>NC_064875.1:19273966-19311466 GCF_943734745.1 Anopheles darlingi
CTACTTTCGCCTTCGCTTCGCTCAGATCCACATTTGCCAGACATTTTTCCCAGTTTTTCTCCAGCAGCGTCCACTGGGCCGGCTTGAGAGCACTGAATGGCACCAGCTTCGTTTTGGGAGGCTTCATCTTCAAGCGCTTGCAGGCCTGAAACACAGCCATCGTCGCATACTGTGGATGGGTGAAATCAATCTGTCCGCCTCCGCTGATGTACCGTTTGTACGCTTCCAGCAGTACCGTCGCTTCCTTTTGCACCTGGCTCAATCCAAGTTGGACACAGATTTCGGCTATCCCTATCGTACGGTTGATGTCCAGTATCTTCTCCAACGTTCGGCGCCCTCCGGAATAGGCTGTCTTACGTAGTCCCGAAAGTTTGAGTGCCATTTCGGTATCGATAGGTAATCCGAGTAGGCCCGCAGCCAGATCAATGCAGAGCGTCGTTTTGGCTGAATCGCTCAGATTGCTCGTCATCCCGCTGGAAGATCGGATTTGAAGCAGTCTTTGCAGTTCCGTCGATTTGCTGTGGAAAGAGGACAAAGATCTTGAAATTACGGCTGGTTTGTACAAAAGAACGTTTACTTACGCAACGAGAGAGTCATGGCCTGCTAGTCCGAGCTTGGTGATGATTTGCAGCAGCAGTTTATTCTCGTGGCTAGCCATAATTCTTGGAATTTTCGCAGGCGATCCTCGCGGCATGAATCACAATTTTCGTCCTGGGCCGTTTGGCGCGAAATTCCGCTGTCAACCCGGATAACAAAAGGTATGCAATGCGGCCGCCTAATATTTAAGGGGCCACTAAGCGGCCAGTTTTCTGAATCTGCGATATAAAGTGACCGCTTAGTAATCGCATAGCGGCCCCTAAAACATTAAGCGCCCGCATTGCATACCTTTTGCATGCGGGACCGGCCTCCTTTGACGTTTGGGTGTCAAACACCGGCGTGGACAAAACAAAAAGGATTCCTCCTCCACCTCCTCGGCACGATTCGAAAAAGGACTCCACGGCACGATGGTTTTACCAAACATTTTGGTAACGGGTACGCATGGAATTAAATAAATAATCTATTCACCTAAATCAGAAACTCCGCTTGTTTTTCTCCAGGTACGCCCGGTACGGGAAAATCGGAGCTGTGCAAGTTGCTGGTTGAAAAGCTGGCTCCCGACTTCACGTGGCAGAGCGTGAGCGCGATCGTTAGCGAACACGGTTTCGTGGAGGAGTACGATGAGGATCTGCAGTGTCCGGTGCTGGACGAGGACCGGTTGCTGGATTACCTTGAGCCCATCATGCAGCAGGGTGGCCAGATCGTCGAGTATCATAGCTCGGATTTCTTTCCAGAACGCTGGTTTGCGGCCGTTTTCGTGATGCGCTGCTCCACGACGATCCTCTACGATCGCCTGCGGGAACGGCAGTACAGCGAGAAGAAAATCAAATGTAACGTGGAGTGTGAAATCTTCCAGACCCTCCTCGATGAAGCACGCGATTCCTATCGGGATGAGATCGTGTTCGAGCTGCAGAGCGATTTGCCGGCCCACCAAGATGCCAACGTGAAGCAGGTGTGCGAGTGGCTGGAAGAGTGGAAGAATAAAAAAGGGAAAAAGTGACTCCCCGATGGTGCCAAATGTTACGCTTATGCTTCGCGGAGACACTCGATGGTCCGTGCATCCGTAGTCTCCCCCGCTAGTGTGTCCTTATACTTATGAAGTTGAGTATTTCTTGAAATTATTTATAATCAACAACAAGCTACTACACTTAACAAACGAATCGCCTTTATTGGAAACCAAATAAAACAATTAATCGGTTCTCCCTCAGCTGCAGCGCTTTATGGTCCCATCATATCCGGGGTGCCGTTATGGTCCATCAATCGCGCACCAACATCCAATCTGCTCCTCGCGCGATGCTGTGCTCTTATCATCACGCGCATTGTGCGCCTCATCGCTTTATCAGTATTCCAGCTTGAATGGGAAGTATTTATGATCACTGCTGAACTTGAACGGCACCGTTCGGCCGCCAGTGTGGAATCCGTCCATCACTTTGATCTCATCGGCGGTCAGCTGAAAGTCGAAGATGTTAATGTTCTGGCGGATGCGCTCCAGCCGCGATGATTTCGGGATCGGCACCGTGCCCAATTCGATCAGATAGCGCAACACAACCTGGCCAGGAGTTTTACCGTACTTCTTGCCGATGTCGATCACTCTCGGATCGTCGAGCGCATGCTTGGGGATGCCCTCGGTACCAACAACCGGATCAGTTAGATTCGGACGCCCCAACGGACTGTATGCCGTAATGACGATGTCATGCTTCCGGCAGAACTCAATTAGTTTGCGCTGATTGATGCTCGGATTGCACTCGACCTGGTTGGTAACCGGTTTGACCTTGCAATTAGCGAGCAGACGCGTCAACTGCTCGCTGTTAAAGTTCGAAACACCGATGCTCTTCACCTTGCCCGTCTCCAGCAACCGCTCCATCGCCGCCCATGTATCGAGATAGTCCACATCCGAATTGATCGTCTTACCGGTGGCTTCATCGGTCGGCATAAAATCGCTCGGTGCCCAACCCGAAAATTCCCAGCCCATCGGCCAGTGCACCAGATACAGGTCGATGTAGTCCAGGCCGAGATTATCGAGGGATCGCTGGAACGCTTGCTCAACATGCTCCGGTGCGTGGAAAGTATTCCAGACCTGCCGTTGATGACCGGGAAACGACGGGTTAAGAACATCAAGCCATACGAGATAACGTCGTCAGAGATCTTACCTTGGTAACGATGAACATATCCTCACGCTTGATTACGCCTTCCGCGATCTTAGCACGCACCCCCTGGCCAACTTGACTCTCGTTTTGATAAAAGTACGCCGTATCGATATGGCGATAGCCCTCGTCGATTGCCGTTTTAACCGCTTCGATACCTTCCTCTTCGGTCGCCTGAATGATAAGAGAAGTTTCATCTTTCTCCGTACCTTCAGAAACTCGAAATTGGTTGTATTATTACCAGGTAGGTACCCAAGCCTAGGACAGGAAACTCCAGTCCATTGTTCAGCCGCACCGACGGTACCTTTGGGGCCATCCTAGTTGTTGCGATTCTATTTCTGGAGCAAAGGGCTTGTACGTCCGTCCTAGCGGAGTTTGCTGATGCGAATATTCGAGGGCGAGCCCGTTAATTACAACAACGGGCCCCATTGCCATTTGTCCATTGAACGATCCCATAACGAGATTCTATCCGATGCCGTCGTTATCTCCTTTTATTGATTGCACACAGTCGTTTGTCCCAAGGATGATGATAATGAGCCGTGATGCATGATGCTATCCGTTGAATATGTACAAAAGTATTTCTAACGAATAATTCATTTGTTCTGTCCAGTTTTTTGGTAAATTAGTATATTAAACATTATGCAAAGCATTAACCAAAAGGAAAAGCGTAACGTACTCATAAATTTGCTTCTGAAACCCCTTGAAATGCATGAAGATAGCATCTGGTGCAATAATTATTTTCGATAATACGAGTAATTCAAAATGTAATTTTTGTTTTAATCAGCGAACCCCGAAACTTTTCGACTTGCTTTGGGGCTGGCTCATTAAGCGACCGATAGACGGTCTGTGATTGCCGCGCGCGACAAGTAGTTTAGTATGGTTCCCTATTGGATAAAAGTGTTAATAAGCAGTTCTACTTTTAGCTGTTGGAAGAAATCCTAAATAACTAGTAAACGAACAGAAACTTCAATAAACATACGCGCGCCACTATCGCACGCTCGTGTGGTAGTCGGTTTTCTCGTTCTCAGGTTTCTCTTTACCGTCTAGAGGCGCTGTAAGGTAATCGAGAGGTCGTCATCTTGGCTCGGATCGCGGCTCGGCTCGCCGACTTTTTTTCCTGTTTCATCTGCCGTGCTGAGCGGAGGCTTGTCGTTCGATCTCTCTAGCGCTTTTGTGTGTGTGTACGAGCTCTACCGGCATTTTCCCCAGGATTCTGCCAAGAAAAGAAGGACCCGAAACTACCAATTAACCGTCTTCGCTGAGTGAAAAGGTAAATTACAGGATTCTTGATCCCGTTGCAAAAGAGGTAAAATTAAGGTAGAGAGTTGGCGCTGTTGAGTCATTTGTGGGGCCCGTGTTACGTGTGTCAATTTCACGCGGAATGCTCTCGAACGCTGGGGAAAAAGCGGCCTCCCGAAATCGCACATTTTTGGCGTGCGAGACAGCTTCTTCTCGAACACAGAACATACGGAAAGGCATTCGCAAATAATTGGCGACCATTTGCAATCAGCGCCGATGGCTACTTGGATACGCTTTTTTCCGGCTGGTGTACCGGGCTTCGAAGTGGTGAAATCGATTTTCCCAAAGCAACCAAAGCTGGGGGCATTCCTTGAGGCAAAATCGATTGCCACGACACGCGGGTTTCTTGGAGCTGTTTCTATGCTGGCTTCTAGCATTTTCCATCGCAACCCTTTGAGAGCGATCACGGCGGCAATAACCGCGTCTCCCCTCCCTGATTTTAGCTATTGTTTCTAACGAATGTATTACCCTACGATCCGGACATCAGAATCCTATAGATTAGTCACTCATTAACAATGTCCAGCGAAGGGAGCAGCGGCGGGGGGCTAACTCAGGGATTATCTCTAGACGCGCGCGTATCATTCCGTCGAGATCATTCCAGAGTCAGGGGATTGCCCCCTCCCCACCCCCTTGAGCGCCACTGGAAACTATCGCAATCGCGAGCGCGACAGAGAAAGAGCGATAGAAAAAAAAGAGCTAGTCGCCATTTTGTGGGGATGATGAAGCGTCCGAAACGTTTGATTGACCGCTAGAAGAAGATGAAGAGGTAAAAGGGTTAAAGGCTAGCGGCAAAATGGAAGAAACCGAAAAAAGTGGCCCCATCGATTGTGCCACTGGAAAGTGAAAGTACACTTCGAGCGACTATTGGAATGGATGAAGCAAGGGTTGCTAGATGGGGTGGTCTCATGTAATTCATCCTCATTCAGTCACGAAGAATGTCTGGGAATACAATAGCCAAGCGATCAATCGCGTGACTGCTACGAGAGCATACCTCCGCTCCGCTTACCGGCTCACAGAGCAAGGGGGGTCATTGATGACGCCGGTTAGCATTACGCAATGCGATGCAACAACTTGCCCCGCCACGCACAACCGGTTTCGCATCTCACAAACCGTTGCCATAGCGACACATGCACCGCTCCTTTACCGCTGGATGATTAATGTTTCTTCTTGTTCGCGCTTTTGCTTCACAGTGAATTCACACGCTCGAATCATCAACATGCCTGTTCCGGAGCTCCAGAAACCAGCGCCCGCCTTCAGCGGTACCGCCGTCATCAACGGAGAGTTTAAGGAGATCAGCCTGGAGCAGTTCCGCGGCAAGTACCTGGTGCTGTTCTTCTATCCGCTTGATTTCACCTTCGTCTGCCCGACCGAAATCATTGCCTACTCCGATCGGGTCGATGAGTTCCGCGCCAAGGGTTGTGAGGTGGTCGCCTGTTCGACCGACAGCCACTTCACGCATCTGGCCTGGATCAACACACCGCGCAAGCAGGGTGGATTGGGTGAGCTCAAGATCCCGCTGTTGGCCGACAAGTCGATGAAGATCGCACGTGATTACGGGGTGCTGCAGGAGGAATCCGGTGTCCCATTCCGTGGACTGTTCATCATCGACGATAAGGGCAATCTGCGACAGGTGACGGTGAACGATCTGCCGGTCGGCCGTAGCGTCGACGAGACGCTCCGACTGGTCGAGGCGTTCCGCTACACGGACGAGTTCGGTGAGGTTTGCCCAGCCAACTGGAAGCCGGGCAGCAAGACGATGGTGGCCGATCCGCACAAGTCCAAGGATTACTTCAATGCTGTGAACTAAGTTTTTGTAACCCCTCTATTCCTTGGCGCGTGTGTCTGTGTACGTCCATATCTCATGCATTCTCCTTATCATTATATCCAAATCGATCCGAGGAGGGTTGATCCCTGTCAAAGACATACCCGGCGCACTCTACACATCGTCCTCCTCTTTCGGCTTACTGCCTCGGTAGAACCGGGGAGAAGAAACAGAAGAGACAGAGAGGGCATTAGAACGCTAAAAAGCAAAAAATGAAGCTCGTTACTTGTAAGTTATAGCACAGCGGATGGAAACGGAAGTAAAAAGCAAAAGCCCAAGAAGCATGACCCCCAAAAACACACAAGAGAGCTATGGTGTGAAAAGGAAAAGCTGAGAACAATAAAGTATTGATTTTTTGAAAAAATTGAATAAAATTAGTTTCCTTCCGCAGTCTCCGATAACCAGCAGTTCCCCTACACGTCAAATCACACCGAAAACAGAAAGAATAAAAAGTTATCAGAGAAAAGGCCCGCTGAGGTCATCCATCAATTATCTGCAAGCTGTTGGTGGCCCCGAAATTGGTCTATAAATTCCCACGACTACACGCTTTTGATAAAGAAAACCTGTTCCCATTCGGAACTCACGTTTCATTCGTCAGCTGTTCGTAATCACCACCCGAACCGGGGCAAGATAACGGCGGATGGTACGTTTCTGCGAAGTACTGTGAGACAACGCATCATAATGCTTTCCTGCGGCGGTACCGGACACGCGACCGGAAGTACCCGTTTGACTGGCGCTACTCTACATTTGCATTCTGAGTATCGCTTGCATAAATTCAGCTAATCGCTCATAATTAGCCGCACGGTGATACGGATTGACCTCATTGGCGCACACCCTAACCCGCGAGCGCGTATTTCTATGGAAGCCTCCGATAGCGTTACTCAGCCCTCGAGCATTCGATTTCACAACCATCGCTAATTGTTGTTACAGCTGATTCAGACCAGACGACCGATGATCGTTTAGAATGCCTGCGTACTGATCCGTAAGAACTGGCGGTTGTTGCTTCATTATATGCAGCAGCGTTGCGAACGTGTGCGTCATATAAATGGAAACCCCCTGTGGTGGCGAAGATGCATCGTACAAAGACCGAAACGTGCTTGCTCATAAACCGGTCCAGCTAGCTGTCTGTTTTTGCTGTTGACCAACGGTAAGCACCCGGCGTTTCATTATCAATGTCAGGGGCACCAACTCTCACGTGGTTCTTTCGCTTGCTCCTCCTCCTCATCTTCACTTCGCGAAAGTAATTTATTATCTTCCGTTATTATCGGTCATAAGGTTTTGGGGGCAATAAACCTTTCTGCTTTTATTTCTTTCTGGCTGGGATTTACGAATTCCCTGGGAATTCTTTCTTATCAGTCGCGAATGAAAACATCGTGCTGAACGTGGTCTGGATAGGAGGGGCTTGCTTGGATCAGCAGTTAAGAGGACTTTATTGAATTTGTTCTTATTATGTTTTCTGTCTACTAAGATTGTCAACTATATTCTACATATTCACTTGCGTTTGCTGTTCTTTATTCGGTTCTTTATTTTAACCAAAGTGGCAGCAACTATGCGGACTAATTCGCTATTGTTCGCTTTTTTTTACCTCAATATAATGTTTTACTTATTGGCTCGATTAAAAGTATTGTGCTGCAAAGCTAAATTTTTGCTCACGTTTGTTACTCTTAGGTTCACAGTAACCTAATCCAATTTCTAGATTTGAATGGAAAAGTGTATCTTGTTATGTACCATTTATCGCAATTATACGCAATGTTTAATATTATTTTACAGCTTTTGCCGACGAGAGATATACAGAGTGAAGGACGACCATACCACTGTGGAAATCTCTTTCTGAAAATTTAACAACCTACATCACCATTGCTTAAGATACTTGCGTCCTCACCGTAATTGTTGTTATTTATTTGAAAAAATGTACGATCACTTTGCTCGACGGCTCGTGGATCAACTTGGTCAACCTGGGGTGCTGCAGCCACTACGGCTTGCCGATGGCTCCGAACCCGGTTGACAACTCGTGGCCTCAGAACTTTAGGCTAAAACCAGGTCCCATGGCTAGCTGGCGGGACTCGGCGTACGTTACACCACCGAGATGAAATCCACCGGCCATCGCCACTGCACTCTCCGGTACCGCATCATCGCCCTGCGAAGAAAACAAATGTTCGATTAGCAAATGTCCATTACCGTACCATGAGTATAAAGCCACCGGCGAAAAACGTACCAGTTTCTTAAACTCTCCACCACCACTGGGCGGTTTGGGACTCGAGGCAAGCGCCTTCTTCAGTCCCAGCTCGCTCTTTGCCGGCCAGGTCGGGAACATGGCCGGATCGATCGGCAGTGGTAACTCGCGGAAATAACTATGCTGAAGGGCAACTTCCGCCGTTAACCGTTGCTTCGGATCAAACGTCAGCAATCCCTGCAGCAACCCAATACCGAGCTCACTCGTTAGATGAGCGAACTTTTTACGCAGATTCGACACCGGATACTCGGTGAAGGTCATCTTCTGTACGGCCGGTAGTTCGTTGTAGCCAGGCCAGATCTTTTCATTCGGTGTGCCCAAATCCTTGAAGATACGATTCAGTTGATCGATCTCCGTTTTACCCGGGAACAGAGCGGCCATCGACAAGAACTCGGCAAAAATGCACCCAACGGACCAGATATCGATCGGCGTCGAGTATTCCTTGCAACAGAGCAGCAGCTCCGGTGCACGGTACCAGAGCGTAACGACGATCGAGGTGTACGGTTTCAGGGGTGATCCGTATTCGCGCGCCAGCCCAAAATCACCAACTTTCAGGATGCCCTTGTGCGAGAGCAACAGATTGGAGGTCTTCAGATCCCGGTGCAGTATCCAGTTATCGTGCAGATGGGCAACCGCGCGGAGTAGCTGCTGCGTCAGACATTTGACCTCTCCTGGCAGAAAGACTTGCTTCTTGTGCTTCATCGTTTCCATTAGCGACTTAAGATCGTGCTCGACGTAATCCATCACGATGAAGATCTTGTCCATGTTGCTTCCGACCACAATCTCGCGCACGGTCACAATATTCGGATGTTGGCCCTTCAGCAGGGTGTTGATCTCACGTAGCGACGTGATCGGGAAACCTTCCTTTTCCTTTTCCATCTTGAGCCGCTTCAACGCGACGATCTCTTCGGTGCGTTTGTCCTTTGCCCGATAGACCACCCCGTACGTGCCCTCCTCGATGCGGTTTAAACAGAGGAACTCTTCCACCGATCGGCAACCCTGAATACCAGGATAGTACGGTGGCAGTCGGTTCTTTACTTCCACCTCACCCGAAGACGAAACGTCAGCATCATCCCCACCGTCATCGTCACCACCGCCAGCAGCGTCATCGTCAGCGTGATCGTTTCGTGGTTTCTTTTGCGATCGTCCATCAGCAACAACATTATCACCATCAACATCTTCTTCCGCATCATGATGGTCGTCCTCGTCGCCTGGCTTTCCACGACGGCGATCGCCTCGACTAGCTTGATCATCACGGGATCGGCTTCGACTGCTACCATCGGTATGGCTTTCCTCGTGATGCCGATGCCGATGGCGTGCTGCTAAGGGGCTTCGGGAGCGGCTGTGCGACCGCGAAACTGATCCCGAACCCGATCGTGTACGAGAGTGCGATCGTGACCGATAGGAAGCGGCCGAATCGCTGCGTCGATGGCGTCGATCCGACTTGGCAAGTTCTCCAACAGATAGCGGACTAACCGGGGCATGCTCTTCGTCCTCTTCGTCGCCATCGGAGCGCTCGGAAGCGTCGCTACTGCTCGTCTCGGAATCGGACGATCTGCGTGATCCACCTGCGCCCTCATTATCATCCAGATGGTGGTGCTCCCCATCATCCTCTTTCGTCGCTCGATTGCGACGCTCTCGATGGCGATGCCTTCGGTGGCGCGATCGCTTCTTGGCACGCCGTTCACGCCGCTGCTGTTCCTCATCACCACTCAGCATTACCACATCTGCATCTTCCTCTGCTTCATCCTGCTCATCGTTCAGCTCTTCCGCGCTTATTTCGTCGTCTGTATCGTCCGTGTCGTCGTGGGCCCTTGGATTTTCCTCTTCCTTGTGAAGCCGGCGTGCCTTTAGTTCATCCCTAGCGGCTTCCTTTCTGCGGAGCATCTCACGATCGGCCTCCAGCAGCTTGGCACGTCGTGCATCCTGTTCCTTTTCCTCCGCTGTACGTGGCATGTCTTGATGCATCGCTTCCTGCTGATGTTGTTGCTGCTGCTGCTGGTGATGATGCCGTTGTTGATGATGATCGGGACTCTCGATAATTTCCACCACATCCATTCCCCGTGAATCGTAGCGTCGTTCGCGATGGCGACGCTCACGATCTTCCGGATCACCTCGATGCCGTCCACTAGCGTGCGCATGCCGGTGATCGCGTTTCGATTCGCGCTTCTGTTCGTAATGCTCCTGCTCATCGATGTAGGCATCGGCCATTTCACCGGATGTCGGTGCCATTTCACGCTCACGTTCACGGTGCTTTGAATCGTAGCGACTCTTCTTGTTCAGTAACCGGGTCCGCAGGTCTTCGAGCAGTTTGTCCTGATCCTGAGCCTTCATCAAGCTATCGCCAAGAGAGGAGGAAGCATCCGTCGGTTGTCGTCTTTGCTTTTCGCCGTGATCTCGTACCCGTTCGTAGTCACGGTCACGCTCACGATCACGCATAGCACGATACTCGCGTTCCCGGTCCCGTTCCCGGTCTTCTCCCCGGTGCTCTCGATCGCGTTCTCGCTTGCTGTGATACGTTTCACGCATTTCACCGTAAAACGGATTCATCTCGTAGCGTGTCGAATGATGCTTACTGTCACGTTGCGTAGGTTCACGGCCCCGGTCACGGCCACCACCACCACCGCTGACCGTCGTCGCCGTTGAGCTACGGCCGGATCGGTGTTGTTGTTCCCGGGAAGAGGCAGATAGGGAAGCGTAGTGCTCCCGTTCACGGTAGTGGTCCCGTCCGCGGCCACCATCGCCTCGGTCTCGCGGATCCCGTTCGCGCTCCTGCATCATCCCACGGTGACGGTGGCTTCGATCCTTCGTCTTTTTGTCTTTCCGTTTCTGGCTGCTGCTGGTACCGTAGTAGGCCGAACTGCTGCTCGCCTGCGGTGGCTTGATGTCGAGCGAATCGTTCGTCTCTTCGTCTTCCGAGGGGCTCAGCTCTACACCGCTCTTCACCTGTCCATCCTCGCTCTGCTCACCGTCGCTCATCGTCCAGGAAATCCCTTTTTACTTCGGATTTCAGGAAAAAACTGCAAAATTTTACAAAAATCCACCACCAAAAACAACCACAAATCGCACTTTGACAGCTGTCAAACGGACACCGGCGTCCTCGCGAATTTAAAAATCCGGTTGAAAAGGAGTAAAACGGATACAGAAAAACGATTGAAGATGGTTCAGCGCTTTTGTGGTTTTATTTCACCGAGGTACACTTTTCGTACATTCGCTTATTGATTTTCTTCAACTTGGCGACCTCCTTACTCAGCCGTTCGATGCACGATTCGTCACTGTTGCTTAGCACCGAGCTGGCCGCCTGCTGCTTCTTGGTGGTAGCGGAGGGAGCGTTTGCAACCATTCGGGCAGCCATTTCAATCCAATGGCAATCCTTGTTACGCTCCACTTCTGGTCGTACGGGTTCCTCCGTTACCAGGCACTCGTAGACCATCTCTTCCCTTTCCACCTTCTTGCCGGTCATATTCTGGATCGGTGGGAAGGGCACGGGAAGTGTGACCGTCTGGTCGAACATAAGCCGGGGCGTGAGCAGGAAGAACGCATTCGTTATGGCCCCTTTGTGCGGCAGGACCCGGAGCAGCTGGCGTGTTGGAATGTGCCATACGACCACCCGTTCGTCTTCACTTCCCGAGAGCAACGTTTCGTTATCGATCGAGACGGAAAGACAGGTGATGGCCTTCTTGTGGCCACTCAGTGTGCTCTCGTTTAACATTGGCTGCGACAGATGCACCTCCTTCGAGCGAGGCAACGATAGCAGGTGGCACACGTAGATCTGTCCCTTCTGGTCGCCCACAAACAGCGTCGTTTCCATGCTGTTGATCGTGAGCGCAGACAGGGCTACGGGGAAGACGACGTTCAGCGTAAGCTGGCCCGAGGCCAAATCGTACAGCTTGCAGGAGCGATCCAGCGAGGTAGCACCCATCATCGCTCGCATGCCTCCCTTGCCAACGAACAGATCCGTGATCGGCAGGGTAAAGTCCGAAAACTCGTACAACGCTTCGGCGTCCTTCTGCTGCACGAGCCTGGTCAGACTCCAGACGGCGATACGACAATCCTGGGCGGCGGACACGAGGTGTGATCCATCGTCGGTGAACTTTAAGGCCACAATGTTACCGTAATGGTGCGATACGGTGCACAGATTGACGCCGGTACCCAGGTTGTACACCTTGAAAGACTGCGCGATACCAACGGCAGCGTAATTGCCATCCGGTGTAACGCACAGGGCATTCGGGCAGGCCGGCAGTAGGTACTTGGAGCTTACGGGTTCCTGTCGGTTGATCGGCCATACGCCTAGCAATGGTTTGGCCGGGTTGCTGCTCACCAGATAGCGATCCTTGACGATAGTCACCGTTTTCGGTGCGGGGGCACCGCCGCTTCTGTACGTCATTAGTTGCGTTCCGGTGTGCACGTCCCAGGCGCAGCTACTCCACAGCTGTTCCGAGGCGTCGCTCGTGATGGCTATTTCCACAGAGTCGGTCATCGTGGCCGTGGATTCTGAATTCTCTGTTTTATCTTTCTGCTTGAACACCACGCGGCCGGCTGCGACCAAAACAACGTGACGACACTTTTGCCAAGGTTCGTATAGAGAAGGTGGGCGCCGGTGTACGAAAGAAGTGGAAGTGCGGGGAGGGGAGGCTTATGCAAACCAAAACAGAAACCCGAATTTGGTGGCCCACCCGGTCGTGAGTTTGTTTCGGCGTACTTTCTTAATCTAGTAAGTTAGTTTTTAGTGAGGAAATCCACAAAATGTACCGATTGGTGAGATATACGGGGGCACCGGGATTAAATCGAGCCCGGTTGCATCTTCCGCCGGAAACGGAAGGTGTTCCCACCAACCCCAAACTGGATCCCGTGGTTGCAAAGCGCATTCAGGAAGATAAAGAGCGGCTCCAGTGGCGCACACCGTACTCGGAACGATCGGATAGCTTCTACAGTGCGTTCAAACTGTTCGCTTCACACAACCGGAATTCGGAGCTGGTGGAAAAGATGCAGCAACCCATAAACCTGGCCCCGTCAGCAATTTTCGAATGGTGGCAAAAGCGGAAGGCAAGCGTTGAGGCACACATGCAAAAGTTCATCCCCGAGCGGCACGCCGCGCTAGGCGATGATCTGGCCACGGCACATTTCATTGTCCATCGAGGTGGTTCGGTCAGGTGCGTACGATTCTGTGGCACGCCTTGCACTGTGCGGCTCATTATAATCTTGCTTTTTATCCAACAGATTCCGTGGTCAGAATAAATGGATCCAAAAGGACGATGACGATGAGTACGATCTGCCACGGAAATTCGTACAGGGCATGGTGCTCGAGGAGGTCCGCTGCGATGGGATGCATCTGTTCTACGAGGGAACGGAAAACATACAGAAACTGTTGCATCTGAAGCACCTTTCGTTCGAGAACGTGCCCCTTTTTGATGATTGGTACATGGATCGTATTTCCGGCAACATGTTACCCTCGCTTGAGAAGCTCAATCTTCGTGGAACGGCCGTTACACACCGCGGACTGCACTGTTTGTACCGCTTGCCCAACCTGAAGCTGGTGCTGGTGGATAATCCGGAGAAGGACATTGTCTGGAAGCTAACGGTGGCCGAACTAGAAGACTGGAACCCGGAATTGCGCATTGCGTCGAGTGAATAAAAAGTAAAATTCAAATAAAGTATTCTCATAGGCGCTGGCCACCGAATTTCGCTGAAGACTATGCGAACCTCGGGCGATTTGATGTAAACATTGGCGTCCCGTCGTTCGATTCATCTTGGGTGTAATTTGTGTTTTTTTTTTTGTTAATCTCCAGAATCCTTATCAGTGCAAAGACGAGAATAATTACGGCTTAATCGGAATGCCTTTCGAGTGAAATTCGGGAACTAATCCTGCTAAATCTGCTCTGCGACAGGATGTCAATTAACGTAGAAGTCAAGTTGCGCAGGGCGAACAAGGTGTACTACGAAGGGGTCGGTATTCGGATCTGCCTAGCCCGGTGTTGATCGTTGCTAATGAAGAATCCTCCCCCTCTATCCCTCCCGGCCTACTAGGAAACAGTATCGGGCGTCGTACAGGTGGTGTGCGGTTCCGAGGCCAAACACGACGGCATCACGATCACGTTGGAAGGCTTGGTCAACCTGCAGATAAGCAATAAGAATGTGGGCATCTTCGAGGCGCTGTACAACAGCGTCAAACCAATTACACTCCTGAACCAGCACAGCGATCTGGCACCCTCTGGTAAGCTGCCGATCGGTACGAGCGAGTTCCCGTTCGAGTTTCCGCTCATCTGCCCGAAAGAGCCCAAAACGTTGTACGAAACGTACCACGGTGTGTTTGTGAACATCACGTACATGCTGCGATGTGATATCAAGCGAAGCTTCCTGGCCAAAAGCGTCCAGCGCACGCAACAGTTCATCATCCAGTACCGGCCCGTGGTGGAGCGGCCCCCGAAGGAGGTCACGTTTTCGATCAGTCCCGATACGCTGCAGAAAACGGCCAAGGAAAGAATCTCGATTCCACGATTCCTGATCTCCGGAACACTCGATTCGACGGACTGCTGCGTAACGAAACCATTCACAGGGAGTGTCACCGTGCACCACACGGAGGTGGCAATCAAATCGATCGAAATACAGCTGGTGCGCGTGGAAACGTGTGGCTGTGCCGAGGGATACTCGCGTGATGCGACCGAAATCCAAAACATTCAAATTGCAGACGGCAACGTGTGTCCGAAGGTGGCGATACCGATCTACATGACACTGCCTCGCTTGTTCACGTGTCCGACACTGATTACGAAGAACTTTAAAGTTGGTAAGTGGAACTGCGCCTGGCTTTTTCGTCTAAACTTCAATTAACAATCCTGTCATGTCGCTTGCAGAGTTTGAGGTGAATCTCGTAATAATCTTCGGAGACGACTATTTGGTGACAGAAAACTTCCAAATACTCCTCAACCGGACAGCCTAGAGAGAAGCGTGGGTCATTCCAAGCACATGTTTCTGCGAAGCAATAAACTGAGAATACTACAAAGATTCGTTGCACGGTGCTGCAACTCTTGCACAATCGTAACCCTTTTATTACCGGACTGATTTACAACGCCAGCCACGTAGCGTCACATGATCCCAGTGCATCCAGCTCCGCATTCAAACATTGCAGCTTGATTGCAATACGTTTCGAGACGTACATTTCGATCAGATTTCGTTCCATGGTGGGATGCTGCTGGCAGATCGCTTCGACTAGTCCTTCCACGAGACCCTCCTTGCGATGGTAGATGGCCTCAACAACGTACGTCTCGAGCTGGTGTGCCTGTTCCACCCACAGCGGCGAAGGTTGTACCTTTGCCGCATTCCCAGGCGCTGGCACAACCACGTACTGATCGTTCTGCAGCTCGATCGCATACAAAACCTCACCCAAGTATTCGTACTTCTGGTGCATCCGATCCGCAATAAGGTTCGTCAAAAATTCGCATGCTTGCGGTTCCGTAGCGCCACGTACATCTGGATCGAGTGGTTCTTCTTGTGGTAACGTTATCTGAATATCGTTTGAAAGTTGTGCGACTTCTAGAAGCGTGTTCGATACATGCGTATCTTGTTTGGCGTTGGATACGGCTCGACAAAGCTGCATCAAGGCACCCTGTGAGGAAAGAATGCACGTTTCCGAGGAAACGCTGATGGCATCTTGGAGACTGGCGAGGGTTTTGTACATTGGTGTGCTGCAGAGTCGCTGCATGGGAATGCCGGTCGCATGAGCGGCGCCAAACTGGGGACGTAACTCGTTCAATAGTTTACGGACAGAAGCGATCGAGATCATAATGCCTTCTGGGAGGTAGCTATAGTCCTCGTTAACGCACCGTATGCTTTCCATCGTATCGAGCATACCATCGAGTACAATGTTCTGTTCATCTTCGCAGGCACCGTACGGGACGCGTGTGATCACTGCCTGCGGTCGATTATCCATGGTGGAAGAGGCCGTTGTAGTGCATAGTTCATACCAATCGCTGAACAGATCCAAGAGCGTTGCCATGGTCCTGATCGTATCATTATCGTTTTCTGCCAATGTTTTTAGTGCGTCTGCAGTGCGATGGGAAATCAATTGCCTCGATACGTCCGCGTGGAATGGATCGTTTAGAATCTGCGTTAAATAAGAAACCCGAAAGTGAATTAAAATCATACTCGGGATCGACACGGTGATGGCGATATTACCTCACGTTCGAGATGCCGTCGTTCGAAATCAAGCAGTGCGGTGATTCGTGGATCCTGGGATTCAATTAGTTGCAGCAGCGACTCCTTACTAACCGTAACACCAGTTTCTTGTAACACGAACCCCTCTTCGAGCAAGATCCGATGGATGGAGGTAAGCGAACTCTCGGGGCACGGAAACAGGTAAATGCGATCGCCCGTTACTGGGTGTAGGATGTAGTGCTGCTCAACGCTAACCTCCAGTTCACTCCATATGTCGGCCGATTCTCTATCACAGGGCGTCGTTATGGCAACCACGCGATAGTTTGCTTGATGCACAAGCTCTACGAGCCGCTTCAGCAAATCAGCACCGTACACCAGGTCGAAATCGATGTGGACAATTTGTTTCCATTCTGCGAAGACTCCTTGTACGCAGACACAATGTAGCTGTGCATTGGGACCAACGATCTGATCGCGGATACGATCGTACATGTAACGTACCGGTGCGTCAACTCGCACTAGGTTCAAAGTGCAGATGAGATCGGTGGGATTGGGTAGCAGCAATGTGTAGGATTCCAGCATCCTAATGGCTGCAGCATTCATCCCTTTCTCCAGGTAAACACCATGGATCCAATTTTCTATTTGTAGCGCTTCCGGCAGAGGATAGCGAAACTGATCGGTCATGTAGTGGAATGCTTCGACGCTGATACAGCGCAACTCAAGCGATTTGGCCAGCTCATCGTCCGTCCAGCCTACAAGGGTTGAGCCGGTTTGGGTGTCTGCCACACCGGCCAGTATGCATGCCAATTGCCCCTCGCTGAAATATTCGCTTAAAATTTGTTTTACTCTCTCGTTCACGTGCTTGTTTCCGGTGTCCCTCAGCTCTTGTAGCGAAATCGCGAGATTGACCATTTCCGCTTTAGCGAGGTTGATGCGTTGTGATTTTTGTTCATTTAACGTTTGTGCCTTTCGCGCCTTGTCCCGTTCCTCCGTGTACGCTTGCTCGAGGGCAACGATTTTTTTCTGCTGCAGACCGTTCGCATGCTCGAGCTCGTCGATCTGCCTTTGCAGATTGCTGATGGTTTGCGCTTGGCGCTCCTCCTTCGTAGGATGCTTGCGGAAAGGGTTTATCACGGGTTGAACCACGGGTACCTCACCGCGCAGCAACTTGTCAACCTCCTCTTTGCGCTTCTTGATCGTGAGCTCTGATTCGGCCTGCTCGGAGAGATCCTCGGTTTCTTTGCGCTTTGCCGGCGCACGGATTGACGGGATGGCAAGTTTTTTCAGCACCTTTCGCCTCACGCCGTCCATCAGCAACGCGCTCATGTCCTGTTCGAAGCAATCTTCCGTAAAGTGGTCGCTGCAGATGAATTTCCGCGTAAGTCCCTCGGGCATCGTAATGCCGCAAGCCTCAACCCACAGTGAGGCCCGTTCCGGGTTGGCAGGTATCCGATGGTACGTTACCCGGTTCATGGGATCGTCCGTTTGTTTGTCGGTGATGTTCGAACGGTTTTTGCAAACGGCACACGGTTTCATTTTGTTCACGATTTCGCCATCACTTCGGTGTACGAGAAAATTTAGTCACTTTCATAGGAGGAAAACTCGAGCGATTTTCGGTTTTTATAAATTTTTGTTTGAGCGCTGTTTGTTTATCTCCGGTATGTTTTGACATTTCGGAGAAAGTCCAAACGAAAAAAAAAAACAACCAGCCAAGCGGAAATCTTCTAACTGAATTCGTGATCCGGAACTAAATTCCGTTCGTTCGTTTGTGTGAGATTAGCCTGTCCCCCGTGTTGCTATCCGAGATCCTTAGCTTCTCTTTTTAGGAATCATATCGTCCTCCCCGGAATCATGCAGGAGAGTCCCATCTACCAGATCCTGCCAGTGCTGCTGTGCGGACTCTCGGTGCCGCTTTCTATGTTTATGTGGATCGGTAACGTGGCGTACTCAAAGATCGCTAGCGATGGAGAGAGTGAGTTTTATCAAGCATCATCCCGCAGGCGAATGTTCGTAAAACTATCTTCCTCCCTCACAGATAGCGTTATTACACCGACCCGCTGGCTATTCTCGGTGCTTGTACCGGTGCTGCTGATGGTGTACGGGTGGCGAAGGAAGGGCGTCAACCGATCCGGTGCCCTGCTCGGGCTGATATGTGCTATCATCCTGGCGATCGCATCGCATGCTTATCTTGCTTGTCTGGCAGCGTTTTTCTTCAGCTCAAGTCGTGCCACCAAGTTCCGGGGACACATAAAGCGTCAGTTTGAAGAGGACTTTCGTGAAGGTGGCCAACGGAATTGGGCACAGGTGATCTGCAACGCGGGTATGGCCACCCAGCTCGCACTACTGTATCTGCTCGACTGCGGTTACGGTGAACGGCCAATTGATTTCGTACAGCTGTACCGCTCCAGCTGGCTCGGTGTGGCTATTCTGGGTTCGTTCGCTTGCAGTAACGGCGATACCTGGGCCAGTGAGCTGGGCACGGTTATCGGTAGTGGCGATCCGTTTCTAATCACCACGCGGAAACGCGTACCGCGTGGCACGAATGGTGGTGTATCGTTCTTAGGGTTACTAGCCAGCTTTCTCGGGGGCACTTTGATCGGTTTGGTTTACTTTCTGACCATCCGATACACGGTAGAAGCTAGTGTGTACGCTCGCAGCCCGCCACAATGGCCGTTGATTGTGTTTGGTGGGATTGCGGGTCTACTAGGATCGCTCGTCGATTCTTTGCTTGGGGCTACGCTGCAGTATTCGGGACGAAATGAAAAGGGCCACGTTGTGGAGCGACCCGGGAAGGGTGTTCGTCATATAAGCGGAGTGCGGATCTTGGACAACCATAGCGTGAATCTCATATCAAGCATCGTAACCGGCATCGTGATGCCTTCGATCGCGATGAACCTCTGGTCGGTGTTCTAAGTGAGTGGGTCGAAAGGAAGGGAGATGAAAAGGGGCCTTCTGTCGAAAGCTATAATTTTAAATCTAGTGACTTACAATGAGGTGGGAGGTGGTGAATAGATGAATAATAAATAAGTAATTAGTGGGATGATTCTAATTGACTGCTATTTATTTCGTTCAATCGCATTTACAGTTGAGTTGAAGTTCGAAAGAACTATTGAGTACGCTGTCCAGTCAGTATCCGGTTTCAAGGGCTCTGGAGATTTAATTTAGCAACGACCCTTGTAGGGCACTCGAGTACAGGTGATCCATCAGCAAATCGTAACGAAAAGTATAAGTGGTTTGGTTGACCATAGTAACGTATGCTTGGCATAGCTCGTTGCTACGGTACTAGTAGATCTAAATCCCATATCAGAAAATAATCCTGTCTACTAGGCACATTTATTCAGAGAAACACTTCATTATATAGGTAAATAATACACACCCATCAGCTTATGAGATAAGTACCTCTACTGGTACAATTCAGTTACCTTGTTAATGCCTCGCTTTTTGTGTTCGCGCTTTTCATATCTACTAACATACTACTGCACCGCCGATGTACAGTGTTGTGTCTCTGGTAGGTTTATAAAAAAATTAATTACATTTCCGGTTCTAATTAACCACCGAGCCGAACGCGAAGATTGCATTCGTTCCACACCCGGGTGACCGGTGTAGTGCCATTACATGATGTGACCTAATTAAAAAGCTATACAAATGCAACCTTCCTTGCGGGTGCCAGGTGAACGGTACGAAGTCCTCTCCGTTTTCACCCTCCGGTCGGTTCCATTTCGAATCATTTCTCAGTATACCTGCGGGCAAGGGGAGTTACTTACACGGAAACTGCATTTCCCGTCCATTTTTCGCTGCAATACTACTGCCAGGGGCTTCAAAGGTAACTTTTTCAATCATCAACATGACGATAATGATGCACTCTCGTTGGCGAGCTTACGAAGCAGCCTGTGGGAGGTGCTTGTTTTTTGGGAAGGAAAAAAGGAACACAGAAATGATGTTCATGTTCAAAATGAAAATGCATCCAACTGATGCGGCACTGTAAGCGTATATTTGTCTGTGTACCGTGTATCCCTTTTCCTCTTTGTGCTGGATGAGGATAATTGGAAAAACGGGCGCATTTCTAGCGGCCGCAAACAGCAGCGCGGTGTTTTCACCGTCGTCGTCGTGCTACACGTGTCGCTGCCATGTCTCGCCCAGTGGAGCAAGGGTAACGAAAGAAGATACGTTTGCCTTTGGCACGGTGCTAACCTGGCGTGTTTAATATTCCGGCTTATGAATTATTAATGCTCGCTCTTCGGAGCATGTACTGATGCGATGTTCCTCTCAAGGTCACCTGCAAGTAGGAGCCACCATGTCGAAACCAATAGACACCGACCGGTGGTGACCGTTAGGATCAGGCGCAATTCTGTCTTTGTTTTCCACCGGCTGATGGGTCCGGCTGATGCTGATGCACGGAATTGAGGACATCCGGGCAATGGAAGGTGGTCCAAGGGTGTGAAAGTGAATGGTGCTTGTGGATTTGAATTTTGGTTTCGACATTTAATGCCCTCAACGACTGCACAACGTGGCGAAGAAACAAAGACCGACAACAAAGCCCCCGATTGGATGATGTGCTACCCGAGGAAACGGGGGACTACTTCGATACTACACTTTACAACCATCTCTCCCAGGTGCTTAGGTACCATCGACATGCTGACATGATGTTTTGCTTTGTCGAAAAGCTTCTCGATCATAGTACACTTCTTTTTTACGGTTTGCGAGGATATGGTAACCGGCTCCTAGAGGGGTTTTTGTTTAGTTTACGAAAGCTGGAGGGGAGAAACCGGTTCGCAAGGGCGCAGCTGCAGTTCCGACACTAGGCTTCCCCTCACTGTTTACTACGTTCATTATCCTGAGCCTCGTGTGTTCCGTCGTCGGGTTTTTAGGGGTGCTTTTCCGAAGGTAGTACTTTCGCGTTTCTATAGCGACTTATAAACGCTTTCCCTGGCTTCATTACATGAGGTTTCAGGAAGGACATGGGGATATTGGGCACGCACTGTGCCAAAAGGGACGACACCAGAAAGGAACGAACCGGCAAAAGTCTGAAAATGGAATCCGAAAGAAGAGAAATTGAAAAATACCCTCTTAAATCTACCGGTTGCTTGCCCATGGCCGTCAGTTTGGGATGAGACATTCGGTGGCTGAAGGAGAGTAAATTGTGTTGAATATGAATTTCGTTTTCACTTTTTTCCTGTTCTAATATACCTCGGCTGCTCCTTTGGGTAGCATCGAACGTCCACACCGATGGCGAGCAATTTTCGTGGAAACACCGTGATGATGAAGCAACACTGTGTCATGCATAAATGGCAAAAGCATGCTGCTTGCCGGCAACACCGGATAATGAAATGTCGGCCACGAGTAGCAATTGAAGTGCAAAAATTTGGAGAAAAGATACCTTCAGAAGAATGTGCTCCCAGTCGCAAGGCATGCAGCTTCATTTGCATACGCCAGTCCCGGTGGTTAAGTGGTGACACAAATCGGATGAAAAATGAGCAGTTAAATAACTTCACTCTGTACGTGCGCACACCCTCGGCAATGTGTCGCAAGCTTTTTGTGGGGGAGGGCAACATGTGAGAAGTATTTGATCATCGGGACAACATACAGCAGAGAGCGACACCTGTTTGGTCCGGGACCATTTTCAGGAATTCCAGTACCAAGGTAGCGTAATTGCGCTACCAAAAGTAAGGAAGAAAAATCCATTTTCATCCCTCGCTTGCCGTACTTTTATGCTGAGCAGTTCTCGGAAGATGTCATTGGTGGCGCCTCTTAACGAATAGAGCCATTTTGGTGGCACGTTGCAGGCGTCGAGATTTCAAGCGAACCGATGCGACCCATTTTGGGTATTTAATCGCATCATCGGTGTGGTGTTCGAAGCGTGAATTACGCAGCTGAAGAACGTCTCGTTTTCGTACCAAGAAGGTAAAGAGAGGGCCATGGTATGATTAAATGAGCTTTTGGTTTTCTTTAACCTGCTCGAGTTTCCACAAAGGCATTTCGTAGAAGAAGTGATTTACTTTGACGTCATAAATGCAAACTCAGTCATCCACTACATGCGGCCAAGATTAAAAGCATTTACTGGTGACTTGTTGGGTATAGATTCCAAGCATCCTTTTATCAATAAAGCCTTAACGCTGGTGCTAGTGAGGTTCTAGCATCAGGTTAGTGATCGAGTCCTTGGTTGCCTGGTGGCTTCAAATCGTAAAACTCTCGTCGCTTCTCGTCGAAATCGATCTGATGGAGCGAGCGAGCACGACACTAGAAGACCAAAAGCGAGCAAAGAAGATATGCTCCGTGGTCGTCGTCGTAATGGAGAATTGATTTATGATTATGACAGCACAATCGTCGGAAGATGATGGCCCCGTTTTTTTTTGTTGCTGTTGGTCGGAATGAAGCAAGTAGCACCATATAATTCGTCGCGCACCATACGCCCGCTCGCTCGACGTTGTTCGCGGATTTCCGTCTCCTGTCAGAGCATCTACTCGTGGTTTATGAGTTTTTTTTTCTTTCATTCGACCTGCTTCTCCATTTCCCAGCCCCAGGATCTTGTTTTCCCTTTGAGGTTTAGCTTGGTCTTTTGTGGTTTGACGGTGACTCGACGGTGTGCTCGTTGAGCGAGTGCTTCCTCTTTCGGAAAGCAGGTCGCGTGATGCTCGTCTTTTGGCATCAAATTGATTTGCAGGATGAGAGCAATTTTCGCTTCTTAATTTCGGGCCATCCATTGGAAGGGGAACCGCATTTAATCGCGCTATTCATTTGAAGGATTCCTGAACGCCATTTGTGATTGTATTTCAAGCGCCACGAATTGCGTTGACTAGGACACTACGGTTTTAAAATAGTATATAGACAAACTTCTGGCAGAGTAGCTCCTTTTCGATTAGTTGATGTAAATGGTTGACTTGTTTGGGCAATAATCCTCCCGATGTTGTGTGTGCCGCATCATTGACTGAACATGCTACATGCCGTAACATGCACCACAAAGTGCAGCAACATAAAGTTGTGGCAAGAACTTTCAGTCAACGTGAACGTACGAATCGGACAAGGTATTCGTCTCGGGGGAAAGGGAATATTCTTCCCAAAGCGTGTATCCACCAACCATCCACTGGCCGACGCTCGGAATGTGCACGAGCCAGTTCCGGAGTTCCGTTTAGGGGAAGTAAATCTTCCGGACTCGCTCGTCAAACGGAGCAACGGTGACGGTCTGCTAACCACGGGGGCCCTTCTCTTCTTCCACTCACCGGTCACGTCAGCCGTTTGGTGGGAATGCCGGCAAAAATCGATAAACCAGACTAGACAGACACAGCGGAATCCTCGTTCCAGCTTCACACGCGCCACACGCCAAGACACAGGGCTGGCTAGGGTTGAAGGGTGGTACGGGGCAGAAGCAGCGGGTGGGACAAGAAGCTGGAACAGTTTTCGCAAACTTCACCGACGACACCACAAACTGCATGCTTTTGCTGGCTGCGCTGGCTGCAATGGCAGGCACAAAGCGAACGCCCGAACGTCGGCAAGGAATGTGGGTGGAAGTGACTCAACCCACCCCCTAACCATCCGACCCCTCCCGGGGGTTGTGTTTGAAGAAGTGTAACTTCCTTCCTTTTTCAGTTTTTGGAGAAAAGTTCGAGCTCGAGAGTGGAAAAGTTTCGCGTCTTTCGAACAACCGGTTTTTGGGGAGAGAAACGAGCAGCCGCAGGATATGAAATGAAATACTGGCGACCTCGCGGAGGCGGGCACATCCTGTGAATTGGCCAGTCAGTTTAAATTTCCGTTTTGTGTGCATAATTTTTTCTTTTTTCGTCGAAGATCATTTCCTCTCTCCGTCTTCCTGCTGGTTGGGCGGAAGTGGCGAACTGTGGTTCCACTTTGGTAACTATCGGGAAGGTGTTAAACGATGGAACGAACGAATCCGCCGGACAACAGTCAGGGAGTCTATTAGATTTTAATTAAACCCGATAGACAAGATACCGGGGGCGGCTAGGTATGACCACTGGTCTCGTGTGGCCGTGGCGTGTGGGTTCGTAAGGGGCAGACATTAATTCCTTAAATCTCGAGACCATGCTTGTGCGCATCTTCTGTTCATCTTTGGATTCTCTTTGTTTTTCTCGTTTCTTCTCGTCGGCTCGCTTGAAGTTAAGATAAATGTGGTGCGAAGTTCAGTGGCAGGATGGCAGGAAAAGAAAGCAGAAGTTTTTTGTGTTTTCGCTTTGCACCAAGGTAATCTTCATCACAAGAATGTTGCGTTGATTGAAATTAGCGGGTGGCGGGGGTCGAGGATAAGGCGAGGGTGGGGTAACGCTTTGGAATGACTCTTTGTGTTCGCTTCAGGTCTCCCAGGGTGCTGCTCGGAGCTAGTAATACGTATGGATTTGTAAATGTTTCATATAATTTGAAATGTTTTTCTCACGCTCAATCTTCGCTGAATTGAGACAGATTTAAGACGCTGGAGCTGGAGGGATAAGCTGGAGATGAAGATGTTTCGCAAGGTCGTTAAGATGGTTGTCTACCTTATGCTTCAAATTGTTTCGTTTTTTTTTCGGTTCCTCCTGCTATTGCTTGTCAAAAGAAAGTAGCAGCAAGACCCGAAGATACTTTAAACCATCACAAACACAATAACGAGATCGTTGTTTGGCTTTGCCTTTGGTTGGAAGCAAGATAACAAAGTGTATCAACAAGTTTATAACGGAGTTGGTTTGATTGAAATAGGGTTCCCATCAATCATAAACATTGGAAGTCGTCCAAGTCGTCCTTTCCACGGTGCCGTTGGCTCGGTATGGGGCTCGGCTTCCTGATTTCTCCACATTGCCAAAGAGAGCTGCTGTGAGCTCGTGATACGGCCAGCGATACGGGCAAGATAAACAAGCTGTTCGGGGTGCATTCACGTTGCACATTGCAGCGTTGCGCTTTTGCTTTGGGTTCAAACCGGAACCCTTCGCTACCGATCGTCGCATCCTTTAGCTTCCTATCATCATCAGCTTCATCATAAGCTTATCGGATGATGGCACGTGCTTTGCGGATGGCGCTTTGCTGGATATGAACCCTCTTCCCAATTGTTTGTTAACAAGGAACTCTCGTGAGTTAAATTATGTGAACGAAATTTTCCGCCAAAGTCCCCACCATGGGGGAGCATATTTTTGCCGTAATCATCGTGGGGTGTTAATGAAAATCTTCCAGCGAGCAGCGTTTATGCGTTCACCCGCTATTCATTGCGAACGCAAAAAAAGGAAACAGGAAAGCGGACGATGGTGTTAACCGCGGCACGAACGAACGATAGCGGGGCGTTAGCGTTTGATGCCCTTTGGGTGCACTTGCGTTGAGCTACTTTACAAACCGAATCTCGGGATACGGGAAGCGTGTAAACAGCGAAAAATCCCTGCGAACGGAAGCCTTTCGCCAAACTTGTGGGTTGTAATGTCAGCCGTTATTTTGGTCGGTTTGCTGTAATTTATCTTTATTTGCTTCAAAAACAGCCGCTGTATGCACGTTGTACCATGGCAGTGGGAGGAGGATTAATGCATGATGAATGCATTGCCGTTGAATAAAAACCAGCAAAAATACGGTTTACTAAAGGGTTTTATTCGATGTGGGCGTTTGTCACGGTTTTGGGTAGCGGCAAACATAAACCATGGATTGACCATGTTGATCAATTGGGATATTTTACATCCTTTCCGGCAAACCGATGTCACGATATTATAACATTGTATGGACTGGAATGATGTGCAATGTGTTACAGATGTAACGTTAACAAATGAATATTTCGTGGAAATCAGATTTCCGATTTTTGGGCGAAAGTTGTGATATTTTATTGATTGTAAAATGATTGATTTCAATGTTATCACTCAGTGTTTTGATAGGTTCCGAAGGGAAATATGTTGTTTGCTGGACATGCTATTTTTGGTTTTTATTACATTAAAATTTCCAAGAAAAATTTACATAGTTTAGTATACTGCAATTTCCCCTCATATTTTTCAATATTTAAAGAAACAAAAAACCCTTCAATCGATAAATGGTGCCACTTTTGGGATCTTGATATTAAAAAAAATATATTTGCGAATCCATTTGAGCCGATTTACATGATTTAGGTGTAATTTAATTGTTTTCTTTAAACATTTAAACCTTTTTCTAACGGATGGTTTGCTTACTTAACTCCCATTTGCACTCGCAAGTGAATCCTTCTCCACACAACGCTGCGATGAAAGAGTGTTTTGATGAATTCATCTTTCTTTTCGGATAACCTATGCCCCATATCCGTGCAACATTCGATCCCGGTGGTTTTTCACAGAGTTACCACAGATTGCCCAAAAATGGATGCCCTAACCGTGAGTAGCGGTCCTCGGATCCGTGATCTTGTTTTTATCATTTTTTTTTTCGCAGAAAGCCACCTTTCCGATATGAGATATGTTTGGTCCCCTACAGGCGCCTGAACCCTGGAAATGGATTCTCGAAAAAGCATTAGCACTGTCGATGCATAAGGCCTATATCAGCAGGATATCACGGAAAAGGCGGGATCGGGTTACACACGCTGTGTGCTAGGCTGATTTGGATGGAGTGGCGTACGGTTCGGGTTGCAAAAGTTTACCCGTCGTTTCGTGGAAAGCTCCCCACCGCGACCGTGTGGTCGATACTTTTTTCGGTGTCTGAAGACCCCGCTCTTATATATATATTTCGGTCGGTCGCTAATGCCGACAGCAGCTGTCGCTAAAACCAATTTCAATCAATCATCCCGTACCAAGCGTGGTGTAAGCGCGACGCATCAACGCATCCGGTGCGTACCATGGCGTATTAAAAGGGTTCGGTAAGCTCACTTACACGCTGGATAAACGTTTGGTTGTAAACGATCTTCTTTGGTTTGTTCTAAAATTACACGCTACTCGGCTAATGGTGAATCTTTAGTCTGGAATAATTGGATTTAACTTAAGGACAGCATACGGATAAGGATATTCGCGATGCCAGCAATTCATGGATACTAATTGGATGCTAATTTCAGCATCCTCATGAAGAAAGGCGGAATGGTTCAAAATAATGAAAGAACCTTCAACATCATCCTTTGCATAATCGAAATCATGGTTGAAGCCCTGTGTATTGTCTGGCTCCAATTATCGGACAACGAAATCGGGAAACCATTACACAGAAGATCCTTCGGACAATTCGCTTGCTCCACGGTCTCTCAATTCCCTTCGCTCTCTATCTGTTTATTTTGGCTAATCCCGCTAGCGTAAAAAAATCAATCGTTTGATTGGCTGGCAAATATTACTTTTCGCTCCCTTCGGCTACAGTTGCTTCAATTTTTGCCCCCCGGACGGATTCCCTGGGCATTCCACTTGTTTATGTGTTTTTACTGCCAACACATGTAGTCGTTGCGACTTCCGTCGGCGTCAATGGCGGATTCTCCTCTGCCCAGTTCGAAGAAACTGCGGATCCTGCTAGCGGCGGAAGGTAGCTGACTGCTATTAATAGCGAATTTGGAAGGCGCTCGTGCGTGAAGCTACAGGCAGCCAACAATAGCGTCCTGAGACGATCGGACTTGAGACTTACAGCGTCGATGGGGGGATTGTTTATTCGGGCGTCTTTCCCCGTACCATTATCCTTTCCCAAAAAAAAAAAAAAAACATAAGACGGATCGAAAAAGGAAGTAAGTTGTTTGCACTGTTAAGTGGCTTTTGAGAGGTTTAGGCGAGGATTGGCGGGGCGCCATAATGCTATATTAAGTGTCCAACCTTGGGAATTTTGTTATAATTACTAATAGTGTGCGGCGTATTTGTGGCTTGATTAGATTTCCTTCTATTTTATTGTCAAACGTGAGAAGCGACTTGGAATGACCTGCTCTAGACGTGCTTTATTATCGTGTAAAAGCTCATAATTAGCTATAAAACGAAGGGCCATAACCGGCAGCAGCAGCAGCAGCAGCAGCCGTTAACGAAGATGAAAACATCGCCGGTGGTGGTTCTACAACGTGAAATCAAAATGACAATAAAACACAAGAAAAGCAAACTGGAACAAACGAAAACAACCAACGAGACGACGACCGTTTTCCCGAGCGTGAAACAAAGAATATTATTTGCTAAACAGCGATAGTAGGGTGGCCATCGCCCTGCCTCATCAACTCCTCAGCACGCCCAAGTTAGATCAGGAAAAACTTTCACCAAACCCCCCTCCCCTTCCCCTTGCCGGTACATACAAAGGATGCACCAAAGCTCGCACGAAGAACCGGCTGCACCGTGCGTCGAGCGTCGGGGAGAAACGTGCGGATAAGCATAAAACTTTCGCTCGATGGAAACAACTTTATTTAATTATCTATCGGGACCAACATACCACCCTCGGGGTGACGTTGAGATGGGGAATGGTGGTGCAAAATAGCGGCGGGAAGCTTCCGCTCGAAGAAAGAGAAAATATTAAAACAACAGCAATGCTTGAGCTGAGAGCCAGAAGCCATGGCAAGATATGGCATTCGCCTTCTCGCAGGATTCCTCCTCACAAAGAAGACAAAGTATCCTCGGGGCGAACTCATTTACCCGCCACCGGTGACAATCCGCGACCGAGAAGTGTCCCGGTGTCCACGTCGAGTGTCTTGCTTCGAATTTGTTTTAAAAAAATACGTCAAGTTTTTTTTTACCATAACGAGCGCTGATTAGAACGATAAGAGGCAATCCCTCACGCGGGGAATTGACGTCGATTGCGCCAAGTTGATTATGCAGCAACACCCACTGAGTACTGGTGGGTGGGGGACACCGCGTGTCATCCATCTTTTCGGACACCTCGCGAGGGAAATAACTGTGTGTGCTTGTGTGTGTGTATAATGATTAATTTCCCGATAAATGTGTCCTCGCCAACGCCAATTAATCACACACGAACACGGCGAGAAGAATGATGTCGACTCGTTTGAAGTTCCCCTTCCCTCGAGGGACATCCACATCCAGGGCGGAACGGGAGGAAGCGTTTCTAATATTTATTCGAATCACCATCATCAGCATCATCATCTTCGTCTGATTGCGCCCAACCGTTTGGTGCCCCCGGGACGCAGATCGAAGTCGAGGTACGTCACACAGAGACGGGACAGAGACGGCATCTTAGTTCCAGCGCTTCCAGAATTAGCTCGTTGATGGTTGGATGGCAGAAACTGTCGGTCACCGGTCATTCGGAGTTCAAAGACCACCACTCGCTTATAGCTTGAGCGAAATACTATTTACGACCATCGCAGCCCCTCTTCCAGTCAGGGTTTTCCTACGAAATGCGATGCCGGATCATTTTCCACTTTCTTCGACCCGAGGTCATGGTCTATGGCTACGGCTGCCTACGGGATGGGTTCAGCAAAGTTTTCCGCAATTATTAAGCCCCGGCACGAATGCGACGCGCGACGAACCGTGCCAGAGTGCCCTGTCCAGTTACCATGGCGCTGCTGTGGCCTGCGTTAGTGGGCCACTTAAAGGTGGCCACCGGCCCGGGCCTTGGTTGGTTCAATATTCTCGAGTGCCCATCGGGTTCGGAAATGGAGAAGCAATCGTAATATTGGAAATCGGACAAGTGGACCGTTGAAGCGCGTGGCTTATCCTTCGTAGTCGATAAAGATCCGATTTTAATAAATTCTGTGCTTGAAAAGACTTTTCGAGGATCCAATGGAGATCAGACTGAAGCCAGGTTTTACGCCAATAAGCCATAATGGTGACGTAATGACACACACAGTGGACAGTTGCGGGATACGGAGAACCCATTGTATACTACAAAAAGGGTCTTTATGGATCAGTGGCGATGGATAACAAGAAGCATATTTGTTTACAGCATTCAGCGATGGCGAATAAGGCGAAGCAAATAACAATCGACACCATTTCCTTTAAGCGATCGGATTGTGGGACATACCGACACACACGAGGGACAACAAGCACCAGTGTACGGTCGACTGTAGCTCCTCTTACAATGGACACACGAGATGGTGGCCATCTAACACCTTGTGCTACACGATGTGCTTGTGGTCGGTATTCGATCGAGGCGACAGGCCATCAGCAACATCACAACGTTCGCTCACAAGTTCAATCGCTCGGAGAATCGAAAGCGGTTCATGGAAAATGATGGATTGGAAATATATATTTGTTTGACGAAGCGAATTGCCTGTTCTCTAGCTACCGCTATCCGGGTCCTGCTGTCGCAGAATGTCGGAAGGTACCGGATGGCAAAAGTTCAATCGATGCTACATAAGGAAATCGTGTCACAAGCGGTGGGAGCAATGGAAGAAATGGCGAAACGGCGTGCGTATTCCAGTCGCACTTTGATCTCCCGTTTGATGTCACCGATACTTGGTGTGTGTGTGTATGTGCAGAATCGGAGAAAAGTGGGAGCTGGCAACTCCCCACGCTGGCGTTCGTTGGAGATGATCATTTTCGAAATTAGTTTTTGAAGAAAGTTTACTCACCGCGACCGATCCGGAAAATCCCGGGCGACCCGGGCAAAAGTTGGGGGGGGGGGGAGGGGGGGGGAAGACAGTTATAGCATGCATAGAGGTTGTTGCATGCGATTGATACTATCTAATAGTTCGAGTAGAGAAACGAGCGAGCGAAAGAGAGTGCGAAAAATCAAATTAAAATGATTTGCACAAAAGCGCCCGCTTCGAAACCGTGGGCTGGAAAACTGACTGTCCTTGACTTGAGTTGAGGTGTTATAAGCACATCAAGCACAGCTGTTTTCTTTGAACACCGCGTCAAACTGCGTCCCTGGCGATAGTCCCTGTTCCCAAGTTGGAATAATAAACTTGCTATGAAATTCCAACGCCGGTGAACCGTCCGGGTGTGCCCGGCACTGAGCATCCAGCACAGTTGTTGTCGTCCAAAAAACAATCCCGGGCCCTTGTGGGAGGTTAAGTGGGAATCTCAGAATGAAATGCAAAAGAACGCGGGGAAAGGGATGGGCAAAAATTGTCATTTGCCGCTCTCGAAACGGAACAGTACGTGGAGATAGCGTTCGCCCACACGAACGAAAATCCTGGTCGCAAAATTCAGGAGCCACTTAGCCACGATAACACACCGCCGCGCCGAGCTTCGACTTTTATGGCAACTTGCTGCTCGTCCTCGTTGGTGCTTCAGATAAAGGTGAAAAAGCAAAAACAAAACAAGAAAACGTCGGAGAATTTTCCAAACCAAATCAAGCAAAAAACGTCACCGAAGAATACCGCGGGTCGAGTCGAATGTCAAGTGTTTGCCAGTCAGGTTGTTAGCCAGGTAAATGGAGGGTTACAGAAGGACACAAGTACTGGAGAGAGACACAGAATCGTTCCCGGTCCCGTATGAGTGCGTCTCCGCGATTGCTTCTTTGGTACCTTTGGTACCATAACCTTACAGCAGCACCAGCAGCACCAATATCGCACCGGAAGTCGCATAGGATGAGAATGCAACCACCTGCCGGCAAGTCGGCAACCAGTTTTTGTCGGCCCGGGACGCCGACATCGCTGACTATCAGACGGTGGCGAGATGCAATTTTCGGTCGAGAAGAATGGAAACAGCAACCGGAAGCGTCGCGAAACAAATCTGATGCACAATGCTGGCTGCTGCTGCTGTTGCTGCTGTTGCTGGGTGTGCATGATCTGTACGTGTGTCTGCAAACAACAGCTAAACAGCGGTAACTGCAACAGCACCGACACCGGCAACGGAGAAACGTGAACCGTCGGTATCGAAATTTGAATTTAATTGTGAAAACCGTCTAGACAGGACCCGCTTTATGTCGGTTGTTTCGTTGACTTTATCACCGGAATTGTCGTAGGGCTGCGTCGTCGTCGTAGGCGAAGCGAACCTCTGGAGTACTTCAGGAGACGATCCTCTTTGACTGTTTTGCGATGGTACGGGCTAATAATAAATGTTCGTACGTGTTGCGCCAGTAAGCAAAAGGCAACGTACCGTGACGTGAGTCCGACGGGAGGGGGTAATGGTGAATATTTTACGCTGCATCCCGGGCTCTGTCCAGTGTCCAGTGGTGGAGGAGTGGGGAGTGGAGCACCATTACTTTACGCGACAAATGAAGCAGTAAATTGTGCATGAAAAATGCGGAATTAAGATGTTGGCACTCGAGACAAAGATTGATGGGCGATTAATTTGTCTGCTGATGCTGCTGACCACTGCGCCGTTCCCTGGCGCTGTCCGTTGCCCAAAGTGTCCGAAATTGGAATTATGTAAATAGTCATCAAAGTCACTTAGCCGAGTGTTTTCAATTTCAGGATGTGGGTGTGTGGAGAGAGGGCTGAGGGCTAGGTGGAGATTAATCGATACTATTTTGGTGTTTGGTAGTCTGTGTCCGTTCTGTGGGAGATTAACCAAATCTCGGTCAGGATTATTGTTTGAATGTGTTTTCGTAGATTTTCTACCATTACTAAATTGATGATTTTTTATGGTTCATATGAGTGAAAGAAGGAGGCTATGCTTTTCAGAAACAATCTCTTCTACCATTTGAAGAAGGTTGTGGGACAACGAGTTAAATTAATGCTCTGGTTACTCGATATGGAATTTGACGCTGTTACACTTGAGTATTATGTATATCACTCACTTACGACACTAAACCTTTCAATTGTTCCAGGTATTCGCTAATCCACTTGCTTGTTTGGTTAATTAACCAGGGATTACCTTAGTCGGGTAGCACTCTATCCGATTGATTTTTTTATTGTAAAATTATAAATGTTTCAAACGCTTCTGTATTCTTTTGCCTCTTGATTGATAATTGATTCGCGCTGCTCGTTCCGCTGTTCGATTGTTTTAGTATCATCGGGGATTAACTTAGCAACATGGGACAACATAGCAACGTATGAGAAGTATAAAATCGTAAACTTGGTGCATAGTGACAATAACATTGTGTCTAAGTAGTGTCCAATACTTTCAGTTTGTTGAATTCCTCTGGTATGTAAGCTCCCTTTTTCATCTCTTTCCATAAGAATCACCTAAATTACTTCGATTACACGCTACAATGCTCGGCATCATTAACTGGAGCATTCAACTAGAGAATCAACACATTAACAAAAGTGTCCCTTACCAGCACGCCGAGTGGCTCCATTAGTTATTTGTTTGTTTCGGGGGCAAAAAAGAGAGAAAATGAATTCATTCAATTCATTCAAGGAAAAAGGGAATAGATTTTCCGCGAAACTTTCTGCCTCCCACCAGTCAAACGGATGGCCTGATGGTCGGAGTTGGGCCGCACGGAGCACCTACACACAATCTAGAAGCCCTTTTTTTTTCGGTCCAATCCTGCGGCCGCTTTCGACCTTCTGTCTCACTTTTTGATTGGCTTTCATTCTCATAAATCAATGTCAAGGTTGTGCTGAAGCAAAAACGGGAATAAAAAGAAACGAAGGAGAACGGAGGCCACATATCGGGTCCACGTCCTTGTCGATGGAATATTTGCCCCACCCGTCGTTAGTCCTCCGTCAGTAGCTCTGATGTACTTGAATCAAAGGAGCAAAGGACACAAATGGCACTCGCCCTCCTGTGGATGCGGCTTCCGGAAAGAACAAAAAAAAAACAAACAAAACGGAAGCGGAAGAATTGAAATTAGAGGCCGTTTGCAGTGTGCAAGCCGAAAACAAATGTCGGTCCACCAACGGGCCAAAAACCGGTGTTCCGCCGTCGCAAGATGCCGTTCCCGTGAGTGTGTTGTCCCGCGCCCTGCTGACAGCTCGTCGTCGTTGACGTTGGCGTCCTTCGATCGATGGAACGAGATGGAAAAAGAGAAAATGCTTCTACGAGACTTTTGGTTGCCGCGTTTTTGCTTAGAGCTAACAACAAGAGGCGAACCATCGAGTACCGGGCCGCGTGCCGAGTGCTACTTTCAGGCCGTTTCTATCGGAATGTCAGCATCTCGTGGGGTGACACTCACGATGCCTCTTTTTCGTTACGGTTGGCGAAATACATAATTTCACTCGCGAAATTCGCTTCAACTCCAGGGTCACTCGGCGAAGACACATGTCTTGATGTTTCACTGTTTTTCGATCTTCTTTCCACTTCCACCGGCAGAACACCAGTTCGATCTTGTTGCCAGTGCCAGGGCGTGGAAATGTGTCAGCTGTTTGTTTAGACCGCGTACCACCAGCAGGCGAGTGTGTGAGTGTGTCTTTCTCGAGAGGGGACACTGTTGAGAATATTTTCGCGTGATCGCGCGACAATCGAGAACGAATAAATCATTCGCCAACCCCCCGACACACACACGTACACAGAATGGAGGGATTCACAAACTGACTTTCTAGTCTTTCGCGTGGTATCCAAAAGAATGAGCACCTTCGCCGTAACTGCTGCCACGTGACTGTTGCCGCTACTAACATTGATTTATGCTGAGTTAAATGCAGTGTCTCCGTCCTCCTCTGCTCGAGAGGTTTTTCCGCATTTTTTTTTATATATTTGATGATTTTCATGCATCGCATTCTCCCGAACGTGCTGCCGGGCTACGTCGTGGTCCGGGTTGCAAGTGGCCCCCAAAAAAAAAATGGTTCCGCAATTTTTGCAGAGCGACGATGAAGTGGTAGCATTTTTATGTTTTTCCTACGGTGAGTTGTCTCTCTGTCCGTACGCGGAGGGCCAGGGAAAGGGGGCCTGGATGGGTTATTTGATTTCCTTCCGATGAGACCAACCGCCGGCCCAATGGCCGGGAGTCTGCATTTCGCTTCGTTGCATTTGAGCGCAAAGCAATTTTCGTAGTGCAAGAACAGCAAACGACAGCAAAACGTAGACAGTAGAGAGTTTGCGATGTTCCGCAGTCACTGCGGCTGCTGGCGGTGCCGTTCTCGTTCTTATAATTGCACCCAAAGGAAAGAATAGTAGAGGAAAGAAAATTATGAGAGGCTTCAGGAGGAAAGTGGTGCTACTGCAGTACACCATCGGGCCGGAGAGGGTGCGCGGAACAAGCTTTCTGGTCTCACATGGTTTTTAATTAGATTTTAAGTTCAAACTCATTACATCAGAGTGCCCCCGGCGTATCGGTAACCGTACACTGTTTCTATGAAAGTGTGCTTCAAGAGTCCTCGGTGCTGTGAAGTGTCTGTCTGTTGTAGGTAGCAGTAGGGGAATTTGAATTTACAATGAAACAGGGTTTGGTCCGGTGGTAGATATGGCGAAGGTTGTGAGGTAATGTGAACAAGCCTGTGTTAATGGCATGTTGTCGTATTACTCAGGTAGTTCATCAGGAAAATAGAAACAAATTAACTTTCCAACAATCAACAAGCGATCAATCGTTTCGATGGAATTGCAAATGCATTTCAATTTGCACTTTATCATCGAAAGCTCGAAAGCTCGAGGGTGTGCGGGCACCATTATTTGGAGTCGATATCGAATTTTTTGTCGTTTGATGGTTTAGAAGTTGCTGTTTAAGTAGAACGCTAAACATATAATCCAAAAGTGTTCGGAACTAGTAGCTCGTTCCGACGAAATTGATGTCCTTTGAGCGTCTCTATTATCTCGGTAAGCAACACGCACCATGTTGGGATCAAACGATAAATGTTGGAAACGATTGAAAAAACTTTAGTTCTCGATGGGAGCAAAAAAAAAAACTCTAGATCTATCGCTAGTAGAGTGGTCTGTTATACATACTGTCGATCACGACAGTATCCCGAGCATGAAGTGCGCTTGTTGATGGTCAATTTCTTCTTCATTCATCGGCTCATCGGGGTAACATCGGTCTCGTGGGAGTCTCGAAGCGCAAAGAGTCGCAAAGTTGCTGATGCATAAATGTATGACGTGACAAGTTGGACCGGGATCGCTCTTCCCCACTAACCGACCACAGCTAATTCATGCGCATATCTTTGGCTGTGACCACTTGCTCAGCTCCTGCTGGCCAAGCTCGCTCTCCCTCATGCCAAACTGCATGATTGGAACAATTCGGGCAACTTTGTCAACCGATTCCTTTCGGTGCCGGCGATGGCGATGGTCACGAAACGAGGGAAGGGAACCGAAACGAGTTCCCGGAATCGGGCCGAAAAGAAGATGAAGAGATTGATGAGCAGACATTACTGGACCTTGTAGGAGATGGTCAAGTGTCATGGTTGGCGCCGAGCCGAGCAGTAGCCGGAACGCAGTGCCGGATGACATAAAAGCTTTCGAAGGACTCGTTTCGCCTGTGATCGCCCCATCCTCGTCCTCATGGTCATCCTCGTCGTCGCCCAGTTCGTAGAGCTAGAGCAGGGGATGCAAAAAAAAAAAAAAGAAAGCAAGAAAGAGGAGCGTAACCTCCCGCTCCAGATTGAATGGGGCCTGCATCTAGCTCCAATCCCGAAATTCCATTAATCATTCCACCACAAATAATTAAGCGATAGCTGCGCTGCGGCTGCGGTACGGACATGATACAAGGACGGCAGCGGGACGGGCGGAACCTGTGGCGTTCCACGAGGATACTTGAGACACATCGCATGGACGATACGGAATTGTCGCACCAATAGGAATAATATGGGCCACCGGAAAGGGGGGTGGTGTGCACGAGCCACCAGACACTTGGGGCGGGGGAGCACAACAGTGATACAGTGGAACGTGGGAAGAAAATTGATTATTCCATTCCCGGGGCTCGAGCTCCTGCCGATGTCCTACTTTCGGTAGCCGGTAGTGACCAGGCAGCAATGGCAGCACCAGCAACAACAACAACCACCACCAATGGCATCATCTCAGTGCAAGTGGTGTTAGTGTGTTATGTTGTTGGTCTTGTTTTTTTTTTAATTAGGAATCTAGCACAACAAAGGATGGTTGGACATCTAAGACAGTTGTTCCCCGGGAACCCCGGAACTCCACGGGTTGAGTAGCAGTGCGGTTTTGTGGGTTAATTAGATTAAAGCCTTTATCTTGCTTATCAGTGCAGTGCGCTTCTCGGTAGTGCACTTGGTGACGACCACGACGACGACGTAGTATCCTTGGCCCATTCATTGTTGTGGCCCTCCTTCCTCGTTCGGTTTAAAGTGAAGTACACAATCCAATCCAGGACGACACTACAGTACCCGAGTCCCCCGGACATCACAGCTACCCCGGAACGCGGATGATTAAATGAAGCCACATTTACGCTGCCGATGCCGAACTGGGCCAACTGGGTTTGGGTTTGAGTTTGGTTGACTCGACGGGACACTGCCATAATCCCGCTGCTCGATGGCCGTAATGGTCGATATAGCAACACATTTCTCGCTCGGCGGCAAATATCATCACCGAATAGCATCAATCAAAGCTTCCTTGCAGCTCCAATTGCGGAAGCGACAGGGGAGCAAGATGGTCGAACAGGACGCTGAGGATGAGTCTACGGTGCGGTTGTTCGGTGGAATGGAAAATTGAAGCCCGCCAGTCCAGCCATCG
>NC_064875.1:19316466-19446466 GCF_943734745.1 Anopheles darlingi
GAATGGAACCCTTTCGAAAAAACGGAAACGCTATATGCCTGCCCTTCACGTCACCTCCACACCGACACCGAGACGTTCCATTTGGTGAAACCAAAACGGTCCAATAGTCTTTCCTTTGGCATGTGTGCAGATTGTGCAGAAAGCGTTTAAGGTTTCAATTTCGGTGTCGCTGCAGTCGTCGTCGTCGTCGTCGTCGCATGATGACTTCTGCGATTTCTCGCGTATGATGGTGATGGTTATGGTGGCCAACCAACATCAGGTCTCTGATGACAGGACGCTGGCCGGACAAACTGATCGTGATGGTTATCCACGGAAAGTCGATGATAGCAAGGGCACACAGGGGAATACCGGTGCCAGTGGCCATTGGTAAAGTTCAAATTTTGGATAGTTTTTTTTTGGCTCGGCGGCATAAAAGACCAAAGTTAAACAGAAAAAAGGGGGAACAGGATTCCGCCCCGTTGTTTGTTGAGTGTGCTTTCGGAGCGCGGCGCGTTCGACGAAGTTCGCGAACGAGGATTAACGCCACAGATCACCACACCACCGGTCCTGAACCCGAACAAGCGACAGCAGTTATGATGGAGATGTCCCCGGCGCTCCAATCGCGATGTCCCATTCCCGTGTGCTCCGAGGTCTTGCTAGCATTGCTAGCTAGCTTATGGTGGCGCGACCAAAGGGTTACCCCGGGGCCGGACGTGAGGTGCATAAAATATGAGAAAAGCGGCACCGGATGCAGTTAATCGATTGCTGTTGCTGTGGTGCCGCGAGTGGTTTGGTGGTGCAGGTCGCTTCGCTTCGCAGCCGCTCGGCCGCCGTACGAAGGAGGCACTTTACAGGCGACACACTGGAGCGCCTTAAGCGCGAGCTGCATCGCAGGAACGAGCGTTTTACGTAGTTTGTTCGTTCCGTTTGGAGCACCGTTTTCACTGGGAGGGAGTCACACGTTCTAGCTCCAAGCTTTTGTGGCAAACGCTAATGTCTCGACAAACAGTGGGATCGTTGTCGCGGTTAGTGCCGCGTGTGTGTGTGTGTGAGTGTTTGGAGCCGGTCTCCGGAGAGACCAACGGGGAAAGCCGAAGCAATAGCAGGACGTTTGCTGTGTTGCCAGCGCCGTGCGCGTGAAAGGAGAGTTCAAACAAAAGTCACATGTTAGCGTGTGCGCGGGTTTTTGGGTAATTTACACGACATGGGAAGTCTATGCCGTTGTTCCGCCCTTTCCGTGGGGCATGTTTGGCATGGATTAAGTGAAGGATTTCGTATCATTTTGTAATGTGTTTGAAAGGGGGTTAAGGTTAATTCGGGCCAAACAAAGCCCAGTTTTGAAGATATGTTTCGTTTGGAAAACTATCCTTCACTTTTTTTTTTGTAAATGGCACTATGAATTAAAACTTTTGAAGAACATTTGCATTTGGTTGTAATTTTTCGGAAAGATTAGTGAAAAACTACGTCGATGGTAGCGAATCGGTTAAGGCGTAGCTACAAAAATGTACTGTTTGCGGTGCTCATTGTAGCTTTCGATTGCATCATTTGAAATATACAAATCAATATTTTTTTTTGTTAGATTATAGGTTTATCCCGAATAGATCCGTCGAGTTTTTGATGAATTTCTATTTTTTCGGTTTTTGGTAGCTTTTAAAAGTTGTAGAAGTGATGCTTCTTACGATTACGTAATTTAAATAAAAAATATCAATATTTTTTTTTATTAAAATTTTGATGACGCTACCTGGTAAGTAGTGTACGGACTCAAAGAGAAATTTCAAATCGATCGGTCCAATCTTTTTTATGCTACGAAGGGCACTGACTTTGACGTCGTTGCATTTTGCGAAAACCACTTCAAAATAGCGTGAGGCATTATTGCGCGATTTTTAAAAAATCAGTATCTTTGACAGTTTTGCTTATATTGTTCTAAAATTTTGAGAAGATATTGATGAAAGTTTTGATGATCAGAAAAATATACAACAAAAATAATGTTAAAAAATGAAATAAAATACATTAGCCCCTTCTAAAAATGGAAAAAAGCCAGCTCTCTTTTCTGGCCAGGAAATTAGTATGATTGCGGTAGTGGAAGATTCGAAAGATGAAATAACTTTATCACTCGTCATGGTCTCGTGGACCAGTATGCTAAGTGTATGCTAGGGAACAAAAAAAAAGGAAAAAGAAAAAGGAAAACTATCCCACCACCGGGCTGCAATAAACTCAACTCCCTCGTAAAGCTGCACGCCTTTGCGAAAACATAAAGCACACTCCAGTGAGCAGTATATGGCTGAAGCCTGTTCTTTGGTGGTGCTGAAATGATTGTCTATGAATCTACATATTTCTTAGTGCACAATCCACTATCATAACAATGCCCCTCTCCGATGCCACACATTCATTCGCGTCCGCCCGGATCATAAACTTTTCAATTTCCAGCTATTCGTCGCGTTGAAAACCACGATTGCACTGTGAGTTGGTGTTGGCCGAGGAAGAGAATGATAGCTCCTCCACCTCCACGGCATATGAGCTTGTGTTCTACCGCGTACATTTATGGGTGCTTCTGGCTCGGTCGTATGCATATTCATTATGAGCCTGTAGCCACCAGCAGGGCACAAACATGCTGTCATTGACGTGCAGAGACAGACAGACAGACAGCCCCAGATCATAAAGCGTCCTCGTGGCTCTCTCTCTCTCTCGTAGCTCATAAGCATAAGCGCACATGGTTGCTGGGTTGCGAGCGACAGTGATTGCAACAGTTGCATAAAGTTCATAATTTTCCCTCTACATTGCCCCAGGGTAAATCAGAGAGCAAAACAAGCAAGCTCTGGTGGATTGGAAGCGCAACTATCAACTTGACGCTGCAACAATGTATACGTGTGCGTGTGTGTGTGTGGCTCGACAAGTCGACGAGTAATGATGGGGAAATGAATTGTAAAGTTTCCTTCCCCCTGGGGGGCGGTACTACGAAATGGGGCGCTTGGAATGGATCATTGGGTAATCTGCTTCCACCATCCGGCGGGTGTTAAACGTAAATCGGATCGGAGTGTTTAGGTACGGCCGGAGTCTCGGGACTCCAGAACCCTTTTGTGTTCCTACGGGGTTTTAGTCTCGTGGCCCAAAACGAGACGAACGCATATCCTTTTTTTTGGACAAGGAATGCACATTCATCCTTTTTCCTTTCCTTTCATTAGGTTTTGGATTTTCTCTCCCGCTTGCTCTGTCTCTCTCTCTGGTCCCAGTCCCAGGTTTTGTTAATTTCCTTTCGGACAACTTGAGTCATCCGAGCACAATCCCGGAGCAAGCGTTCCGTCAGAGCCACAGCCGCTGCAGATTGAAACTGACCTGTGCTTGACCCGAAAACCGTTCGGTCGCCCGCTAGACCATTTATCGTTCTTTCTGCAGCATCTCCAACCCCTGGGAGTCCTGGCAGACTAATAGGGTTGGCCGGTTCATTTCCACCCGGTTTTCGTTGCCCGGTTTTGCTCGCCCGGGATTAGAGGTTTCGACCGGCTACCGGCCGGCCGGCTGAAACCGAAAACCTTCCAAAAACCACGCTGACCGCCGTTCGGGACCATTAGATTTCATGGTTGCCCCCCCCTTGCCATGGGGTTCTCCCGGTTATGAGCGAAACCGTTTTTCGGTGGCTCTCGTCCAGTTGTTCAACTGGGTTGAAACCGTGGCACTGTACTCGTTGTTATGTACCGTTCGTTTGTGTCAATCCTTGGGACAGTATGTGGCGCATGTTTGCTGTCATTTGTTCGGACTCGTTGGGGCGGTTTGGGGGTATGCCGGTTGATTTATTAGATTGCTCACCGTTTCGGTTAGTGGTATTTGGTGCAATGAACCAATAAGCTATAAGCTGCCTTGGTGCTCATGTTCATGCTGCAAGAAGAAAAAGTGTATTAAGAAGCATAAATTGTTTCTTAACATATTTACCATTAGTTCCTTTCTCGGTCTGAAACGGTGCCTGGGAAAGAGAGACTATTGACAAAGGATAAAGGCTTTATTCAAATCAAACCCTCTAGTATATCACATGTTAAGGCGACCGTAACGACATGCATCCGTGATGGGCGGATTATGGAAATCGGCTTGTCCAGCAACATGCCTCCATTACCTAAACATCGACTGCTTCACTTCACTGCACTGATCCAAACGTAACACAACTCCGAGTTACCGGAGTTCGTTGGCCCATTACCTCGGTAAATCTCGGTGATTCTCTCTCTCTCTCTCTCTGGGGGCTTATCTTCATTTCGATACATTGAACACCGGCCATGTCATGTCATCAAGGTTTGCTTCTATCCGGTTCGAACGTCAACACCCTGCGCGCGCGCGTGTGTGTGTGTGGCCATTAGCCGGAAGAAGGTAAATAATTTGCAATACCGTCCATGTCCATGCCGGTCAATCCACCCCCCCCGGGGTCACTACCAAGAACGACTTTTGCTGGCAGCAAACTTCCGGTGTGCAGGAGGTGCAGTGTTCAGGGTTTTCTTGTGTGAAATAGAAATTTATACATTTCCTTGGACAAGAAGAAGAAGCAGAGCAGAGTCAGAAAGTCCGGCACCGGCAGGATGTGCTCGCTCTAGTGTTTGCACCGTGTACGGGTACGGGGTACGTCGACCAATTGCAGCCTGTGCAGGGGACTTTCGTTCTGATAAGTAACTGAAGTCCAATGCTTCCGGTGGTCCTCCGGTGGCAACAAAGTATCGTTCGTCTGCCTTCTCCGCATACGGTGTCGGACACGACATGTGGACGGCTTTTCCTGTTCGATCGGATGCGATTATGTCCACGAGCGAAGCGTAAATAAAGTGTCGACCGGTGATCTGGTCGGTATTATCGGGGCGCTTTCGGACGTAACGGAGTAACGTTTGCCGCTTCCGGTGCAGCTCACAAAAGGCGTGCTCGGTGTGCAACGCACTAGCACTAGAGCACACGTCACATTGTCTAATGTTGCAATCGAGCTAGTCTGCTAGTGTGATGGGTTTTATTTTTGGGTTCGATGTGCGAAATCGTTTCCCGTGCCGCCGAGGACGAGGACGAGGAACAATGTAATTCTCGATGAGCCCAATCACTAGACTCCAGCATCCAAAAGAGGCAATCCGGGATTAACGAACCCGATAGGTGAATATTTATGGTTTTAGTCATCCAAAAAAAAACCGGGGGACGAATCGTCAGCAATATCTGACATCGGTCGATTGTATGGGCCTCTTGCTAGCTGTACCTGTACCGGTGTAAGACAATGTACGAAAGCCATTTCAGCAAGAGATTAAAATCATCAACCGGAAATAAGGACAGGTAATCGGAAGGGCAAGGGGGCATTGTAAAATGTCGGATTTGTTACGCCGAGCGCATCTAGATTGAATCAAAAAGGGCGAATGCTTGTTCCGTTCGTTAGTGGAGACTGCTCCTCTTCCACGAAGTCCCTTCACGTCGACCTGCCATTGTCTTTCCTGCTATTAATAAGATGGTTTATCGATTGTGTAATAAATATCTTGGTGCATCGATGCTGCCAGGTACTTGTCCTTTTCGCATTCAATGTACACTTTCTGCCCTGTCCATGGTTTGCTGCATCCTATTAGGTAGATAATTAATTTTCCACTCCAGCAATGGTCGCTGTAAAGGAATTCATTGAGCAGAATGGTTTGATTGGCCCTGGTAATAACCTGGCCGAGAAGTGTATGGCAGTGAGTGTGCGCAGACCCATTTATTAGTGCTCTTTTGCTCAACAGCTGTAATAACTAGGTATATCTTTTATAGATTTGCTTTTGTTATCGATATAATATTGTTAAATATACAATTTTGAAATTTTTGGTAGCGTTTTGTAGTTGAAACAGATGCTTTTTAAGATTTTGCTTAAGAAAATGAGTTTTCAATAATGGTTTACCAAAAAACATATCAACAATTTTCACAAAAACTCCACGGAGCTACTTAGATTTTTCAAAAATTAATATCTTTGTCAGTTTTACTTCGATTGATCCAAACAGTTTAATATTTTTAAAGGATCAGTATTCATGAAAAAATGTTGAAAGAAAAATGTAAAAAAAGTAATTTAAAAGGGACCAATCATAGAATAAAAAAAAGCAAATATAAAAACTGCAATGTCTGTGTTTCGCCTACTCCTTGCACAGAGCTTTGCTAACTAAATAGAATAAATACCCATAAGGAGCAGGAGCAGCTCCCTAGGGGAGGGCCATTTGTGTATGGAATTAGCAAAGGCAGCACTATCAATTTCTGGCAATCATTCTGATGCCAGCTGTTCCCGTTCGGATAGAATCGAATTAAAATCATTCCCAACCAACGCATTCGGGTGAGCCGCGGCCACACCATCAGTGGATGATATAATTTAATCAACATAACGTCCCCCCACCATTGTACTCGGCACGTCACACGAGATGAACCGTATCGTGGTTCGTTAGGTACATTCTGGCGCTGTACCAATGTGCGCTGGAACTCGATTGTAGAGCAAATGGAGCTTCCTACGCAAGAACTCCAGGGGGTGGTTTGACGATTTTGCTCCACTACTCACCAGAGCTCTAGAGCGCTGCAGCAGATGGTTCTCGTCCGAATGGCATCGAATTCGTATCGAATACGAATCCATTCATCCGTCTGTCTGTCTGCCGTGCCGGGGGCGGGGTGTAGCAGCATCGAGCGAAGCATCAAAACCATTCACCCATTTCATAATGGATCGAGGGATCAGGGTTTTCAATTTCACATGCATGCACACTCCCATTGCCTCGATGCTGCCGAGGCCGCGCTGCTGGTGCCGATGGAATGCGAATGTGTGCTCATTATACGAACCGATGAGCACCAGTTTGATGGCCAATTAATGATTGAGCATAAAGAAAGGTAGGAGGGGGAGCGCACACACACACACACACACACGTAAGGAACAATGTGTTATGCATTATGCTTTGTAAGGGGTTGGTGTGTCTCTGGCAACTGGAAAGGAGTGGCGGAAGGTATACGAGGCACTCTTCCCCTTCTCCCCTTCCTCGCTTTTCAAAAGCCCTCTCGAGTGACAAGCCTTTGGCGTCCGACCGGCGCCGGGCGCTCGTCTCGTAAGAGCTTGTTCAATAAGGGCCCGAAACTACAAATCGTAGCTCTACAGCAGTCTTTCCAACAATGGGACTTCCACTGTTTGCGTCACATTTTTGGAGTCTACGACATTACGACACATGCCGCATCCGCCGTGTGTGTGTATGCTCCGGTGTATCGTGTTACCACGACGACGACGACGACGACAAATATGAGAAGCACCGGATCCACCCCAGGCCGGTGAAGCAGGTTTCTAGTGAATGGAAAGCGCTCGGATTATGCTCATAATTTTCTCACATCATCCTGGGTGTCCTTCTCGACCTACTTGAAACCGATGAGTTTAACAATGGGCTCGAGGAAGCGCCAGACGCTTCGAAATGGGTGCGAATCGTGGTACGATCTGGCAATGATACAGTGCCTGGAGTCCCGGCAAGAGAGAACGAGAGAACAAAAACTAAAGCAGAGTTTTTGTTATACAAATGATTGGCGATTTTTGTGTGTGTCTGGTAGAATACCGCCAGGAAATTAGCCAGGATTGCGTCAAACGCCAAGGCGCCGGATCCTAACCCCCCACAGTCAGACTTGGGAGTTGGATAATCACTTTCGCAGCCGGGGCCGGGCGCCAGATGGTGAGGGCGAGCGGATTTTGAAATTAAACAGAAGAAGCTGTCACGGGATCACCATCACCATCTTGCCGAGTTGACAATCGTCGCTCCTGCGGTCGCTGGAATGGAGGCGCCTGGTAGCAAGGAAATGGAGGCGCCTGGTAGCCGGTGGTTTGGGCAATGCGCTCTCTGTGGAAGCTGCTGGCCCCGGCCCCGGTTAAAAACGTGTCAATTGATGAACTTACCCTATTCCCAGGAAGAGCTATCAGCAGCAGCAGCAGCAGCAGCAGTCCCTTTGTTTTGCATTGAGCACAAAAGTTGGACCACTGTCTGGTCACTCTGTCGCTGGTTGCTGCCTTTTTCATGTCGAAAACCACAAAAGGCCAATGCTGGATTCCAGGGAGACCGAGAGTTGTGAGTGTGAGACGCAATACTCGCATGTAAATTAATCATCCAGCTAGAGGGGAAGGGCAGAAAGATCCCTTGTACAATGTGGTCCACTAAGAAGGAATTTAAATGCGTCGTCGTCGTGCTGCGCACCGAATTCTAGACATTGTTGAAGCATTAAAGCCATTCGATACGAAAACCGTCAAATTGGGTCCTCGCTTAGGGCCGGCATCTGTGATTGAGATGCTTAAATTTACAACAATCTATCCGACGGATTAGAAAGCGAACCCATAAATCGGTTGTAGGATTTTTGGAACGGGGATGTCCTGGCAAATCAAAAGGTAACGTCCACCTCACGAATTTTGCCTGCCCTTTTCTCTCATAACACATGATGCTCGATGCTCATCTCTGGTCGTTTCCGACGGGAAGCCGTGAATTCCACGGACGCAAAAGACGCACGACGCAGTTCTCCCTCAACCACCCCCTCGAGGTGCTCAAACTGCTTCTGCTCGACGATGTGAACAATGTTTACTGCATCGATCGAGCTTTTATCGGTCAATCTCGTTCGGATCATCGCATGCTTCACGTGCGTCTCAGGCGCTCTCCTCACGCGTTTGATGTGCTGGCACGTGTACCACGCTTCCCCGAGAACGGTGGCTGGGACAAAGGGTTTTAAAAGCAACGCAAAACAAAAAACCAAAAAGGGGAAACGACATCGCACAACCCACAAGCACCTTTCACGCGAGGCGAAATCGCTTACCTTCGAAATGTTTCCGATTTCAATCCGGTTAGTGTGTGTGTGTGTCCGGAGCGGTTGTATTGTTTTGGTTTTGTTGCTGCTGCTACTGTTGCTACCCTTTCCTTGGCTGCTGGTTTCTTTTATGCTCGACTGCTGCTAACCCTTCCCTTTTGCTGCATCCCGTGGTTGGCTATCAAATTTATGTTTCTTTATTTAAAATTCTTTTCGGTACCCAAACGGACCGGATGGAGGACGGCGGGGGGTGGAAGAAAAGCGACGGAAGGAAGCGTGAAGAACCTCCGTCGGAAAGCTCTCGGTGTGTGCCGACAACCTAAACCAAGCTGTTGCCATTCCCCCGGTGCTTGCTGGTCTTGCAAACTGTGTTGCCCTCACTGTCACATCAACCAAGACCATGAGGACCAACCGATCCTATGCTGTGTGTATGCTGTGTAGTGTAGTGTCAGAATGAACCACCCCACCTACTGCTGGCTGCCCACTACCAGAGGGAGCGGGTGTTACGATGTGTCCCAAATGGTGCACCCATTTGTTGCGCTCGGACAGCCGCTCAAGCGGTTCCTCGTGCCCTCGTACCCCTCCTCCCCCCCCCCCCCCCCCACCGGTCCTTAGGGACTCTCTTTGCATCTCATCGGGTTCGCAATGGCGTCATAAATTGTGTCGGTAATTTGTTCCATTCGCCAGCGCGAGCGCCATTGCCGGTTTGCATGTGTTGCTACTACTACTGTTGCTACTGCTACTGCTGCTGTTGCACTATCGCGCGGGATAATCAACAATGCGCCGTTGGCGCATCATTGTTTTCACCGTTTCCACGCTTCAGCAGAGTGGCAGAGGAGGAGGAGGAGGGGTAGTGTGTCACCATCACGGGGGGGGGGCCATTGTCCGGGAATGTGTTGCAAAAACATGCGGAAAAATGCTCATCTAATTCATAGTGTAGCGAGCGCGCACGGCACTGGGTTTGGCAACAAAAATAAAACACAAAACAGCAGCAGCAGCACAGCAGGGTGCAAGGGAGCGATTTACATTCTGGTGCAGGTCGTACGTAAGTTCTGTAACCTTTTTTTTTCTCCGTTTTTTGCAACCGACCTCTCATCCGACACTTTCCGCAGTTTGTAACACATTTTAGTAAGGAACGGCCGGCATGTTACACGTGGAGTGACGGGTTCGGAGTAGTTTTTGGGGGTGCGGGAATGCGTTTCATTGCTTTGGGCAGCTCATCTTTTGCAGGGTGCAATGTAATTTATGCTGTTATAAGGGGCAGCGAATGATCACCAAAAAAGAGCGCTATATAAACCACCGGAAAAGGAATGTTATTTCCTTTTTAATGGGATAGAATAAGCTTGCGCAAAATGGGGACTCTGTATTAGTATCATTCAGCTAATCCAGGTGTTCAGATGAAGTTAATTACGAGAAGAGCCTCAACTCGTTACAACTTTGTATTATATCCTCCTGTACGTCTTGATCTTAACCTTCTCGCCCAACAATGGTTTGATCCCGGTTTGGTTCAGCAGCAGCATTTGATGGACATACTATCGCAGAGAGGCGAGGCACCAAGAAGCCAGCCAGTGACCAGCACGTGTAATCAATAATGCATTGTTAGCCATGTTCGATCGTTTGAACATAACAACCTTTGAAGTGAGGGCATTGTGGTAATCAAAATGAGGGTGCTGTCCAAATTTTCGACAAGACCGGAAGCATCGATAAGGAAACACTTCGAGGAACTTGGACCTGAAGCTCGATTGCTGCCTTAACAGATTTGGTTTGGTATCGAAATTGAAATTCCACTTGAAAACCTACTTGAAAGTGTCAGGATACACAGAGGGTTCGGGAGCGGATTCATCCATTTGCCGTGTCCTTCTTCGAAGGACGACTTGCGTCTGTCGGATTCGCCGTTTATTAAGAAAACGAAATTGCCTTTCATTAGGATGATTACGAGCAACGAGTGAAGTGTGTTTACCTCGGCGTAAATGTAATGAAATGTTTGTGCTGGGTAAACCGCCACCACCACCACGCAAGATGTTTGACTGAAAATGTTACTTGTTTGTCCGTTTTTCCCGCGGACGAGTTAGTTGGCCCCGGGGGCGGGTTAAGGCGAATGCCTCGTGGTGTTCGAGCTGCGGTGCGATGCCCTGACCGACGCCCGAATGGAGAGTTGCTTTTTTTTTTGCCGTAGAAGAGAATCCTTTAAAGGTAAATGATGGAAAGCCGTTGTGTTGTGTGTCAGTGTGAGTGATGTCCCTGTGCTGCTCGCTCTAAAAGCATTTGCCTCTTAAAGCGTCACTCCGTTCGTCAAACGAGCACCATTCCGAGCCAGTGCTTTTGCCATAAAGCACACTTTAAAGACCATTTAGGGGAACCCGGTGCCACGCGGTGGATGGATTGAAACACTTGCGAGTGGAGGTCACCGCAGCAACCGTGGCAACGTTAGGAACGACTTCAGACGAAGCGGTTACTGAAGGCACACTCCCTGCCCCCGGGTCGTCACGAACTGTTCAACCATTGCGTGGTCGCTGACGCCACCACCATCGACGCTCCACTCCACGTGAGTGCATGGCAAAGTGCATCAATCGTCGTCGCCATCGTCGTGGTCGTGCAAATGTCGTCCTCGACCGTGAGGTAGACGTGCCAGCGTGCCGGCATCGAACCCATAAGGTCACCACGGTATAACCACGGGTGGTTCGGGCCATTTCCTGCCACCGGGACCACCTTCAGCTGAACTTGGCGTTCTATCGGTGGCGGCGTCGGCAGCGGCGGCGGCAGCGACCACGGTCCATGCACCCGGCACAACGTTTTATAAACAAACGAAGCTCGAAGCTGGAGGGGAAACGAACGGTTGGCTCGTGGGCATGCGCAAGGATGCGATAAGGAACCGAGCGCCGACAGACACCGAAAGCCGAAGCCGAACAAGGGGGGGGGGGGGCGGGAATGTGCCGGCAATAAGGATGTGGTGTGTTTGGCTCGTTATCGTCGCGCAAAACCGGATGAATGAAAGTGAAAGCTACCGGATCAAGGGCGAGGAGGAAGGTGAGGCGCAGGGGGGGCAAGCGTCCTACCACAACACTGTCGCCCACACACACACACGGCAGACGTGGACGACGGTTTGTGGACTACGATCCGCGAGTCCTCGAAAGTGGTGAGTTCAGTCTGCGTCTAGACGCATCAGTGAACGGTTGGAAAAACCGACCAGTTGCCGAGAAATCGAGGATAGCAACGAGTAGCGAACTTCACGTTTATAAGACCGTCTCGTCAACCGTTGGCGTGGCTGGTGTGTTCGAAGTGTTGTTGCAACGAACAGAAGCAGCAGCAGCCGGTCGTGTGCAGGTGATGGCCAGGTGCAACGGAAACAGATACCACATCATTCCTTCCTGCGTGATGATGACTGCGTGAAATATGAATTATGAATTAAACAAACCCGCATCTCGCGCATCATAAACATTCGCCGGAATTGCGTTCGAACAACCTTCGCCTTGTTCGGCTTGTTAGTTAGTCATCCCGGGGGCACACCCAGGAGCTACCAGCGCGCGTTGGTTTGTTTGTTGTTTGTGGTCCAAGAATCGAGCAAGAAATGATGGAAAAGCATCGGCCGTCTGCTCACTCCGAATCGGTGCTTCGCTCCCGGTGGTGGTGCTGGTTAAATGTTTGTTTATAGACACACCTTCACCATCTTCATCAACAACATCCAGGGGGGCGGCCAGAGTGATTCGATCAGTCGACACCTACGCCACGTCACCATCCATCCGCGGGTGGCGCAGGTGCTGACCATTCGGCGAGAACCGAAGAAGACAGGAAACCGTGTAGGAGTGTGAGTGTGTGTGTGTGTGGACTCTGGACCACCAAAACCAAACTGCACGCGTTCTCGCTAGACAACGCATTTACCCGATCGTGCATCCGATCCCGTGTTCTGGGAGCGCTAAAAATACCTACTGCATCTATCCTCCGAGTCGGTAAAAGGGTTGCTGGTGGTGGAGGTGTTTCGCTGCGAGCATTTAAATGCCATTTCGGTTTCCTGCCACACTACGCGGTGACACACCACGGTAGCACTGTACCCGGAGTTCAGTTTGAAGAAGAAATCGTTGCGGTTCGTGGTGGTAAGAGTAACGGGAGGGTTCTGTAATGGTAAACAGTGCGAAGATAGATACCGAGGAATAGATTGACTCAACACCCAGCTCAGCTTATCATCGAGCACCGGATGAACACTGAGGTGTCCATTGCTTACCCGAAAAAAAAAAACGTTGCAGACGATACATAGACGAAAGCAAAGATTACTAGTCCCAGGGTTTCGGTTTGTTGTGCAAACAAGTGAAGCAAAGTGAATGTGACGTTCCACGGAGGCTCATCAACCAACACCAAGCCTACTAGTGTTGCTCCTTATACCATCCCCAACCGACAGCGGGTATCGCTGGGATAGCTAGGGTGTGTGGAAACTAATGGAAGAGTGTGGAAAACGCGACGAACCGCATAAATAGTACCGAGAAACGAATGTAGGGCAGCTTCCTCGTTTGCTTTTTTCCGTTTGCTGGAATAAATTAGGAACAGCTAGGTGTGGGGAAACCTTTTTTGGATACCTGACATCATATCCGGGATATCGTACGGATATTCTTGTCGGACGAGCAGACGACGAAAAAAGACCCTCCGCGCTATCACCTGGGGACTGGACTGGAAATGGACTGGAATGGAGGTGGTGGTGGTGGTAGTGCGGCTGAAACCACAAATAGTACCGTCGATCTGTTAGTGACTACCGGTTCCGCTCTCCTATCGACACTGGCAACGCCATACGACGCAACACAAGCTACTACGATGGCGACTGGTACAGTGGGCACACTGTCGCCTTCAGGGGACGTGGCGATAGCAACCATCGCCCAGCATTTCCATGGTAACATACCGTGGTCAGCGGAGCTACTGACGTTTCTCCGCCAAACCTCCACCACGATCTCGTCGTCGTCATCGTCGTCGTCGTCGTCCGCCATCATGCTACCGTCCGCTTCGTCGGCCTCCGGCAGTAGCGGCATCAGCAGCGAAGCGGTAACCAACTTCTCGACCTTTCTCAGCAACATTACGCTCCGGGCACTGACGGCTTCATCCGGTGGTGGTGGTGTTGGTGGCGCTGGTGGAACCGGGACCACTTCCAGCGACTTTACCGCCAATCTGTCACGCCGCTTCCCGCATCATCCGTTTTTCAGCAGCTTCTTCAATGATTCGGCGACCGAGGCTTGCCCATCGATACAGATGCCGGTGGGGAATACGATCTCGATGATACTGTACGCGCTGGTGGCCATCGTCGGGCTGTTCGGTAACACGCTCGTCATCTACGTGGTGATGCGGTTTTCGAAGATGCAAACCGTTACGAATATGTACATCCTGAATCTGGCCATCGCCGATCAGTGCTTTCTGATCGGGATACCGTTTCTCATCACGACGATGTACCTGGGCGAGTGGACGTTCGGTAATGGGATGTGCAAGGCGTACATGGTGTCGACCTCGATTACGCAGTTCACCTCGTCCATCTTTCTGTTCATCATGTCGGCCGATCGGTACATCGCGGTTTGCCATCCGATCTCGTCGCCCCGCTTCCGGACACCGCTGGTGTCGAAGGTGGTGTCGGCGCTGGCCTGGACCGCGTCCGTTCTCATCATGCTACCGGTGATGCTGTACGCCAACACGATCCACCGGGAGAAGAACAAGATGTCGTGCAACATTATGTGGCCATCGGAGACGGGCGCCAACTCGGGCACCACGTTCACGCTGTACTCACTGATCCTTGGGTTCGCCATACCTCTCTCGTTGATTCTGATGTTTTACTATCTCGTCATCCGGAAGCTGCGAACCGTGGGCCCGAAATCGAAGTCGAAGGAGAAGAAACGCTCGCACCGGAAGGTGACGAAGCTGGTCCTGACCGTCATCACGGTGTACGTGCTGTGCTGGCTGCCGTACTGGATCTCGCAGGTCGCGCTGATCAACTCGCCGCCCGACATCTGCAAATCGCGGCTCGAGATCACGGTGTTCGTGCTGGTCAGCTGGCTCGGGTACAGCAACTCCGCCATGAACCCGATACTGTACGCCTTTTTGAGTGATAACTTCAAGAAAAGCTTCCTGAAGGCGTGCACCTGCGCCAAGGGGAAGGAGATCAATGCACAGCTGCAGATCGAGAACAGCTTCTTTCCCCGGTTTGCCCGCAACCGGGGCTCGGAGCGGGGTAACTCGACCAAGGTGCTCCCGGCGTCCAACAACCGGCAACAAAGTAGACCGGTCGGTGGTGGTGGTGGTGGTGATTCAGGGCAGCAGCAGCTGCTGCCCCATCACCAGACATCGCAGCAACCACAGCAACAGTCGGGCCACTTGAAGCCATCCAATGATACCAACATGATGCCGCATAACAACAACAACAACAACAGTAGTAGTAACGGAACAAACACCAGCTCCAGGGGGGGATCCAACGGCAGAAACGGAATGAGCTACAGCACCGCCAGCATCATGCCGTGCACCACCTTTGATCAGCCATCCAGTGCCCAGGCCTCATCGACGGCACCGTCAACGAGCGTAACGACCATCCAGTCGTCATCCTCCTCTGTGCGACGCCCATCGGCAACGGATGCGCAACGGTCCCCGTCACCGGTGCCAGTGCCGCTTGCGAGTCGCGGAATGGACGGACGGCCACCGGTACTGCATACGGACCTGTAGGCGGTGTCGGATTCGCAGATTCGGATTCCTAAGCATTCAGTAAGTATCGGTGAAACGAGCCCCGATGATCGATGTTCTAGTTGGCTATGGCGAAGAAGTTCAAAGGGCATCCAATTTGTTCCCGATGGTTGGCCGGTGGCCATCTGTCTATAAGACACAGACAGATTTCGCTATCACTGCAAATGGGCGGCAGTGTCATCGTTGACACACCATCGCCCAATCTGTGGCGTCTGTGCACAGCCGCCATAAGCGTTTCGTTTCGAGTCGGGTCGTTTCGACGACGTCAACGACGTGTTCTGCCGGGCCATTTGTGTTCCATAACCGTTAATACGTTACACACCTCATTCAACGTAATGTTGTTGTAACTGCCGTCAATATATGGCCGGTTGGTCGTCCGGCTGGACAGCGTCCATTGCGTTCCTTGGTTGCGCGTTGAATTTCTGTTATCGCCCACATTGGACCGAGCTCAACTTAAGTCTCATTAATTTCAACAATTCCACACCGTGCAAAGTTTAGGACGAGAGGATTGGGATCTGGACTAGTATCCTTGAGGTTGACGCAGAAAGGCGAATCCGCCTGCTTGGATCTATTAAACAATCGTTTTCCCAGTAGCTGGCGACAAATTACGTCACACGCACGCACGCGATGGTAGTGGTCTCAGATGAAGAAGGCACAACGGAGATCCGGCGTCAGACTCCGGCCTGCAGGATGTAGCTCACTATTTACCGTTCCAATTGGGTTGCCAAATGTTTGCGCGGCAAACAGGCGTCGCCGGTGCCATTGTTTTTCTTTCATCGGCCATTGTTTGACGGTTGATTGAGTTTGGCGAGCCCACCGAGAGACGACACCGGCCAAGTGTAGCGTGCGTGTGTCCTGGCGGGCGAGCGAATGCTTATACTACTACCATACCCAGCATCCACGCTGAGTAGCTTTATTGGTTTAGGTGTCCCGCGGTGCGTTTACCTGATCGGTGTTCGGTGTTCGGTGGTGGTGGTGTACGATGGTGTCGATGAAATTAAATCGGTGTGAAATTGATCACCTGGATGACAGCGTCCCGTTGCGCTTCCGTTCCTGGGCTGAAATGGGCGAACAGAGCCACATGGTCGTCTCGTCAGTAGCAGCAACAGTACCTACTACCCTCGGACGAGGACAATCTAGTTGCTTCGCTCCGGTCTGGCAATGGATAAAAACGTTTCTCGAACGGTTGCCAGCGTCGTCGTTTGACAAACTGTAATGATGACATTTAGTGTACCGCCATGCTCGGTGCTGATAACGGTGAACGGCGATCGGTGTTCGCAGTTCGGGCACGGAGTCTCTGATTACGCACCATTACGCTTGCACACAGCACTAGACACGTGGTAGCAGGAGCAATACTACACGCATGGGACCAGGGACATGATTCCTTGTGGGAGAGGGAGCTGCGTGTGTGTTCCGTGGAGAGGAGCGACATGAAATGCGACAGTTGGTACGACGGGAGCTCTGGGATGAGCGTGTGCGACACACAAAACGCATTGTGATTGAACACCAGACCGCGGGGATGGTAGTCCAGAGTGTGTGTGTATGTCGGTGTGTGAGTCTGTTTATTGAAGGGCGCGGGCGAGAGCGAGATCTCGGTGAAATTTTCCTCGCGATTAAATAGACCAAATGACGACGATGACGATCTCGTGCCATTCGAGACCTCGAACGCATTGTGCTGGCTGGCCGCCATGTTGAGTTGGTGGAATTGGAGGAGCAGGAGGAGGACGACGGTGATGAAATATTTTGCCCAGACGATGCGAACGTTTAGATTATTTGGTGAGTCTGGTAAGCGGGTGGTGGGCGGCGAGTGCGGGTCTGGAATTCGAGGGTGAAACGATTTCCTTTCCGATGGTTTGATGTTTCAATCAATCTAACGGAACGAGACAATCCATAACTGTGGCGCTGTTTGTGTTTGAAGTAAGGCGAGGTTAGGAATGCAGACTGTGAAACGAGCATCTCCGGCATCTTCGATGTTCGATGATATGCATCCCTTTTTCTGTACTCGATACACACAACACAGTCCGTCGGTATGTGTTATTAAATAAATCTTGAGGAATTAATGTAGGCGAGTGCTACGTTCAACTCATCGAAGTAACTCGTAACAGCGGACAAAAGCAGCCCAAGTTATTTTGCCAGCATCGAAGAAAATGCTTTAAAAATATTTTAAGAAATTGATCCAAAATGGCCACGGTCGCCGTCGGTGATGGATCGGTCATTTTTTTACCCTTTGCCAGGCGCGTTCCGTTGCAGGCGGCATCCGGCTAAGAGCCGCAGGTCCACGGATCCCATTTCTCGCGCGAACAAATCTATTGGTGTCTGTTTATTGTTTGTCTACCGATTTTGCTTCGCTGTTTTTTCCGGCAGATCAATACTTAATGCTTGCGGGCAATCAGACCGTGGACGATGACGAACACGACGACGACGATGATGATGATGATGGATGTTGTTTATTTACTTACCGAGTGGAGGAAAAAAATGGTTTTGTTGGGAAATGCTTTTGCAAACCGTTCCGGCCGGACCCGCGTTTGGGGCTAAGCATCCCCTGGGGAGGGCGCGCTGGAGACCTCGGCCCCGGAATATATGATTTGCCGAACATTTAAAAGCAACCTTCCATCCACGAGAGTGCGGCAGTGTGTCTGCTTTTCGTGAAAAGTCGATGCTTTTAGAGATAATTACAGAGTCTGCCGACCTTTCGAGCCAGCGCAAGGCCGGCCCAAGGCACCACCTTGCATAATTTAATCTGTCTTCGTGTTGTTTGATGTCCGCCAGCGAGAGAGAGGTGCGTCTTCAGCATCAACGATATCCGGGCCGGAGGTCATCTCCGGAGGCACACTGATTATTTGTCATCCAATTAGGGCGATCGGCCTTAAATCACTTGCGCCTTGCGATGATAATGATGACTTTGCAACGGTCAGGGTCTCGCGCGGACATCGACTTTGCTGTTTAATCGTTTAAATGTTCGCTAGTCTAAAGCCTACCCCTGAAACGTGTCCTTAATTAAGGGAGTCACTCCGTTGGTGTAAAGTTGTTGAGATTACGGGTGAAAGAGAGGTGCTGCCACGTGGCGTGGAAAGGGCTAGCACGACGCGCCGTTGCCGTTCATTTTCCGAAGGTTCGATTAATGTTTTCGTTCGGGGTCGATGTAAGTTCGCGCTAAGCGAGGACATTACCTCAACGACCAGATGACAAGACAAGAGTCTCGGCGTGGGTTGGAGGAAGGTGGCCCGAACCGAAAGACGGTTAGAAAGTTTCTCCGATCCGAAGCGAAAAGCGGTCGCTAGAAGGGGAAGAGGGGCAGTGCCGAACGGGGAGCGTCTTAATTGACGCACATTAAGGTTGCTACCGCTAAGGTGGTTACCCACCTGTCTGCCTGTGTGTGTGTGTGTATGTTTTTGACAGAGGAGCAAAGTTTATTGTCGAAGCAAAGGTTTGTCGACGATTCCGCGGCGAGATTTCTCGCAAATCGTGACCAAAAGAGCACCGCTTGGTCCACCGGAGAATCCAGAAATCAGGGGAAACGAAATGGGGGCACCGCATTTGGTTCCATTTTCGTCTAGTTCCACGAAATGTACATGATTTCCTTCAATTTCTGCGAGTAACTCACGGATGAGTTGGCAATCTCTCGCGTGGTACGATAATGTGCGATGCTCCAAAAAGGGGTGGGATATCATTATTACACAACACCTACACTCACACTAGAGCATGGAGGTGAAAGGGCGCCAAATGGTACGGGACCCAGGGAGACCTATGGGGTTAAATGGCTGCCACGCGGCGTCCCGAGGACGAACCGTCGTCACATGTCGTCGCCAAGTAACGCCAGGCCAGGTTATGTCATGCCGCAAATATGCGACGAATATGAGTACGGTAAGGCACGACGAGCAGGCTCATAGCTCACTGAAAAGTGTCAATATTCGTTCCACCAAATACGGCCCGTCTCCATCCTGTCCACCGTCGTCGAATCCTGTCGCCTTCGACGAAGTAGGCTGTCGGAGCGAAAGATGAAACGGGTCCGTGTGTGTGTGTTTGTGGAAGCGAATCGTTTCGATAGCAACAGCAGCAGCAATAAGTGGATCGCTCTGGGCAGACTCGATGTAAACAAGACATTACGAAAGTCTCCTTGGGAATATGCGCCTCGTTATCCAGCCTCACTCTGTACTGCCTCTTGGTGTGTGTGTGTGTGTGTGTGTGTGTGATTGGCGCCATCGAAAGTTGATCCACACATGCAAGCAATCGAAGCTTCCACCGGGAACGGTAAACGTTGGTTTGCTGTCGAGACAATGTCGAGATTGTCGGACGATGGCGGTCCACAGCCAGATCCGGCCAGATAGGAGTGGGTAGCTCCGTGGGTGTTTAGCGTTAGCAACATTGTTTAGCCCATCATCGGTTGTCCATCGAAGTCCAGCAATCGTACGACCAATCGATCATTGGCATCTTCTGCAAACATCGGGACGATAATAATAATTTAGATCCCATCGCCGTCGGTTCGGATATGAATAAATTCCGCAAATCTGGCCGCCAGCACCGTTCACCGCTGGAGTAATTAACGCTCCCTGAGACAAGGTCCAGATGACAAGATTGTGCTTCGCTGGTCGGGCCCCTAATGAATGTATAATCAGCATCCGCATTTACAGTACAGATTACAATAAGGGATGTCCCTCCCTTTCCAAATTTGCAAGTCGATTACTATTTTCCTTGGCTTGTCTCATTCGAGATGTTGGCCGCACCTGAAAGAGCATAAGTTCTGGACCTGAAGGTTTTATCTTTAAGGCACAATGTTTCTCTTTAAAGCCAGTTGTACAAGTTTTCAATTAAATTTTGTACATTTTATTGAGACATTCAGAAGTTCATTTACTTAAGGCTAGTTTATAAAGTATTCAGTCTTCTTACACCGGGACCGCCGCGACGGTTTCTTGGACAGTTTCTGGTGCTTTCACCGGTTCCACCTTCACGGCCTCTACCGGTTCACTGGCGACAATGGCATCGGTAGCATCGGCAACCGAATCCGGGACCGCCAGCGCCTTCACTCCGCCAACATCCGTAATATCGGTAGACACTGCTGGTGCTGCTTCCTTGCCGTCGACGACAGCAACCACCTGTTCGACCACCACGGGATCCTGAGCAACCTGAGCAACCTCAACGATCGTTCGCGTTTGCTCGATGGCGGTGGTCTTCACTACTGGCTGCACCTCGGTTTCTGTAACCGTGACCTCCGATACGGATACGTCCTTCTTGACTTCGCTATCGACGACACCTTCAACCTTCAGCGCGGGTTTCACTTCGGTTTGTGCAACGGTGACCTCCGGCACCGTCACATCCTTCCTGAGTTCGTTGTGATCTGTTACGACCACAGACTTCACTTCTGGCTTCACCGCAGTCTGGGCCACAGTACCTTCCTCCGAGACGGTTACTTCCTTCTTCAGTTCGTTGGTTGTGGCCGATGTTTCGACAGCCGCTGGAACGGTGGCCGGTTCCGTTTTTGTCACTGTCACAACCGGTGTATCGTCTTCATCCTTCACCTCACCTCCACTGTTTTCTGCGGCCTCGGGTGATTGCGTCGTGCTGCTGCTGCTCGTGATCACTTCCTTCGAATCGACCGATTCGTTCGATTCCGATGAACTATCGGCACCGCGGGGACGCCTCGGTGCGGCCAGTACCGTACCGAGCAGAAGCGCAACCAAACAGATGCACACGGGAACGGTCCTTATCATGATGGTGACAGTAAAACCTGTTTGGCGTGGTTCGGTGGTTGGTCGATGGCAGGAGAAAGCAGCGGCGAGATGCGTTAAGAGATGCGTTGTCGTGAAGCGTCTGGAGAACACTGACTGCACGGTATCGACGATCGTTGGGTTTTTATAGGGCCAGAATGCGGAATGACAACAAAGCTAACCTGTTCCGAACCGGTACTTGGTGGTAAAGTTCTTTCTTTTTCTGTTCTGAAAAACAATTCTGTTGGGTAGATGGCGAGGTGAAGCGCCGAAAGCTAGAAAGCTTAGGCAGAGAGAAGAAAAGCGACAGTGCGGGTGCTAGCCGGATTTTTAATGTCCTTTACCATTCCCCTATTTGGTCTATCTAATCTTTTTTTATACCTAGGTCTTCACGGAGTCTCGGTTCTGGGTAGCACAGTCCGTATGCCAGGTTCTAGGCTTAGCTACCTTTTTTATACCTAGGCGTAAAGAAGTGGTTGGGGATTTTCCATTCCTTTGCGCGATACAGTGGCCAACGATGGCTAGGAGCAGGTTCTGGTTCGGCTTTGGCCTCTCCTTATGCGGCAATGAACACATCCCATCACGGATGGTAGGGGCGAGCAATGTGAAAGAGAAATTGAAACTTCTTCTTTTACGACCTGTGCGGCCGGGGCCGCCAGGGTACACCCAGTGCACGGGAAAGGTACGGAACCAGAAAGGAAAGGTAAAAAACAGAAAAAAGGTGAAGTAGACGATCACCGGATCACGTTTTGTCGTTGGACGGTGGAAGAAAACACGACAAAAATAAAAAACAAAAGAAAACCAAACACACAAAAAAGAATCAGGGAAGGAACCAGAACACTTGACCTGCATTCGGGGTTTCGCTTCCACCTTCACCTTCTGTACGCGTTCTATGGTACGTAGCCGAGAGCGAGTTTTTGGTTTGGAAGGCGAACGCTAGGGACACCCCGGAAATGGTTGCACGTATGTGTGCGTGCGTGTGTTTTTTGGGCCGTTATTGGGGTTTTTATGTTGTTTTCATTTGTTTTCATTTATTGTGCGGTCCAAGAACGATGGAACGGTGGCATCCCGGTACTGCGGACCGGATTGGACCTCGAGACCTAGACCTAGAGGTTTGGTCGCGTTTTAACGATAACGTTCCTTTTGCAGCGCAAGGCAATGCTTTGAAAGCGTTCACTTTAGGTGATTGCAATCTGCGCAAATGGCCATTTCGAGAACTTTTTTCCGGTATTAAACTAATTAGAGAGATGGCACTTGAAGGGATGTGACCTAAAATGTTTAGGAGTTTTATAGCACGAGTAGAGACCAGCAGGCAAAGGTCTGCCTCGGTCCTTAACTAAGCAGCGCACCTTTGAGCATGATGCTCGTAGGTCATAGGTGTTTGCGGTTGTCCTCTTGGTTCTAGAATATAAAACATTGTTCAAATCAAATTGACCATTTTACTTAATGTTTCTGATTGCCTTAACAATGACAGTTTCTTTCAAATTTTATTGACAAATTGTCTCCGCTAAGAGGAAATAATTCATATGTGTGCATGCATTTCGTTCCGGCAAATGCGGTAAACCAACTAATGTCCATCATTTGGCATCTATGATGGATTCCAGTAGTTGCGAATACAACTTTACCGGCAACGCCAACCACCATTAGGTCGACCACAAGTATCAACCGCACCGCTGAGCCTCAAAAACCACGCGCAATAGGCGACGATCGTGGAATGTTTGATCACCACGGTGCTGGAAGCACCATCAACGTCAACTTCGGCAGCCGCAATTCCTTTTGCGTAACCGCGAAAACTGTCACTTGCAGATTGTGCTGTGGCACATCTTTGAGGTGTGGTTGGAGGAGAGTTTGTCCCCCGGGGGGCTTACCAGGCAAGAAACTATTCCACGAATCAAACTTCTTACTGTAATCTGTATGTTATCCCAGCTTACATGGATGGGCCTGTTGCGGCCGAATGGGTTGATGTTTCACTCTCTTCGATGTAAGCTTCTTGATAGCATAAGGTTGATAAAGTTTCGGTAATCTGGTTCTCTTTGGGGGCTGCTAATTTCCATCGTAAACGGCGGTGGTGAGTAAGACGTATCTGCGTCTTATCACAATTGAACAGAACAGTGGAATGAATTATAGTTTCTAGGCGCAGGTTACTTTGCCTTACAACTAGCATAGCAATCGCGAATCATGGATCACTATTCCAACAGTGAGCCACAACAAGTAATTGAGTTGTTTGTCAGTTAGTAAAAAATCGCCTCCGATCTTCGTTGTTTGCTTCAGCGCAGTTGCGTGCAGACCAACTCGCTCCTCTCTTTAGCTGATTGCATTACATTCATCTGTTTCCGTGAGACTGCCAGAGCGATGGTCACGTTTCCGTGGTAACGTTTTCCTCGATTTATCCTTTTGTTCATCGATCGTCCAAATTAATCCTCATTTCGTTTGCCAAAACAGCAAAGAAAAACAGAAAAATCGAATGTTTGCATGAATTTCCCCGATTTCTTGATTCTTCCCTTCTGCTGCTGCTGCTGCTGCTGTGCATTACACGCAGTGTTCTCGGAAGTTGGTGGCCGTCCCGCCCCGTGGGGGTTTCCATCAGTCGCCGAATCAACAAAGCCAGCACGACACGCAAAGCCCAAATTTCGATTAAATCAGCGCTCGTGGAACCGGCAAGGGCACTCGCGTACCAGTGCACGATACCACACCAGCATGCTGAGCATGCCGTGACACGGGCCCGTGGACCGGATTATCTCTTCTTTCGCCCCTTTTTCGGTGGAGTAAAGAGGTCTACATGCAGGAGGAAAAAAAAAGAACACCAAATCGGTAATCCATCGACGGTTATCATTCATTTAGCAAGCATGACTCAACGGGGCATCCTTCCATCCCACGGAAACACCCCCCGGGGCCAACTAACTAGTGGATGGCCCGATGGCACAGCATCGATCGCGCATCTCGGCACGCACGTGTGCGGTACGTGCGGAGCGAATATTAAATATCGTACCGTTACGTGGCCTTGGCTCGAGCAGATCATCCGCCACCGGTACCGACCATCTCGATTACTTTCCGCCGAATCGAAAGGATGCTGTCCGCGTGCTCACGGGTGGAAACGACACGCGGGTATCGCATCGCATCACACGCTAACTTCATTTAAGCTCGAGCAGCCAGCATCCTTACGTAAAGTGCGAGCGAAGAGAAGATAGTGAGCGTCCACGGGCTCACGGATCGGGCCATAGCATTCCCACGTCGCCGTCGTTGGTATCGTCGTCGTCGTCGTCGGCATCCATCCATCGAGCCGCAAACCGCAGAGAAGGAAGTGGAAATAAGACTTATCAACTCTTCTGTATCGTCCCCTTGAGGGCTTGTTTTGCCATAATTAGTAATGAACCCGTATCAACCGGCGACCGGAGCGCGGAATGAGCAAGCCGTCAGCCCAACGAATATCCTTCATCAAACCGCCATGATAATCACCATGTCATCGCCATTGCGTTCCGTTCCGCGGTTCCGTCGTCGAGACGCAGTGCAATGACGACGGTTTGTCGAGTGACAGGACAGGGGAACATTGTCTGGGTGAAATTGAAAACTTTATCGCTCGATCTAGCCCAATTAATCGTGGATCGTCGGTTCATCGTTGTGTCTGTTAAATGTTTTAATTCGGTTTGGAAAAGTCTCTTACAAAGATGTATGGCGACCGAGGTGGATAGGAAACACCATCATGAAGCCTCGCGGATGGACCGAAATAGAATTGCTATTGTGCAGCATTGAAATGGCTTCCAGCTGAAGCTGATAATATGCTTTTCGTCTGCAGCTTGCGTACAAGCGCTAGCAAACGCTCACAATCCAATAATAGGAGTTAGTGACGAAAATGATACTAGTGAAGTTAGAGCTACACCGTAAATGTTAAACTGTCCTAATCAACTGCACACCACTTACCTTATCGCACATTCAATTAGTCACAACTTAGAGGTGCAGCAGCATTAGCAACTGTTTCGTGCAACAAACACACGGGTACAGCACAGCATAAAAGTTATGTTTTCGCTTCCGGATAATTGAGCTCGAGAAACACATGTGTGTCAATGTGTATTTCTTGCGCTTCATTTCCGTTTTCCTCGTTCCACTGACATTGGAATTTATTCCGCCGATCCTGTGCTCGGTATTCGGTGGAGTTGGATATTCATCCTGCGTTGAGAACACTTCATGACGCTCTCGGGATCTGCATCATATTCGTGGCACGTAGCCACGTAGTACCATACCGACCGACTGCATTCAGGATGACGACTTCAATTCGGCTCATTTCACTTTATAATGCAGCGACGCATTAACATTCATCACGGTGCGCCAAGTGAGTTTTTACAAAATACTAGGACTCAGTGTTTTATGTCCCGTGCTGGTGCTGGTGCTGCTGCTGCTGCTGGTGGTGGTGGTTGTCGTGTTGATTACGATCCATCCATCTGCCCGAATGCATCCAGCAATTTAATTCGAGCGTGCTGATACCTTCGAAACAGTATGGATCGCGATATATCGTAATGAAAATTCAATGTTTTCGTTTTTCGACCGTTTGTTCTGTGTCTCTGTGTGCGTGTGTGCGTTCGAGTGAAACGCTGATTTAAGGCGTCATTAAGATTTGTGGTTGACAGTGAACGCATGTCTTTATGTTCACGCCACCGAGGATACGCTTTGATTTTCATGCGGTTTGACTATCTGTCCTTTTAATGGAGCAACCCATTCACCCCATGCGCTGTACACGTGACTGTTTGGTGGCGGTTTTTGTTTTCTTCTGTGCTCGCCATCAATTAGTCACTTTTAACATCAATCGCGCGGTGTATCGCGATGGTATAGGATGGTGGGAGAAGGCGGATGCAATTAATGTTTAATGGACACGCATTGACACTAATTAAAACTCTTATCATACGTACGCTTATCATACCGTGAACCGTGAACTCGGGCGAGTTGATGCAGCATAACGGCATTCGCTGAAAGGACCCGTTCTGTTTTTAGTCGGAAATTAATTAACAAATTTACCTCTCCATTCTAACGGTCCATTGTGTTCTTTTTCATTCGCTTGTTTTTATCCATTGTAGATTATTACATCAGCTCACCACGATGGCCCCCGGTGGTACACTCGGTGCTCCAACATCTACCAACATGCCATCCAGACGGGGGTGCGCCCGATGACCAAACTGTGGGAAAACAAAGCTTACGCCCTTGCCCAGCACGGAGCCATTGGCGGTCGGTCGGTGCACGTAATCATTGGCGGAAAAAATATATCAACCAACAATGAGAACTTAATTTATCGATATCAAAACCCAGCTCACAAACTCAAAACAACGCGTCAGCGGTCGCGTTATGCAAAACATCACATCCGGCAGTCTCGAAACGTGCGAGCATCATATGTTAATATCGAAACATAATCAACGAGACAAACAAAAAGAACGTGCGCGTGCATTCGCGTAAGCAACACCGTCCACACGCTCCCTTCTACTAGTATTTTCTCCCGGTATGGAAAACCCTGCCATACCGATAGCCTTAGAGCGGCAGGCGAGCAAGCTGTGGTTTTTGGAAAAATGTTCTGCTGACCAGAGATGACCAGGCCCCTTCGCAAGGTATAGTGCAAGTGCAACAGCTAACACCAAGAGCCCCTGGTGGTTAGCTCACGTCACACGTGCGTTGTGAAGGGTCCTTTCCCATCCCACCGGGGGGATGGAATTTATTTTAGAAAGTTAATGGAAGAAAATACTTCCTAGAACTGGTGTGTAGCGATACGGAAATGGAACGAAATGAAACCAAGGAACAAACGAGTAGGGAGATTGCGCCTAGCTGAGGGATAGTTGAGAATGGTTTTCCCCAAGTTTTTCCACCTTCTCCTTCTCTTTACAGTACGTTCTTACGAATTATTATCCTACTTCTATGCCTACATCTCGGAGAAGAAACTAGCTAGCAGCCGGCAGATGCATTGTAGATACGGTATTTACGAATTCGCTCCACTGTTCAAGGTGCGAGCTTGCAGCCCCATAGACTAGAGTAAAGTAATGTGAACAATTGATCAAACAGAAAAGGTTAACAAAACACTTAAAGCAGTAGCAGCAGCAGCAGCAGCAGCAGCACAAGCACTGCACTCCTACACTATCACTATCACTCCTTTGAACGCTCTCTAGTGGCACCACGGATGTAGCGCATAGGGGTGGCACAACAACTTTACAGAAGCTAAACAAAAAGAAAAAAACCTAACATAAAACATAAACCATATTTCGATTAAGACTAAAAGGAGGCCCCTCGAAAGGACAGATGCTGGTGGCCTAGTGAGTGAGTGTGGTGAGGTGAGAGAAACCCACGAACGAACGGAACCGATGGAATCGAAAAGTTGAAACAATAAATAAAGCCAATTCTGTTACAGATAAACCAAACGGAACGAAAATTGCCAGAAACCGATGGCGACGGGGAACGGGAGATCGTAGTTTCAATGCTCCCCTCGGACAAACACACATACACACACGTGGTGGTGCTGTGCGTGACATTTAGTTCCGAGCGAGCATGATTTATGCGCCGATTACCGATACATCATAATTCAAATAGTTTCCCCATTGTTTTGGCATAGTTCGGATCGGAGACCATCGAAGTGCATGTGTTTCGCAGGTCCTTGCGGTTGGTTTTGGCCAAGCAAACGAAACCCCTCGAAACTGTTTCGGGATGTTCCGACGTCGGATTCCGTTGTTTCGAATCCCGGGAATCCATCGAGGGAGCGAGATTAAAGCCTGGGATTAAAATTGACAGCACAGCAACTGCTAGCAGCCGTGTGTTTTGTCCGGAAGTTGTTCAGTTTTCGAAACGGTACGATTCCACTTCGCTAATTAGAGGATTACCAAGGACCGGAGGACCGGAGGACCGCTGTAGAAGCGAGAGGGGATCGCATGATACTGCTGCCAACTAGTGGCGCGTAAGCTGATGGCTATCTAATCGGTCAAACCAATTGCATCGTCAGTGTCGATGGTGCTACGCTGGCTTAGCAATGGCTGCCGGTGCATATAGGATTATGTGGTGATGCGTGGCAGACGTAATGGTCGATGATTGACCGATTTGATGCATGCCGCAGCCGTGCCTCGATGTCGATCAGTTGCAATGGTTCGCGATTAGCAATTAGATTGAATGGAATTCAAGCAACAAACCGGAGCTATGGAGGGAAAATGCGTTCTGAATTTCAGGAGAAGTCGGAAGGATTGCCAATGATTTCCTGGTATTTTCATGGTTAAAGGTAGTGAGAAAGAAAAACTGTCGGATTATTCACGGTAAGTCGTCGAGGATTTCGTGATTGAACTTTGTACTTCCTCAGTGCACCGTGTGACAGCTACCATGGCAACGCGTCTCGCCAACTGTTCCACCAACCAACTCCAGCGAGCTAAGTTACCCCGGCCAAAGTTTCATCGTCCGGCGGATCACATTTCACTGGCAACTGTTCCGCAATCGTCGCGTAGATAAAGCGAACAGCGGCCGGACTGGAAGGACAAGTTTGGTTTCGACCGACGATCGATACCGATTGATGGATTGATCCGGCAGCATCCCGAGATATCGATGCGGTGCGGTGCGCAGTATGTTGTCAAGGTTATCCTCGGTAAGTGAAGCTGTGTCGCGCGCGTGTGGCAACGGGAAACCCAAACACACGCCCACCCGCCTTTAGGGAAATTCCTGATAACACGTGTGACAGCGCGTGTCACACGGATTGACACTGCTAGGTGGAGGTTTTGAAGGACTCGGAATCCGCATCCCGATCCGTATTGCGATTAAAGTAGCCACACGGGACCAATCGGAGCGAACATCCTGTAACCATCGCAGCCACTCGTTACGGTACGACTTGACAGCTAGTAAATGCGTCAAAAAGGCGAAGCAGGCGAGTGTCCACCAGGGAGTAGATGGCGTTTGACAAAAGTGTTCGAAAGCAATCGAGTTTCACCAGGAAACAACGTGGCGGAGCGCCAATAAAGCGTCTGACTTATTGGGTGGACTGCTACTCGGGAGGCATGCAGAGCCCTCCGCTCATCTCCGGAAATATCAAGCCCCACCCGTAGGCTCATCCGTTCAGCGGCCTTCGGTGCGGAGCTGGCACATTCGAACCGTTTCACTATCGGCTATCGGCGGCCTGCGTCATCAATCATGCTTTTGCAAATCGGCATCCGTCCGCCCCGTGGTGGTTCGTCCCCCACCCATTTCTCCGTAGGATCACTTTTTGGGGCAGAGCAGGACCACGAGAAAGGGACGAAAAAGAAAACTCGGATCACTTGACACGCGTGTGGCAACGGAAGGCAATAGCCTGCTAGCATAGAAGGTCCTTTTTTTTGTGTGTTTGTGTGTCTTGCGGAGATGTGGAAGGGCCGAACTTGTGTGTTTCTTCGGCGAACGATTTCTTCCGGTTTGTTTACTCGGTACTCCTGCTCGTTCTGTTGTTTCCACTTTTTTTTCATCCAACATTTTGTTGCCATTTTCTGGGCCACCCGAAAACCCGGAAGGAGGACCGAGCGGGGGCTCATCCGTCATCCAGTGTACGTGTGTGTGAGAGTTCAGAAGTGTGAAGTTTTTTTTCTAAACCATCATTCTCTCACAACACGACAACAGGCTGCGGCTATAGGGCGAGTGGCCACAATTTGTACTCCAACCAAGGATGTAGTGTACAGGGCGGGGGGGTGCGTGAGGTGGTTGATGATCGACAGGAGGAGTGAGTGGAAGGGACGCACAAGAGCGGACAAGAATGGACACTGGATGGCCCAAAAGTGTGTGTCCAACACGCCTACATACGTCCGGGTGCCCACGAAACGGAATACGAAACGATTGTTTGAGAGTCTCTAATGGTTACGTCTTAGCACTTGACTTGCGATGCTCATCGATCAAAAATCCAACCGATATGTAACCGGCGTACCAGCGAACTTGAGCGATTGGCCTCAAATACAGTATCATCTTGTGCTTTCCACTTTCTGGCTAATTGCATTTACTGGTTTGAGAAGGTATGGGTAAGTATGGGAGCAATCTAATTTGTGTATTAGCTGGCCATCTTATTTCTGCTCATCTTGGCACTTCAGGCGAGCGAGCTTAATGGCTAGATATAACAATCCATGATTGAATATTCAATTAATGACGTTCTCTTGTGTACTCTGCAGCTATGCCGACGCGAAATATGCAGACACTTGTCAAAGACTACATGTCTTTGACTACAACCATTTTGAAGAGAAAATCTTTGATATCCTGGAGCTCATGCTAGAAGCAGTGGAAACGTTCTTGGAACGGAATAGATTGCTTTGGAATACAACATCTCATGATTGAAAGGAGAGATAGGATTTTATTGAATGAGCTATAGCTCGACATATTTTTGCAATGAAATTTCCATTATTTCATAGAAGTATCCATGAGCTAACGAGCTCCTTCGTTTAATTCATCAGCTGCGAAGTAAATGGCATTCATAACGGATTACTTGGAACATCTGTGAATTGGTGATATGAGGCATCTCAAAGCTTCAGCTCGTCAGAACTGTTTGCGAATGCATAGCTGGGATTGTACCAAGAGGTGACGCAAACCCCATGTTTCTAGCAAAGATCTCTTAGAAGGGCGTTTAACGTTTAACATCGAATATCTGATTATAATAAAAGAGCTCCAAGGGGAACCTCTTGCTATTTCCATGCTTTGTTTTTCAGACACAATAACAGGACCAAGGCACAGGCAGCTCCCCAACCAGAGTGACGAGGTATTTATGCGGCAACTTTACACCTTACTGACTACGCCTGAAATGAGCAGACCACAACACCCACCACTATCGACCATTATGAACAACCCGTGGTGCCATATTCCCGCCATACGGTACGACCTTCGGAATAGTTTCTTAAACACAACGAAGCCAAGGTTAAAGGACAACGCGTACGCTCGCCCGTTTACAACAACAACAACAACCTCTGTCTTCAACCATAAAGCTCAACTCATCCCGTGGCCGGTTTTTGGTATCAAAAATCCGTTCAATGATCTCTGGCCCTTCGTCCCCGGTGCCTGCGGTATACCTCATGTTTACCCCAAGAAATCGTCTGGCCAACACTGGTCTGAAACTTGAGTCCCTTCGATCCATCCGTCCGTCCGCCAAGGCGTGCGTGCGTGCGTGCGTGAGGCCAGAAATGAGTTATCATCGTTACATCATTAACGGGGTCATCGTTTGAACGTGCCTGGTGTGATGTATGGAGGGAGGAGGTCTGCGTTTGGTCGGATATGCGAGGCAGTTTATTTATGTTGGCACGTTGGCCCAGCTGGCGGCATATTTGGCACGATTTGCGCATCCCTTCCGGAACGGTTCCGGAACCAAGTGGAATGGAACGGAATGGAACGGAAGCAACCGACGAGAACTTCGGTTTTCGGCTGGACGTCTGAAGGTCTGAAGGTTTTATGTTCGATTATTGTCGACATGAAGGAAGCCCGCTGCCCACGCCACCAAGGCGCGAGTCTCCTTTGGTGTTCGGCGTTAGTTCGGTTTTCGCATACACGATAACTTGCGAGGAAACAGCTGGGAGCGTCTTAGGGTTCGCGATTCCGGTTCCTTCCGCTGTTTATTCACAAAACAACCCTCGGCCTCAATAATGAAATGGAGGCTGAAAAATGAAAAATCCTCGAATGACGCGAAACCAAAATCGAATCTATTCATCACCCCCCCATCAGCAGCATCAAGGGCATCATCAGACATCGAGAATGGCGAGACTGACCGGTCCCAAGAAGTCGGAGCGTCCACCACCACCATCATCATCACTACAACAGCACAGTCGGATCATGTTTCGAGCAAGGGGAAGGAGTGAGAAAGAGACTTCATCCTTCGAACCATTATCTTCGCCCTGCCATGCCCTTTCTCGGACTTTGATGGTCTAAATGGAGATAAATGAACATTCCCAGGGCCACATTCCACGGGCTACTGGGCGCCTGTGGCGCCTAGAGGAAGCGCCCAAACAAGTCTCGAAGGGTGGCGCCTCCGTGTTTGGCACTTTAAATCTAAAAAAGGATTTTTTTTCGCCACAACCACGCCACGGCCCGGCCCTTTCTTTATCCAGCTGGCCACGCTACCACGCTGCGTGATAACAGCAGCAAGTAGAAGATGGAATTCCAAGCCCTGAGCGGAGTCCTTTTGTGGTCGGAGTGGGCATCGATGATTGCGGCCGCCATTGTGTACTGTCCAGAGCGGAGGCGGTGGATCGGTGGAAGGTGCGATATCGGCGGAGAGAAACATATTAATAAAACACACAATCCAATTATTACTATTGTGTCGCGTCGCTTTTTTGGGTGCTTTATTCGGGGACGAATGTCCCCGCCATGTCCTTTGTTGCCCTCGAGAAGCAGCTGCTGCGCGGTTGTTTTCGTGTTTGTTTCGTTCCTTCATTTAAACATCTTTTCGCGAAATACAACAAAGAACAACATCCCACCTGTTTTTTTTATCCTTTTCCGTCGGTTTACTCCTTGCCCAGTTTCCAATTGGGGGACGATTCCGGTCGACAGTTGTGACGTGTTCTCGCGCGTGGCGCTTGTTTGAATAAATAAAGCAAACCGAACTTTCGCGCTGGTGGTTTCTGGTGTAATATTTATGCTTTTGATGGCACATACCGTTCGTTGCGGTAAGCAATTCATATTGAATTTCCAATTTCGGTTGCATAATGCTAGGTTTCCGGGGTGGGGCGGAAGGTGTTCAACCACCACCAGTGCTGTTAATGTTTTTCCGGTCCGTTGGGTGGTGTTCACTTCCAAACGGAAGGTTCACGTCCAGTTTCCGCGATTCTTTCAATTGGTGTTGGTAATCGAGATGAAGCCGAAAAAAAAGCCCCAATAAATTATCCGCGTCCAGGATGTCACGCGTAGGCCGCCGTGAACGAACGTTTTTAATGTGGATTTATCCAACAGAATTCCAGAAAAACAAATGTACACTCGTTCAGATTTTACTGGTTTATTTAGCTCATAACTAACTAACGCATAGGTAACTACGTCGTATAGGTAACTGCGGTAGTGTTGCCCATAGCTACCATAGCATGCTAACATTAATGAATATCGAATTCGGTTATTGATGCCTGGTAAGACTGAAGAGCATAGTGTTCAGTGTCCTCTATAATAGAGAAAGTCCTCTATTAATTGGGGCTCAACTGGGAAATAGAATGCAAATGGTCGATTCGAAATCTGCTTTCCCTTTTTAGTAACCTTCAAAACGTGGCTAGATGAATAAACACCCGGTACCGTGAATTTAAAACTATCGTCAATACCATAAAGGTAGTGCGATCGGTCGATTCCTAGAAGAACAGTCCGGCAGGAATCTCGTTCCAGGATTCCATATGTATGCCATTTTCCCGTGAACGACCACAGCAACTTCGGGCATAGTTTTCCGACCCTCGTTATCGTTTGACCAACCAGGACCGGTTGCACACGATTTTAATATTCCCTGTTACTCTTAAGCTCCTATCACCCAGGTATCTATCATGTTTCGTCCTCCAATACTTTGTACCCCCCCAATACTTTGACTACCAGAAAGGTAGCAAACGTTTGCAAAACCACCAGCACTGGACACTTTGTACAATTTTTCCCTTAACCATAAGTTGTACCGATAAGTAGTCTTAGCTAACAATGGCGCATATTTCCTTTGCTACGGATCCCCCATTATTTTAACAGGAAATATGATGAACAAACATACAAACAGAAGTCCCTCGAACAACTCTTCGCAATCGGTGTGCTGTATGCTGTCGGAATAAAACAAATGTCCACCCCAACTTTAAGGCCATCATCAATACCCCATTTTGGATGTGTGTTTGAGCCACGCTCCACCTAACTTCTCGGCAAATATTTGTGGATCCTTTTCGTCGGCCAACCGATGGCGGTGATAAATGACTTCGCAACCATGGCAGATGATCGACTGCCGCTGCCTCGAGCACAGGAAGAACCGAAAGCCCGTTTCACCGACGCAACTAGAGGATCCGTTTCTTGGTTAACACACACTCGCACATACGCGCGTATGTGGTAGAACACGCATCAGGACAGTGGTTTTCTGGGACCACCGGAAGTGAAAGGATCTAAGCGACCATAAAGAGCACGCCGCTAATTTATCAACCATCATCGCCAGCACCACGCTCCGTTTCGGGCGGCTTGTGCTCGAGCCATTTTCTCTTCCGGTTCCGCCCCACAGGACGAACTTCATATGAAGTATAAGAGCGGGAGGAAAAGCTGGTGAAAAAGTTTGATGCCCCGATGATTCCGGAAGTGGGTAGAGACCGAGGCTGATGCTGGAAGCTGCGGGGAGATTGTTAAATGGTTCCACTTGAGCAACAATTCCGTTCAATGAATGCAAATATATTATATTGTGGGCTGCTCCCCTCACTATTCACTTCTCAGTTGTTACGAAACCGCAAAGAGCACAGAGAATGGAGAACGGGATGCGAGATTTGACGGATTCGCCAGCATCATAACCAGCCACCGGGCCGCCGGCGACAGGACACACGGTCCAGTGGAGAGTTAACTAGGGAAAGGCAAGCGACCACGCCACTCATCATTCATTTACTGCTCTGCACCACCACCCGCTAAGACCATCCACTTACCACTACTACTGCAGGGACAACGGTAAGCGCTCCGGACCATTAGGAGGAGAAGATTTATGAGAGGTACTTCAGCTGTTGGTCGCTTCGGCCACTGAGGAAATGAGAAGAGGGCAAGGAAGAAATTATTTATTTCGTTTTATGCAGCCGGAACTACGCTTCTCGGCCACCCTCATCCTATCTCCCTTCCACCGAAAAAAGCACCCCTTCACCGGGTGGGGAGTTGATCGGATTTTAGTCAACCAAGACGCGATGGCGACGGCGACAACGATGAGGACGACGATGAGGACCGACAACCGAAACCCATAGCTTGGCGATAAGCCGGTGAGGTGAGGAAAAAAAGGATGAGGTAAGGAAAGGGGTGGTAACGGACCTACTATTACTTTTGGCTTCCATTTCCTGTTTTCCCATCCGCCATGCTGGCCACAGCACGGACGGTTTTGGCCACCATTGGGGGGGGATTGTCAACCGAGCAGCGAACGCGCGAAATTCGAGCTGCTCCATCATTTACTCCAACTCTTCTGCTGCTGCTGCTGTTGCTAAGGCGAATGTCGTACTTTGCTGTTTGATTCCGGGGAAACGAATAAATAGAAGCCATCGCAGCCATCGGCATCAGCATCAGTAAGAGAGAACAATGAGGAATCTCGCTCGCTCTCTCTCTGGCTGTCTGATTTGCCATTAAGTAAGCAAGTAAAGATCAACAAAGAAAAAAAAAAGGTCCGCGCCAGGGAATGATGATAATGATGACGGCGACAGACAGTCACAGTAATACACAGTTGCGCACAGACACCGAGAGGGAACCGGCACCAGAGATCCTCCGACGAAGACGACGTCGATCGCAATAAAATCGCACTTAATCGTTCATCCCCGGGACGGATACCACCACGGGGGGATCAGACCACCACCAGGCGAATCAGGGCTGCCCGAATGGCCAATGTCCTACAGTATGCAGAAAAAGTTTATCCACTCCTTGCAAGTACTTGAGAGTTGGGATGATTTTTCATGGAAAACCTTAAAAAATTTTTTTTTGATTTTATCTAATATCATTTGCTTAAGATTTCATTCTACTTCATTTAGCTTGGTACTTTTTCCAAAAAGAGTTACTTGGAAAAAAATTGGCCATTGTTCTTACATTAATCGACTGTTTCAAACATAACTTTTCAATGTCTACTGGGTCTTTTAAAAAAAATAAATAAACAGCAAAATGAAGTAGAATGATGAAAGGAAAACTGAAGCGAAAGATATGTGATTAAAATTTTCCCCGAAAAATCAGCCAAACTGTCAATTTCTTGCGCGAGTGGATAAACTTTTTTGGCATACTGTAGCGGTCTGCTGCTGGTCGCGTGGTCGCTTTCACCCAAAGCAAAGGCAGGAAGAAAATATTTGCACAGGAAAAAGGAAATTGAAAGCATTCCATTCCGCCTCTCTGCACGCCGCACTCTACACTTTACACTCCCAGCGAGTAGGACGCGATGGCTTTGGCACAAAGCTGCCGGGTCCTTGTTTTTGGGGGTGGATACTTTTTTTTGAGTGTGTTGGTAACTGGCGGCTTCAAATCGTTGGGGCGTGTGTATTGTAGTTCGTCGCGACATTCGTGTCGTGCCTCCAGCTTCTTCCTCTTCTTCTTCCTCTTCTTGTAGCGCATTATTAACATTCATCAATCTTCCGGTTTCAGGCCTTCTTGGATTTCTTTCGAATTCTCAGTTTCTTTCAACATCAGCTTTCAACGAACGCGCGAACAGCAATCCGGGGCGCACGCCAAGACGCCCGACGACGACGACGACGACGACGACAAGACAATCCCGGAAAATACGATGTTCGCCGCTCGCTAGTCACCCGCTAGTATTGTTAAGCCAGCAACAACAATACACAGATATGTGTGTGTGTGCCGTGTCCCACGATGCCATATGGTGTTGGCTCAGGGACCCCGTCCCCAGGGAACATCATCACCCTACTTAGCGCGCCGCGCCCATGATGATTGGTGGGACAATAAAGAGGACAATTTGGAAAATCATTACTTTCCCCCGCCAAGGAGCGGTTCGCTCCTTCGTCAGCATCGGGGTCAAGTAACGAGGAAGAATGGCTCCCCGAAAAGTCACTAAGCTAGCCACCGATCCGATCTGGCCAAGCGTCGTCGTGGTCGTGGTCGTCGCTCGCCCATGGAGCAACCGACGACGGAGATTCATAAAAAAGATTTATCATATCAGATTATCGTTCCGGTGCGGTGGGATGGGATGACCAGCTCCAGCTTCCGGTGGAGTAGGTGGCCAGCAAGTCCTCATAGTCCGACCCCAAAAATAAAAACCGTCTGCCTGACGTTCGTCTGCTGTAATAGCCGCTGTTGGGGGTCCTCCCGGTTCGAGGATAGCGGATTTTGGATTCCGGAAACCCTACGGCTACGACTCAAACCGGGCGCGACTCTCGCCACCGCCTCGTGGGGTGGTGGGAGTCTATCGGTGGCCCATAAAGCACCCTTTTAGTGCTGACCGCTTTATGTATGGTAATGGCTAATAAATACGAATCCGGTGCGCGAAATCCACGCCTGCACCAGCACTGAGACACTGCGAGGAGGGGAAAAAGGATTAATTTAAAGAAGATTATCGAACCCCTTTTCGGCACGCGTCAAGGGAGGGCTAGGAGCCAATAATTTTCCGATCGGAAAAGCGACAGCGGGACGACGAGCGAGTGCTGGTGGTTATTAAATTTTAGTTTTAGGATCTTCGATCAAATCGCCACAAACCCGAGGGCATCGAGATGGATAATGAAACCGCAATTTGCGGGTCTTGTCTGGTGCTGTGGGGGGTGGCAGGTCGCGAACAGAGCGCGATGATTACGAGGATGGCGCTGCTCATCATCATCATCATCCGTGGAACCTTTTATGGCTCTTGTGCGGCCGCAAAGTGTGAAGAGAGGGGAATTATGAGGAAAGTTGCTCGAGTGCTATTCGGTTCGGAACGATTTGCCATTTCAAGGGGTGTAGTGGAAGCGGGAAAATCCACGGGAATGTTTCCCTTTGGTAAACCGCTGATGCCGAACGAATTTCTGAATCCAATCAATATGTCAAACAAGAAATTTCAATTTCAGAATTCTGATGCCATTTGTGCGGGTATCGATACAATGGTACGGTGCGATAGATGAGACCGGTGCTTTTGAGGTCTCGGATAGCATTAATTCGTATTTCTATAACCTCTAAAAAATTGTAAGTATTTGATGAGGGCTTAGTGCGTTTAATTTATTTGTACCATTTGAATTCTTTCACTAAATGTATGAACTTTCAAAATTTTTGTGTAAACTTTTCATTTTAATCCAGTTTTGCTTGGTTTCAAAGACATAGGCGTTTGCTAAAATCCCTTATCATGTGTACATTATTAATGCCGCTCGCAACTTTCATATTTCACAAAAACCTCGTTAGATTTACCTGTAAAAACTTATTATCTTGCAGAGAGATATCAATTTTATTGAATTAGGACCATTTAATGGCTCCTTTGATTGTCATTTGCTTCCATGCTTCATGTTCTCTGTTGTTAATATTATCATAGAAATTTATTTTGACCCGAGTGTTTGGCGGCTTTAACTGATTTCGTTCTGCGAACAAAATATCTTGAATTCGAAGCAACCAATTCTTACTAACCCATTCCTGGCAGCTTAAAGAGATACGCTACTCGTAATGCTCCGCTTTCGCCTTCTGCGAAGCCATCAAATCAACTGCGAAATAGTTTTCCGAAACTAAATCGCTCTACTTAAGTTGTCCTAGTTCTGTGACTCATTCCTTCGATAAATTCCTGCGAATTTCGGGCCGGAATTTCTAATAATCCCTTCCGAAAAAGCGCCAGCTTCGACAATACAGCTGCTCGATTGACACGCTCACTACTCAATTCCTGAAACCTGCTTCCGGCGAAATTTATCACCAAAAACTGAGCTTTTAATTGCTTCTCGGATACGCGCAGGGCGGGTTCTTGGGGAGTAGGAGAATCATTTACAAATTCTCTTTTCGAGCGGTACTAACGCCTGGCTCACCGTACCGTGGACCACCTCTGGGTATTGTCGTAAATTTATTGACCTTTGCCTGAGCCCCACTGCGTCCCCCTCGTGGGCCGAAAAGGAATTTAAAGAGACATCCCTCGTCCTCGTTGGTATTCTCGATCGATCATTCTACTGTTGTTGCTCGATGCCCTAACCCCCAAAAACTTCCGTGCTGCTGATAGAATATTTACAACAAAACTCCGAGAAAAGTGGTAAACCAGCAACCGGCAACCGGCAACCGGCAACCGGCAACCGGCAACCGGCAACCGGCATCGATGCATAGCGAAGCCAATTTGCTCCGACCAGCTTGACAAGGATTGGGCGCCAGTGTCACCGTCGTGTTTCCTGAGGCTTTCAGCGACGGCGTGCCGCTTGAATTGGGGCCAACAACAGTTGCCTGTCTGTCGAGGGCAAAGAACGGTCGTCGAGGCACGCGCGCGTCCACCTTTCTCGCCGGTGTCCTTTCTCCAGCCCTCTCTCTGGAATCGGCGGAGGCGTGCTGCGGTAAGGTAATTAAATGCTGATTTGACTTTGACAAGGAGCACGCTCTTCGCTCTATCTCTTTCTCTCTCTCTCTCTCTCTCTCTCTCTCTCTCTCTCTCTTTCTCTGCTTGGTTTCGGGAAGAGATTTTTCATTTATCCGGAAAATGTCTTCATTAAACGGCCTCCCCTTCCGAAAACCGGTAAGGCGGCTGTTTGTGGGCCACAAGACCGACGTCGGCCATTGATTGGCATTTCATCGTTTATCACCCGGGACCTATCCATGGTCAATGGTATCTACACGTATCGTCCGGGAAAATTCTTAGCGACTTGGCGCCCCTCGGAAAAGCAAACGTCAAACAGTTCTTGAAGCGGTTCTAAAGTACGATTTCGAAAAGTTTTTTTAAAGCTGTTTTCCTCTTATTCATTTCACTCAATGGTATAAGGAGGGAACGAGCAAAAAGATAAGAACAGCTGTCTGTGTGCGTTTGATAAGAGCTTCACAAAACTTACTAACTGCCCCCGGGGCAGTTCTTCTGATAACAAATGTGCTGCGCCCGTCGTGTCGACGCCGTAGTACCAAATTGGTCTCAACACAAATTTACTGGCCTCCGGTTATTAAAAGTGCCGCTTCTCACGATCTTGTTGGTGTTCGTCTTTCGCCGTCGGAATATGTATGTACAAATGTTGCAAACAAACGCTCAGTAGAGAATCGAACGCGCCAATGAAGCGAAATCAAATCAACGTAAATGCTTTGAATGTTTCATGACGCAGTAATTAGCAATTCATCGAAGGCAAACGCCAGCGGCATGGGGAATCTGTGTACGAACCAAAGAATTCGTGGCACGGCGCATAACAATGCCTGCCACAGCACGCAGATACCGTCCGAAGCAGTTCCACGTGGTATCCGATCGGCGGCATACCTTTAGCGCCATCCCCTGATATGCTGAGACTGTTGAGAGGAGCTACTCGTATTGCTTTGCAGCTTATTGGCAGCTAGATTTACAGAACTAGCGATGTGTGCGTTATCGATGGTGAAGTCGATGGGAATCGACTCTGAGCAAACAACGTACCGGGGCGCTGTTGCCTTAGGATGTTCTTGAGAGTCGTCTGCGCCAACGAGCCCCGTCGAGAGAATATTTCGCCGAACGAATCAGCAGGTGTACCTTTGTGCGTTTTGAATCGACTTTTCCAGCAACTGGCCACCGCTGGGGAACGAGAAGCATATTGTGAGGGGGCATAAAAACACGAGCAGCACACCGGATGGTTGTGGTGGTTGCTTGGATTCCTCGTAGTGTGCTCATGGCGCACCTCGGGACAGGTCGACGTAGGCAGGGTTGCTAATGGTTTCCAGTGGTTTGTTGTTACAACCTCCTATACCTCAACCCAGAATCTACTCAGACATGACATGAAACCATTTAGTGAAGGATTGAGATGTGGACACACTGTACTACGCTCGTGTGGGCTTAAAAGACATTCAAGCATCCTACGTATTTTCGGTAGAATTCCGGCGCGGAATCTTTACAGACTCCATTAAAAAGTGAAAAGCGTAAAGCATGTGACGACTCTTGGGGCAACCGCAACAGGCAACTGTTACTGGTACTGTAATATATTACGCGTGTTGACCTCGGAAACTCAAAGCACAACGCTCACAATCAACGCTTATCCATCCATCGGATTGACAGGTTAACGGGCCCAATCTTAGAATCTGATTCCCGCTTGATCCATGAACTCTGCTCCCGTGCTTTAAGGCGATTCTCGAGAAAAGCCAGCCAGCGTTCGTCGCAGTAGCCATGAATGAAACGCGGAACTCTCGCCGACGTCGCAACCCGTGTAGAGATTTACGGAATTTGCGAATTCCTTGTGCGTCGGCACGTAACTAGGAGCGCCCGAAAGACGTGGGAGCGTAGGTAGCTCTCCTACCAAACGCGAGACCACGCGCGTTGGGTTTTTCCTACGGATTCTTTAACTTCCGGTGGCGTAGTTATTTATAGGTCAACCGTTTAGCGCTCCACCACGATGCTCTGGCGATGATCGCCGTCAATCATCCATCGAATCCACAGCGCCGTTGGCGTCATACACGGACGAGGTTTTATCCAAATAAAGTCCCCAGACTCTAAACGCACGTACACATACGCCCCGAGAGCTTGTGTTTTTCCGTTTTTGGGCTCGCATGTGGTGGTGGTTTCCATCCATCAAACACCCCGCAAACAACGTCATCTCTGCCGTATCGAACCGAACCGGGCTTCAGATGCAGTAGTATTCGATGGATCGTAGGATGTGGTTTTTGTTTGTCGGGTGTTCCGACCGTCGTACCGAAACAGGAAATTGACGTCGGCCACTCGTTGAACGGTGCCACCAACAGCATCAGGGGCGGCTTGTCCTTTGACACAAATCGATGCTACCCTCGACGGCTAATGAAGTGTTCTTGCGGGGGTGGTGGTGGCAGCAGAACCTCCAGGAAGGCTTTCCGTGCACCGGGCTTAATGGCTTTAGCATTTGGCGGTTTTTGGGGTAGTCGTTCCGTTCCGACTGCTCCGAGGAGCTGCTGCTTGCGACTGCTGCTTGACGAGTGGTCCTAGACAAGCGACAGAGCACAACAACATGCATGCATGGCTGGCATGGCGCTTTTGGGATTCATGGCGCTCATGGCGGATGGAGCGCGTGCGGTCAAAAAGCCGCTCGGCGAATAATTTATGAAATAAGTGCCAAACCGAAGGCGATAAACGGCTGTTTATGGGATGGTAACGTCGTTCCTTGCCGTTCGTATCGAGTGCCGGTGGATGTTTGGTGGGATGTTACGTGAGCACCGTGAGGCTGTTGCGGTGGCGGCTAGTGTATGTTGTTCGCCCTGCCACGAGATACTAGGGCAGAAGAGTGATTTATTCTGTTGTGTGGTTGGTTTTTTTTGGGAGAGATTCTATCGGGAGTGGGTAATTTTTCAAAGGATTAATATTTAACAAACAGCGAAAAAATGAACAAACATAATGGCGGTCGCAGTCGATAAGGCGGGCAGAGCTGGATTTATTTGCTACTCGAAAGACATATGTGTTGATCAAACCAAAGCAACGAGCAATTAGCTGCCATAATTATTGCAAAGATAATAGACGCGTTGGCATCTGCATCGCACCCACTAACGCCTGCAGTGGCCAGGCTTGAAGGTCCACAGAGCGGGATTCGTCCTTCTGGCGCAGGAATACCAATCTTATCAACTGGGTAAGGCGGTTGATTTCCACCTGACTTTTTCCTGAATTTAGAGCTCTTTTTATATTAAAATCTGTCCTCATGCATCCAGGATGCGCGGTGTCGCTTGCCATGACCGATCATGCGCCTCCCTAATGGCCTGTCAAAAATAGTTTTTCGATTTTTGGTAGTTTTCTGAAGCAGAAAAACTAATGCTTTTTACGATTTTGTCTCAAAAAACAAAATTTACGCCAATGATAACAATAATGATATAACCTTTTAATAGCCCACAACTGCAAGTGATTTTTTATTAACTAAGCAAGTGATTTTTAATTAATTAACATAACAGAAACTAAAAACTTTGACATTGGAACACATTGAAAAACATTGCGTATGGCTAAAGGGGGCCACATATGCGCAATATAAGTATTCAATATTCTAGCTTACATTGATTTATTCTGTCGTTCTGTCGATTCATATATTTTAAGACGCTTGAATTTTTTTACAGAGCTTGAATACGTAAAATAACTACAAGTATTTTAGACTATTTACCTATTATATTGTGCGTGTGTGGCAGGAACTGTAAACCAGACCATTTCTTTATTCGCATTCTTGGCAGTAGAATAGCTCCGAGCTTCACCGCACCTAGCGCAAAACTCCAAAAGCGTGAAGTTGAGGGGTGAATTTTCCATGACTATTATGGAGAATTTAATGAAAATGATGGTATTATGCCATGCGAGAATAATGTTGACATCCTAAATAATTCTTTGATGGACCCAGTGCGAATAGACCCATTTAAAAGTACTTTTGTTATGGAACAGCACAATGATCCAAAACATACCACTAAAATAACTAATATGTTTTAATGTTCGTGTGTCATTCCCCTTCTCGAATGGCCTTCGCAAAGCAAAACCAAGATTTTTAACGGATTGAGAATTTTGGGAAATTTTAGATAACAATTTCATTATGTTACTAGCAAAAACAATTATTTTTGGAAGTTATTCAACGAGATTGATCCACAACACTCCTGAAATCGTGTAGACGGCATGTCAAAACACATATAACTTGAAATCCGGACTAAGGGTGGAGCACATTTATTGTTAAGAAAACTACATTGTAAGTTGGCTTTTACTTTTGTCACACCTGTGAAGGCCATCTCTCATTTAAACAATTGTCAAAAATTCACTATCGATCCAATGGACCTGAACGCTAGTGAAACTGAAAGATGAATGTTCAACCTTCAAGAATGTCAAACCTTCAAGAAAAACACAACACGTGCCGTTTACGATAGAAAATGTAGGATTTATAGTCGAAAATCTACAAAAACCTAGGGGTGGGCTTTTACTTATGCCGGTCCTTGTAGGCATGGTTCTGACGCTTGAAAACCGTTCATTAACCGCTTTAAAAGTCACCAATTATTTGCTCTCAGCGATCATGCTGCAGTTAAGCACACCAGATCTTTGCTCAAAATTAAAATCCACTCTAGAAATGTCCAAAACTTTTCCGTTGTTGTGTGCGTGCCGAGCAGTTTCTTTCTTCAAATAGAAACACTTTCATATAAAACAGATTTGATGCGGAACCAATACAACAATTTTCAATACATCCACATAAGCTGACCGCGCCGCCAAATCCATGCGGAACAAAAGAGAGCATCTAAAAATAAGCATTTTTGGGAGAGAATTGTCGCCTGCAGCGGAATCTGCAGCCGCAAAACATAGAGACGAGACAATGTCCATGTGGATTCGTTCCCAAAGTTGTATTTCGTTTTAGGCGGTATGAGAGCTGAGCGCGCTCCACTCTTCGCGGTATTTTAATCGAGTTAAAACTCATAGCAGTGTGCGTATCACATTGTTTTTCGATGCTGGTGCTCTATGTTGGGGCCAGTCGATAAGCGTTAGTCTCATGGTGACCACCAGCGATTACGCATAACTTAAATGAATTTCGCAACATTGTGGGCCAGATAGCTAAAAGTGACTGGTGTGGTTTGCTGAGAATTATAAAAAACCCAGTAAAGGTATGTAGGAAACAACTTGATTAATGTTATAGAGCGACATAGGCTAATGTGATGTGAAAAGTTTTTATTTGATCGAAGACGTCATTTGGAACAGAGAGTATAAGTCATGACGTGGCGCTTAGAATGTTGTCTACTGTGAGGCCGAATTAGTTAGATTTGGAATGTGAAAGTTAAATCAAAAGACAACAAAAGTGGTGTATGTAAATAGTCGGGGTTTCGAACTCTTCGTGACTATCTGCTGCTATTGGATTAGAGCAATTCAACAATAATTATATCTACTAATATAACAAACTAATACCCCACAAATGCAACGGTTTGCTGCTCTGATAGGAACTGTAAACCAGTTCATTAATTTATTCGCATTCTTGGCCGTAGAATAGATTCGAGGTTCACCGCGCCTAGCTCAACACTTATCAACCTCGATTTAGAAAACGCACACCAGCTGCAAATCATCAAAAGTGATAAAGGATGATGACATCACCATCAACGTGCGTGCGTGACTAAGCCAGAATCGTCTCGCCACTAAACCGGTCCTCCAAATGAGATGCCGGTTGATGGAGCAGCGCCATGCGGTGGCCATTTTATTTCATCCAGCGTTCCTTGGGGCTCATGCGTTCAATCATTTCATGATAGCGAAGTATGCATGGTGCCTAGTTCGATGCTAGTTGTTATTCGGCCGGCACGCTTAACTCCGTCCGCGAAGGAACGACGGACTTGCCGCGCACCGAGCAACGGAGAAGAGAGGTTTCAGCAGTCGGCTCTTAGTTGCCCCTCTCTTTCCGGGGCCTATCGGATGGACTGGGAGATCTTTCGGAAGTTAGTCTTCGGAGTCGGAAAAGATGTTCGTCTAAATTCAAAATCCCCCTTACGATTTCATACGGGTATACGGTTTTCGCATTAGTTTCCTTTCATTAGTTTCGCCTTTTATATCGTTTTTTAGCAACGTTGGTAAAAAATCAATAATATCCTATGTATGTGCCAAGTTCGGTGATGATCGGTCTGGTAGATTCTGCGTGATGCGCGCACATCTATACAACGTAGAGACTTATTTTTATTTACAAGATAACGCTTGACGATGCCATAATCTATCGTTGCTATCACTGTTATCACTGCTCAGTTACTGCCTGGAAGTAGGACGCCGAATAACACTAGTAGTAAAACAGATTACAAACAAATTTATGATTTTTTTAGTAAAACCTTTGTTAGTTCTGTCTGTTAGTGATTAATCTTATCTCGTGGCGAGGCAACCGGCCTTTCGTTGTTCCTCTGTTTCCCCGTTCGACAGAGATTGGTTCGAGAGAATTTTGGGTTCTCTCTTTTCTCTCTCTCTTTCTCTCTCTCTCTCTCTCTCTCTCTCTCTATTTCTTCGCAAAGGTTTTCCCGCTCTTCAATTCTTGTTAATGCTATTGGTTGCTGATCTATGCTTACATGCTAAGTAAAGTTAACATATCGCGAGCTGTTGAAACGCAGCTGTGGTTAAGCTGTTGCTGTAGTCGCTTCCTTTCTTCTTGTCTCTCTCCGAGAATTGAATCTTTACTCTGTCCAGTTGCTATCAGTTCCAGGGCGTCGTGTCCTTTTGTGTAATGTTTATCTTGTTTGCATGAAATTTACCACACGGGTTTAGCAGCCAGCCTACTCCGCTCAGACCTCCTACCGCTACTACTGTCTCCCGTGGCGCTTCCTAGTTTGCTCGCCGCCGTCGCTCCTTTTTCTGGTGGTAGTTCCATCCTCGCTGCTGCCGCCGAGTGTGTCGAGAAGGTCTTCGGGAATCGTGAATACTCGAACATCACGTGATTGATAGTCTCCGGTAATCCGTGACAGCAGTTATCCGTTCCGGTGTACTTTGAATCCATCCTTGACGCTTAGCGGATCGGCGTTTGACTAGTGACGACGTCCAGCTCAGCCTCTGATGAAAGGTCACGGTGAAGAATTGTGGGCTAAAACCTGCAGTCGCACTTCAAGCATGCTGTACCTGGACTGCGCCCCTTTTGGCCCAGCAAGTCCTGCACGGGGGCGACTGCTGCTTTTGTACTTTCTTTGTACATGCCTCGTTTCTCGCTTCGCTATTCCCCTTACAACACGTTAGCTTCGATCGGTGGACGATCCAATAAGAATGTTGCTGCAACTCTTTTGCACTTTCTTGGCCGTCAGCCTTGCTGCGATCGATGACCACCCCTGAACCCTACTCGATCATTGACTAGTGCCTACTTAGCGGGTATGAGTTAACAGCGGTGTAAGGGAAAATATTATACCCAACTCCATCCCAGCAGCTCTGTATGCTGTCCGATTTTACCTTTTTCACAGCTTATTTGTCCTAGTTATTATTAACACCTATTATATTCATTCACCAGAAAAACTGTTGATTGAATCAAAATATATCCCTAGATCTGTTGACGCAATCGCCTCGTGGTTAAGCTCTTTGTATACTCTGTTCAAACACAATCTCGTGCAAACTGCCATGGACCCATAAGTTACAACATTCCTTTCTTTTCTCTTTCTAGTCTAACTTTCTTGTATGCCGATTGATTCGAAAAACTTGACGTACAAGTAATTATAAGAGATTCGCAGCATTAAATGGCGACTCCAGGTTCATCCCAACGCCCTGGTGGCAATAAGAAGGAACAACAAGATCCTGATAAAACCAAAGGCAATCTCTCCGGCCTTAAACATGCACTCCATGGAACATCGTATCAATTGCAGCTGGGAATCGTTGTTTCCCTAGCGAATGTTAAGAAGACTTTGGATTCAACCGAAAAATTCAGCTTTACAGTTACGGCAGAGGATCCTAAGGCTGGAAAGTTCGATGATATTGTGTATGCTTTCCAACATGGCGACAAAACCGGAACTCTGAAGATTCAATCGAAACACAAGCTGAGTCTATCTTCCTGTAAGAGTGGAGTTCAGGATAAAAACACATCAGCTACAGAGATTGAAGTGAAACACAAACTGGAATCATCTATCCCCAAGATTAAACTGAACGACCTCATCGCCGACTCCAAAAATGATTTTTTTATCCAGCAATACTTCAAATCGTTCTGTGAGCAGCCACAAGGGACGATCAAAAATGACGTGGAAGGATTGATCATTTGCACCAACGCGGATTTAGATGACGACGCAAAAGTGATGTGGAATGAAATAGATGCAGCTGTCCTGAGCGATTCAACGACTTCTTTGGATTACTACATTTTATCGTTATTCGATAAGGCTGGAGGTAAATGCTATCAACTTAAAACTCATTATAAACGTGCCGCGTTAGCTAGGCTATTGATCAACGCCATCAAATCAATAGAGCAAATAGTATCCTGGCAAAGACCCCTATTCAAAGAGTATCGTGCGGCGACTCTGGATATCATTGATATGGATAGTATTTCAGAAAATATTCCTTCATTTAAGTTTACAGATAATTTTTTAAATCCATCCCATTCCAACTCAAAACCAGGCTATGAAGCATTTAGAAAAGAGTTTGAGGATCATTACCGAGAAGAATTCAAGATCGAAGGATGTGTATGGGATGATTTGAAACAGAAGCGGGTGTTTGTTTCGCAACCATTTCTGTCAGATAAAAACAATCCCGACCCATCTTCAGAAACATTTCCCAATGATAGTGTGGATGAATCCTTCAAATCGTTTTGCGATCGGTTTCGTTTGGTGTGTGGCACTTACAGTGAGCAAGGGTTGGATGACGCAATAACTAACATTTTGGGGAATTGGCATCATAATGTCAATCACTTGGTTCCTGATCGACTCAACGTGTATAATGAGCAGAATATGGTTATCGATAGATTGTTTAAAGCCAATTTTGATTGGGTTATGGATCCTTTTGCCAAACCCTTACATTCAGTCGATATTAAAAAAGGTCTCGACAATATTGTAGGTACTCTAGCTCATATGAAGTTAAAACCTATCTCTGATAAGCTCCGCAAGGAAATTGTAGGGTCGCCATATCGCGTTAGTGCCAATGTTCTTAAAAGCTCTGAACTTTATAAACAAGTTCAAACTAAACGCCTTCATGCTGTTGAGGCATTCGATGTCCAATTTGCTGCTACGATACTATCAGACACATTAGATATCCACAGTAAAGATCATACTACACTGTTTCTCCATTATTCCGATTTCATCGCGAATTCAGACATTGCAAAAGCAGTGGTTCGTTGTGATGAATACCCATCCAGTGTGTTCATTATCTGCAACGAAGCGTTTGAAACGATTCAGAATATTGTAGAAACATGGGAAAAAGAAATTCCAAAGGGTTGTGTAAAACATATCTTTCTAATCAGGAAAACGTGCAACACAGTATCAGATCTTGAAGGCTTTCGCATTTGTGACTTAACAGAAGATTCATGGAATCAGTTTCTAGGTGAAACCATTCCTATATGTACTACAACCATTTTGTCGTCCAAGATATTCCAGAACAATATCCAAGATCTTCCAATCGAGGAGGTTTTCAAATGTTTGGATTGGGGAAAGCAAATGGAAGAGAATAACGAAATTTCGAAGAAATATCATGAAATCGAAACCACTTATGTTCATCGTCCTTGGGTTGATGAGGAAAGTACCCTAAAGGCAGAGAACATAATATGGAATGAAAACTCTGACATTTATAAAAGCATAAAAGAACCCCACAAGGAAGGAATGAGCATCAAGGAAATAACGGAACGTTTAAAGAAAGAACCGACTTTTTTAAAAAGGTTCGGGAAGGGAGATAATTCAGAGGAAAAGCGCGAACCAATTGTTGGTAACGAAGGAAAGAAAGTGTTGATACTTTTGGATGAAGCGGGGCACGGAAAGTCAACCAACATCACATGGTTGGCTTGGCATTTGCGAAAACGAAATCCTTCATCCTGGGTTGTTCGATGTAACTTATCCGATCATTGTTCTGACTTTAAACCATTTACACTTGGCCCTAAGGTTATCGATGAAACCGAAGCGTTGAAAATGCTGTACAAACTGTTTCGTTCATCACTTCAACTAGACCGAGAAGTGTCTGAGAAGTGTTCGAAATACTTGACTCTTGCCGATGGAGAAGCACTGTTGACCGAAGATCTGACACTAAACCACGGTCTACCCTTAAATAACGCAATCCAACTGCTGGTTTTCAAAGAAAAATTTAATGCAGGAGAATTGGTGTTGTTGTTGGATGGCTTTGATGAAATAGCACCTCATTATAAAGAGGTGGTTTTAAAGTTCCTCTCTCTGTTTGAACAATTTAAAGGAGTAGGGAAAATATATCTCACCAGCCGCCCGTATGGTTTCAACGAGCAATTCGGAAAGGCATTTAAAGATTCCTCATTTTCCAAATTGAAACCTCTATCGTTTCGGGATAAAGGATCAATTCTGTTTAAGATGATGAACGTGAAATGGAATGATGGAAATACTAACAATGAAGAGGTATCTGATTTCTATAAATCGTTGTGCTTAATGCTACTTGATAGTTTAGGTAGCATGAGTGATGTTCCACTGAACCTGATGATGGTTGTGGACATTCTGGGCGATCGTGTTTTTCATAATGAAAATATATACCTGCAGTTTTCTTCAAAAGCGTTCAAGATAAAGATGTTTGAGACAATCTTACAGATATCAAAGGCATCGTTTACCGTGGAAGAGTTTGTGAAGGTAAAGATCCGACATCTTCTTTACGACAAAAATGGGGGAGATAAAAATGTAGCAGATAAACCAGACGAAATTGAAAGATTTGAAAAGGCCATAAATGAAGTGAAATTGCTCCATGGATTATTGGCCTTATGGGTGTTGTTTAACGAGAATGAGCGGAATATTATCTTATCGGCAAATGAGATCCGAGAGGGTGAGGATTACAAGAAAAAAATACATGAAGGCAGTGAAAAAACTGGAATAATTCATAGCATGGGTGATGGGAGAATACGATTTATTCATCGCACATTCGTTGAATATTTGGCTGCTTGGTGGATTGTCAAGCGGCGAGTAGAAGTCAATCAACAATACAGGAAAAAGTTATTTTGCCTTGAATCGTTCTGGGATGAGGAACGTGAAGAGCTCGGGGAGAATATTGACACCATCCTTGCCAAACGCCATCCGCTACATCTGGCTATTATTGAGAGAGATTGGAAAAAAGTAGAATCATTAATTTCTGCTAACCCAAACTTGCTTCATGAGAAAGATGATGGAAAGAGAACTCCATTCCATCTAATTGCATTCTATTACGACTTTCAAAAGGATTGGCCACACTTTTTGCCAGATGCCATTCAATCCTTCGCAATTAACGCAAAAGAAGAATTATTCGGTTGGACGGCTTTGGATGTCGCGTTCTATAGGAACAAACCCCCATTGATATATTATCTCTTGCACCAGGGGGCCACAATCGATGTAAATTTTCTTACCGAGCAGGTAGCTGGTTCAGCTGGTAAAGATAAAATTCGTGAAGTTGCAAAATATTCTAGATATGTTATGCGATATTTGAGCCATCAGACAATCGAGTACAAGTCACACGATGCTTGCAAAAAGATGAATCAATTTTGTGATAAAGTTATTGCTGATTTGTTCAACGAGACGTCTGCAAACGAAAGACGAATTATAGAAGACAATATTGGAGAAGATGCGGTTTGGTTGCTGGAGAGTATCATTCGACAGAAATCTGGTATAGAAAACTTTTTTGAAATGATAAGAAATTCATATTTCGAATTAGCGTTGGAAAGTAAATCGATTCTTGTGGTGAAGTTCTTTATGGCAAAAGACCCATCAATTTTAAAGGACGACGACATTTTGAAATGTCTAGTATATGCTACGTTAAGAGATTACAAAAATGAATTCAAATACTTTTTTGATCTCTACTGTTCTCGATTGAAAGTCAAAGATTATCAAATCTGTTCGATTCAAAGTTATGACCCTGGTTATCCTATTGGTTATTTAGAGTCTGATACAATAGATAAAATTTACGCAATCATAAATAACATAAATTGGTCAAAATTGGGAATACTAGTTGGAATCGATATTGATGCAAACATACTCTCGTTGTTGATTATATGTGTGGCAACAGTAAGACCATCTTTGCTTAGGTATTTGAAAGAGTCATGCAAGTTGAATCTTTGCGCTAGTATTGTCTTTTCTCTAGCAATGATAACTGAACAGTTGTTTTCGAAACTAAATCGCGAGACTGTAATAAATCCAAGCAAGGCATATGAATTTCTGTTGGACCTACCATCGAATAAAGGCGACATCGAAGCGAATAAAATGCTTCGTCTTGCTATAACATCCAATCTATTCGAGTTCTCAAAATGCCTGATAAAGCGATACAATATCGACTTCCAGACTGTTGATGAATCAAAGGGTTGGAATGTTTTCCATTTATGTGCTTCAAATCAGCGCTCATTTTGGGTTGAAGAAGTAATCTCTGGTGATCACTATTCTTCTCATGTTGATGGTAATAAAACGGATTTATTTCGTTACATGCTAGCAAAAGCAAGCGACATGGATTGCTTTGGCATTTTGGATAACAAAGGAAGAAGCATTCTCCACCTCGCAACGGAAAACGAACAGAGAGGCATAGCAGAAATCATTGTGGCTCGAAAATTGGGACTCAATGACATAAAAGAAATCAGAAACCTGAGCGTTGATGCCATACCAAATATAACATTCTGCTTCCATGCGATTCACAAGATTTCGAAATCTGTTGGAGAGAAATGGTGGCATTACAATGTACTTTGTAGGATGGCTAAGCAAATAGCAAAGATTTCATTAACCATTGACAAACAATCACAAGAGCCAAATAGATGCCGCTTGTTACTCCAAGAGAATACCAAAGAATTGTACGAAATCGCAATCAAAGGCAGATCGCTATTCCTGATGTACTATTTGCATCGTGAGTTCCCTGACGCGATTCCACCACCGATTTATGATGTTGGTTGGTTAGTTTGCACAGCAAGGAGCCTCTATTCATCAGACTTCCTTTCTGTCACCAAATGGATGCTCAATCCAAACGACGTGGATCAGCATGCCAATTTGTATGAAGTTTTTGAAAAATGTGACACCGAAGGATATATGTTTATTTCAGTGAATTTAGAGGAATTAGTCAACCAAGTTGAAACGATTCTATCGGCCAACAGATCGGTGGAAGGGGTTTGTAAATTGAAGCTCTTGGCCCTCGCTGTATGCCTGAAACAAGAATCAATGATAAGACAGTTGTGTGAAACATTGAAAGTAAATATCGATTGGAAGGCTCTAATCGATATTATGGAAATTGCACATCAGTCATATATTGACGATCCGGGAACTAAACGCGAAGATGGATGTGCATTCGAAAAACCTGATTTTGATCCAATTCTCGGATATCTATTTGAACGAATCACCAATCTTGGCGAAATAGATGCCGAGGGTGCAAATGTGTTACATCTTGCGGCACAAAATGGACTCGGATGTATGGCCAAGTTCTTGATCAAACACAACATGGTCAATGTCATGACCGTCAATGAGCAGAATGGATGGAATATCTTCCATTACTATGCTTCAAGCAGCAGATGGAAATGTTGCTACACTGAAAATGATAAGCTACTGACTTTGATAACTAAACGGGTGCTTGAGATCACATCCGATGACTTTCCGATCTCGTCCTTGACGGAAAGTCGCAGGAATAAACTCAAGGAGCTTTGCTTCAACAGTAACGAAGAAAGAAAGAGTGTTATCCATGTTGCTGTTGAGGCTGGTAACCTCGGAATGGCAGAATACATCATTGAGTGTTGTCTCGGAGTTGACCTCATAGACAAACATGAAATAAGGAGTTCAGACGAATGCTCGCGCTACAGAGAATGTTATGATGAGCTTTGTCAAATAGCAGCACAACTTCCATTCAACGGATATTGTGATTACCTTTTACATAGATTAACTAAACCAATCTACAGATTCGCACCAGAAAACATTGAATATATAACGGAACAAGGGAATGTAGAAGATCATATCGTTGAAGATACCTGCCGATCTGCAATAATATATAGATCGGTCACAACATTAGAGCATCTGATGATTGATTATGAGGATCAGATGAACCCAGCATTGGCTAGAAGCACTAACAACGAATTGCTTGCCTGCATGACGGAATGCATCAGACGGAACAAAACCAACATGTTCAAAGTGATCGTTGGTCATTATCGCAACTTACAAGGCATTGAACCAAGCATGGAGGTTGTGTTTGAGAATGAAGAAAATAATAAGATTGATTTTGCCACGATTGATGAGTGGAACATACAATGGCGAATCATCGATAAATTCGCTGAGGATGTGACTATGAATCGAGACTTTCTGTCTCTGCTTATTTTGTCAGTTGCGTATGGAAGGCTCTCGATGACACGATTTTTGGTTGAAATGCTTCAGCTAGAGGTCAACAAATCATTGCTTCAATTATTCATGAAAGTGTTGGAAAAACTGTGGAATGATAATTGTAAGACTGCAACGCCAGTATATGAATATCTCGCGAGCAGAAGTGAAGGAAAATTTAATTTGTTGCATCTTTGCATACAAGCTCAGGGTTATAATATGCTCTACTACCTCATAAAAGAGAAAAAGCTTGACCCGCATGAAATTGACTCGGAGAATGGATGGAATGCTGGTCACTATTTTGTTTCGGATCCGAGTATCAAGTCGGGTTACAAGAGATTTACTTGGTTGGTAGAAGCGTATAAAATGGACTGTTTTGGTGTTTACGATCGAAATAATAGAAACATTCTTCATTTGGCAATAGAAAATGGTCACGACGCGGAAGTGAAGTTCATAATTAATCACAAACTGGGCCTCAAGGATGATAAACAACCATGGTATGAGTTGGACTTGGAGAAAATAGAAAAACACATAAATGAACTGCAACAAATTCTAGAATCGCTTCAGGAAAACATATCACAAGAAAAGCAACAGAATATACAGGTCATATTAGAGAAGGTAACAGACCGAAAAATTGCCCAAACACTATATAAAAAATTGTTCAAAAGGGAACCTTGATAAAAATGCATTTTTCTTTACTTATGTTATCGTCGTTCTGAGCAATAGGATGTAGCTAAGCTAGATATCATGTACATGTAGTAGCAGATTCAAGTTAAATAGAATAAAAGATAAATATGATAAATATGTTATTTTTAATGGTTAGCCACAGAATCACGCAACAATAATTTCTCTGTCTGAAGCGTTGTAGAAAGAAATGGAATTTGGATCTGTTCCAGAGCGATTAGGTAGTAGAATCAGGTAAGTAAATAGATCGATGGGCTCATGGCATAGTCGTAGTCATCTTGATTTCATCTAGAACTATCGTTGAAGTAGTGGAATCGTTGTTTGTCTACTGTTGATGTTCTGGGTTTGATTTTATCAATCGATCGATAAGGAATTATAATAAGTTTCATAGTTATGGCTATTGTATGCGATACGGGACGGTGCGTAAGATGCCGGTTTCTGGGAGGCTTGAAGATGGTTGAAGATGTTCCCATTTTCCGATATGGATTAGACGAAATTATTTCACAGGTTAGTGTTTTGCAACGAATCGTATAACAATTTGGGGGGTTTTGGTTATACCTTAAGGGGGGCTTTGGTTATTTCGGGTCCAAAAAAGACTTATTTTTGACGATTTTTAGTGCAGAAACCATTCAACTTAATTTGTTCAAAATAATTTCATATTAAACGTCTACTTTTCAAGAATATTTGGTTCAGTTTTGGTGAAGATCGGTTCAAAACTACGCGCATGGCGTCCAATTTCCGTCACGGACCGTTCCGTAACGGTCGTTTCAAATTCAAACACCCGAAGCCAAAGGCCCACAAGCCGAAGGCTGGAAATAAGCCGAAGATACCCGAAGTGGCGACCTCTTTCGTCGTTCGTGCGTTTAGAACTCTCGTTTCAGCACTTCAGCAATTTCAAATTTTACCCGTTTTTCGAACCGATTATTACCGATTTTTCTGGATTCTGTACTAAAAATCGTCAAAAATAAGCCTTTTTGGTGCGTATAACCCTAGGGGTTGGTTATTGGTGGAGGGAGCTGTGGGAGCTGCAGCAAGATCCCCAAAAAGGCCCAGGAACAACGAAAGTGGTTTCTATTTGAGGACAACCATATCACTATATTTGAATCGTTTGATGGTTCTGTACGCGCATAATCTGCTCAAATTCAGATGTGACAGCTTTCCTCTTATTTGAATGTTGGTGAGGATTTGAAGATACAACATTCTGATTTGTTCTCTGCAAGAATCCATTACAATTTTGGGGTGAACAACACTCAAACCCAGCAGTAAAAATACTGCTTTTTCAAACTGTAAACCAAGATCTGAATTATAGCGGTCCGAATTAGTACAGGGGGCCCTGGAATAAGTGTGTCACTTTCACGTTGCCACGCTGTAAAAGTAAATTCTAAAAACTTATCCTTTTTTCTGAAGTCGTAAAGCCCCTAGTGACGTCATAAATGATGCTTCGAGTCGTGCAAGACGTTGAAGATCATCGATCATCATCACTGATCACTTGCAACTTGCTATTCCACGTATTAAACCGATAGGAACCTAATTTCTCGCAAGATCGCATAAACGGGGGGCAGGTGAACTCTTCAAAATGTCAGCGAACTCCCGGTTTTTTTCTTTCCATTCTCTCTCTCTCTCTCTCTCGACCAAGAGTGGAATAAAAAGGACAAAAGAACGAGCAGAAATGCAACCAGAAAAAATCTGACCATCTTGACCCTTGAAACCCACCAGGGGTCAAAGTGGCACATTTCTCCAGATGACGATGCTCGACTCGATCGATCGGACAGGAAGGGAGCTGGTTGCTGTTGCTGCTGATGCTGGTGATGAGGGGTTTAATTTCTCTGAAGCGTCAACTGACACGGGGAGAAGAGAGAGAGAGAGAGAGAGAGAGAGAGAGAGAGAGAGAGAGAGAGTGAGAGAAGAAAAAGACAAGAAACCGAGTTCCACATGGCGTTGGCATGCAAATTCTTTTCGCATTCGTTCGCTTCCACATCTCCCTCATGAGGCACACATTTTCTTCACATTAGAGCAACCCCCCTCTCGGACCCCGGTGTGTGCCCCGTGTGTGTGGCGTGCAGCTGCGATTGATGCGAGCGATTCCGAATGCGAGCTGACACGCTGAAAGCTGAGCCGGTTGCGAGGTGTGAAGAGGATTGATTTTTACAAGTTTAATTTTATTAAACACCCAACGGTCAACCTCCCAGTGGGGCCATGGGAGATAGAACCGACCGGTACGCATGTTCACACACACACACACACAGAATATGTGGGGGGGCCAATACCGATCGGTTGGTTTGACGAGGGAACGAACGAACGAACGAACCGATTTCCCGTCGTCTCCGTCGTCGGTCAACCCCGTTACGGATCAGTGGCGATGAGTTATTTCTCTCGATCGATTTCGCACCTCGCACCGGACCACGGACCCCAGTTCCCCCTTTCTCCCCTTTTTTCACCACCCCAGAAGCGTGTGACATAACATTTTTTCTCGATAATTAAACATCCCGCGTGGCACCCGGTGTCCCGTTCGATCGTTCGCTCGATCGCTCGGTGTCCTCTTCATTAATCTTGCATGGTCCCAGGTGGCCACCGGGGAAACTCCGGTAGCGGGGAAGAGCGTCATCGTCACGTGTCATGTGCGGAATTGGTTGCTCGCCACGAGGCGCGATGCGCGAGGCTGGGCGTTGCAAATGGCCGGACTCAATCGGATCGCAATCGCTTCTAAACCTTTCCTTCCTTTCTTCCTTCACGGTGGTCCATCCCGCCGGGATCCTTTTCCTGCATGAGGTGGAAGGGGAAGAGAATGATGGTTCCTCTCGTCGGTGCCACGGTGAGATGCGTTAAGAATCGAACGAAGACAATCTTGCAGTGGCTTGCGGTTTGTTGGTGAACTATGAAAAATGTCTATTAGTGCCGAACGGCCATAACATTAACATTAATACCGTATTAAACTAAGGCAGCATAAACCGTTCACTGTATCTGGCTAATAAAAAAAAACACGAGATCACGAGGAAACCGTTTTTCGGAGGGCCCGTTTGGTTTTTTTTTTGTTTTTGGCTCCCAGGGCTTTCGTGACGATCGGAATTAACGCCCGAAATGGTAGGTCCACAGTCCACAAGGGCCAATGGTCACACTATCATTACCAGGTACCGTGGTAGGTCTTTCTGCAAAAAAAAAAAAAAAGGAATCGAAGTCACTTGTGATCACCAACCAAATCCGTTGGAAAACCATGTATATATTTAATGGCCCCGCGAAGGGGTAACTTTTTTCTCCCACCGGGGGGGTTATTTTTTCTTCATCTCAAATACCAACCACAACCCATTTCGACATTTTCCCCGGGTATGCATATGCTCGCCAGCATTTTTGGGGTGTGGGTTTGTGATTTCCGTGCCCGAGTTATTGAAACCCTTGTTGCCTGACAACGACACGTAAACCACGCTTCGGTGAGCAAAGAAAAGGGAAGCGGAAGGGTGGAGTATTCGGGAGTCTCTCTATTTGTTCAACTGATTTCCCTGGCCGCGGGTTCGATCACCTCTAGGCACCACTCCTAGGGCCTAGCTGCTCTAGTCTTATCGCTGGTTGTTATGAAACCTTGCAAGTGATCATAAACATAGATCATGCTTTTTTGGTGACGATCGAGGGGATTCTCCTTAGAGAATTCCAATGAAAACTCGCACCGCACTCGTCGGGCAGGGAGCGACAAAACATGTAATTGTCATTTGTGTGTGTGTGTCTCAAACGATCGCACAGTTAAGTAGTGGTCCCGGGTGCACCTCTCGCTACCTTTATGCGCGTTCCTCATCATTACAAACCTCCTCCCCCTCCCCCGGGGGGTGGCTTCCGGTGCGTACACATTTTTCATTCATACACGAAACGGAACGCATCCCCCATTCATTGGCCGCTACTCGCCGTAGCTTCCGGTAGTCCGGTAATCGACCGTTTAGCGGGCAGCAAATTGATAGCTCTCTGCTGCACTCTGCGCGTGTGCGTGCGTGCGTGAGCAGATTTGCGTGTACCGCTGTCGGAAAATCGGTGCACTCGGCGGGCGGGCGGGCACTATCATTAGCCAAAAGATGATGATGATGATACAGAGCCCGGCCGACGATTGTGGCCGGGCATAATGTCAACCCTTGCGACGACGACTTGTAGCGACGATTAGACAATTATATAGACTCATCCTCTCCACTAGAAAGGTGGTGGAGCAGATGACAAAAGAGAGCAATGCGCAATGCGCTCGTTAATTAATGATTTCCCGATTGCCCTGTGTGTGAGTAACCAGTAACCAGAACCCCGGTTCTATCTGTGTCTATTTGTTGGCGGTTGTTGACGGAACATTTCTCAAAAGCCGATGAGTGGCCACAAACGGTTGCCATTTATGCCGAGATGCCTATAGGCGCCCTTTTGCTGACAGTGCAACCTGCTGTTGATAAGAGAAGAGGTATAGAGGTACCATCATTCGCTTGTTGTTGTGGTGATGGTGCTGCTTAACCACGACGCAAACACCGATGGTTATGAGCACTACGCACGCGTGACGCATGAGAAGAGTGTGTCTGGCTGCGATGCATCATCATCACTTGGCATTCCAGCCTTTCGAGCACACAATCGAAAGACCTCTGTTCTAGGCTGTTTTGTTCTGGAAGCGACTTCGATTCGATCGCGATCGTGATCGCGCCCAACGTTGAGCTAAGCTACCTGTCGTACATTTCACGGTCGCTTATCCCAAGAGGGAACATGGACGGCCTCTTGACGTGAGGATTAACCAGCAAGCCAGCCAGCCAGCCAGCCAGCCAGAATCGGTTCTAGGCTAGCGTTCGGAACCGGAGCTACCGAATAGCTTAATCGAAACGCTCGTCGATCCGAAAGAAGAAGAAAAAAAAACGCTTCCCGCGAATTCGAAAGAGTGAAAAAGGGCCCCGAAGGGGGGGAGAAGGAGGGTTGCGGGAATCTCTTCCATTCCTGGAGAAGCGTGAAATTTGATATTCCGACCCCAGCGCGCGACCTCGCGCGGCCCAGGAACCCAAGTGTGGCGCGTTGGTGTACGGCACCTCGCGGCCACCACCACTCCGACAAGCTGTCCGAGCCCCGGGGGGAGATGGTCAGCTTCGAGGAGGAACCAAATTCGAAGAAATAGATTAAATTAAGAACGGGCACCTCGAAGGCAGCAGCAACAACGAGCAACGTGGAGAGGCATCAGACAACGAACCTTCACTGATCTTCGCACACATGGCTGTCAGCTTCGATTAATTCGATTCGTGGCCACACTCACTCCACTGCCTTTCGTTGGGCGCCGTGATCCCGTGACGATTTGATGCCCCCCCCCCCCCTCCATTCCGTTTTCCTCTCGACCTCCCCGGGGGGGGGAAATCACAATAAATGACGATAAGATGACGAGAAAGAATCAGAAGCGATCAGCATCGTAAAGCCGTAATGAGTAAATTACGTCTCCCAAAGCTCAGGCAGCTCAAGGCTCATGCCTGGTTCGTGCGCAAAAGTGTGACTCCAGGCAACGGGCGCAGAGGCAACGCAGGCGCAGAGGTGTGCCCGCAGAATGCTCAAATGTTGGCGCAAATCGTCGTAAAGCGAACGCGTCAACGGGTGATCGCATGATCGCTGCCTGATTGGCTTGCTGGCTGACTCCATTGATGTCCGTTAGATAATTATCCGAGTCCAAACCTGATGACGGTACCGGTGGCCTGGCTTATCCAAAAAAAAAAGGAAAGACATTCGTGCACGCACAACAGCAGCAGCAGCAGCAGCAGTCCTTGCACGCATCGCATTGGCCTTTTGTTGGACAGCGCCAAAGCGCCCAAGGACCAATGACCTTATGGAGCTGGCTTTTAGGCGGGCGAGATTGCCAGCTCGTTGTCCGTGGCAGGTTATGTAACAATTGGTCAGCATTATTTCCCCCACCCCGTGGAGATCGAAGTCAAGACCCCGGGAGTAGTCGTTTTCGCTCTCATTAAACATCTGTTATTAGCCGGCGGCAGAAGGCAGCGCAGAGGCCGCCGGTGTTTGGTTTTGTTTTGAATCCTTTTATGCTTTTGCTGTTCGTGGGCCAAACGAAATGAAATGAAACGAAACGAAAACCGGGCCACCAGAGGTGAGGCTGGCCATCGTTTAGCTCGAGGAGTTGCTGTTGCTGCTGTTGTTTGTTGGGGAACGGGTCCCTCTTTCATTGTTCACGATCCGCCGAAAATGCGGTGGTCCTTGCTCTTTGTAACTCTTTTTCTTTCTTTCTTTCTTCGGAGAAAAGTGTTGGAAGGGAAAAGCGATTGTTAATCCACCATTTTTCCCCCGCAGAAGCCTTCCAGGAGCCACTCTAATGGAGCGACTGTGACCAATTATGTTTCAAATGAATCTGCATTTATTCCTCTCCGTTGGCACCTTCTCTTTGCTAGCAATGAAACTAGAATGAAATACAAACATACTTCACTTGATCCATTACACAGATCGCCCCTTCGCGGTGATCTAGATCGATCTTCATCTGCAAGAAAAGTCTATTCTCTTTTCCGGGAAAGGCTTCCTCGGCAATATGGTGGTGCAGCTTGCCTACGAAGAAACACGCACGCACGTCAGCACGATCATCCTCGATCCTCCGGACACATCCGGAGGAGGACCCTTATCAATCAAAACAGGTGAAAAACGAACCGTTTAATTTCCGCTTCCCAATTGTTCTAGCTTCGAGAGTCCGGGAGCCCCGGGAGGAGGCAGTATCCGGTACTACCGCTGCGTACCCGCGTCACGATCACCGATCGGACCGATCGATTTCGAGGAGTGTTGTTTTTTTTTTCTTGTGTTTCAATTATCGTAATTTCCCTTAGGTTTTACGGCGAACGGTCGAAAGAAACGGGGCAAACAGCACCTGGGAGTGTAGGTATCGGTGTGTTTCGAGTGTTTCCTTTTCAAATAAACAAAAATATAGCCCCAGATAAGGCCGTAGGAGCAGAAGTAGCAACCGAGCGCAGCGGGATATCGGTAATTGCTTGATCGATTTCTATCTTCCAAATCCCGACTAGCGGATGAGTCGAGAGGTCCTTTTGAAGGACCTAGAGGAGCCAGGGGACCGGTGCAATCATGTTGATGATGATGATGATGGCACCCTGTGTCGATCGTCAGCATTTCTATTTTATCTTCTTTACACTTTTATCCTTTACAAGCCCGAAGGAAGGCATAAAGTCAGTGTTATCGATCGGGCGGCGTGTAGCTGATGACGATGACGAGCGTGAGGGGCACACCATACCGAGAGCAGGTAGATGGAAGGCAAAAAGGTCCTGGGGTCCTCTGTCCTTATCCTTGGTCACACGTCACAGGGTGTGACGGAAGGACACGAAGAACACGGAGCCGTGTGGGAACACAAAGAGGCAAGTGAGTTGCTCGATAAGATGCAGTATCCGAGCATCTTTGGTCCCATAAGTCACCTTCAAGTTCTCAGACACACACACGCACACACAGAGCGTATTAATCTGCATCGTTGAATCAGCACCGCGAAAGCATCCTTTGAAGTTATCCCTCATTATCCCCTTGGGCTATCTAGGCCGAGGCCGTGGCCGGTAGTCGGCGGCGACTACTGGACTCGTCTCGCACCTTACCTTCCCCGTGGCGTTGATTTATGGCATCACCGGGAGCGCGGAATGATTGAGAACAATTTCGGTGTTGGATGGTGTTCTTCATAAATCAACATTCCACCGATCCGTATGACACCGGGCGAGCATCACAGGACAAGGTGAGGACTTCCGTGGGCACTCCCTTCTCGCAGTGGGCAACGTTGCGATCACTTTTACGCTGATCATGGTTAAATCTGGTGCTTTGGATCCAAAAGTAGCGCCCAAGGCACCGGCACCGGCATCAAGATTGAAGAAGGAATGATCCGTACAGCTCCTTTTCGAAGTTTAAGTAAATCACCGCGACCGGCAGCAGGAGAAGGATCACACCGTGCTCGTGCTGTGGCTGACATCCGGAAGCAGCTGACTCGACTGTGTGTGTCGGTCTGTGTGCGCTGAACACAACCACCATAACACACGACGACGTAATTGCCGAGACAATAAATCATTCCGCGCGATCTCGGTTATTCGTATCCTCAGACGGAAGTAAGCCATCGGGGCCTTTGCTCGTCTCCCACCAAAAAAAGCATTCCAGTAAAACGTTATTTGGATTGCGAGGTGCACTCGGCGTTCACGCGCGCCAACTGAGCCAATTGGAGCCACCAATCGATCTCGGAGCTGGACTCGGAGGACCATGTTACGGCAGCAATTACAATTTGTAGCGCAATCCACCACACCACACCATGTTCGCGTGATCGATTCCAGATTGTAGCAGGATGTGATGCACTACTACGGTACCCGGTGTTTGGCCACCGTTGCAGCAGCAGCAGCACCAGCCCCGAGTGCAGTGTGCGTCTAACACGCCAACCATCTCTCGCCAAGGTGAAATGAAGGAGCCGGGCGATATAATTGCTATAATTATGACCGGTTTCGCACAGGTGAAATACGAGTGTGGCAACTTTTCAAACATTTCAACAACATCAACCCCACCACCAGTTAACCGGCGCGTCCCGAAACCCGGATCCTGGCGCCGTTTGCATCGACGGAAATTCCTAGAATCGAATCGAGCTTCCTCTGCTGCTGCTGCTGCTGCTGCTGCTGCTGCTGCTGCTGCTGCTGCTGCTGCTGCTGCTGCTGCTGCTGCTGCTGCTGCTGCTGCTGCTGCTGCTGCTCTTCTACTGCAAATCAATTATCGGGGTGTAAGAGAAAACCTGCGCCAAACGCCAACGTCTGCCAACATGCCAGACATGGGGAGGGTACGAGATGGTCCCGAACCGAATCGAATGGTTCAATCAGTGTAAACAAACTCATAACTTACGCGGTGCGATCGCGATCCACCGCGGTCCGCGACCGCGCGATGCTGGATGATGGATGGATCGGTACCGTGACCTGGCAACGTGGCCACTCCGTACGCCGTAGTACTCGCGATGGTAACGTCTCAATTGTCTAGTCTGGAGTGCAAGGCAGCAACGTGAATTATTGGGTGGATCCATTGGTATGATCCCCCCCCGCCCTCTGATCGTGATCGTGAGCAGCGTGAAGTGGTGGTGAGGACTACCATAATCTTCTCCTGTTTTTCGTGAAATTGATTTATAAGCTCCCGTGCTCAGTCGGGCATAGCAATTTGTTGATCGAAACTGCAGCTTATCCGGTATGAACTGGAAGAATATACGAAATGAGTTAATAATGGCAACTGTTTTTGCCTTTTTTTAATGAAAGCTGACCCTTTCAAGAGTATTGTGCAACACTTTTGGATCAAACTCAATGCTTCTCGCTTTTCTTTTAAACGTTTTTTCCCCAAAAATTATCGAGAATGAACCAATTGAAATTTTGAACATTTTATCAGCACATTATTTTCTAGGTAGCCCAGTCGAGCTTTTATCAAATTTGACCAACAAAAATATCAAAGTAAAAACCACCTTGTTTATCAAAATGCCACAAAAAAGAAAACAAAATTTCACGAAAGCACTACCAAGAAGATACCAGGAAAAACTTCAAGTTTAAGAAAAGAGTATCGATTTGTACATCTCAGATAATTCAATGGAAGGCTGCGAAGGAAAAAGTTCAATCTCGAAGACATTAATTTTAGGGAATTAATGCTACGGAAGCATTGTTTTGCGGAAATTCCTTCAACTATGAACAAATATTTATGAAAACTGGTAATTTAATATAGCATATCGATAAAATTGACGAATTGCATCAATAAAATTGTGGCAAAACTGTACACAGCCCCCAAAAAAGAATCTATTGTGGAGCTAACACACGATAGCAACTTTCACTTACAGTAAACTGTCATACGGCGCAATAGTTAAAGGCAGGTTAACGAATAGCTAAAGGCAATATTAAAGTCTTAATGGCTGCATAACGATGCTAATGGATGGAAAAGATGAGTATTTGTAAAACCAGTTTCAAGCAACTTTCCAACCGGGATCAATAAGCGAATTAACAATGTTAAGGATAACCAGAAATGTCGTTTTGACAGCGTTTCTTAGCGGTAAAGGTGCACTTCATGGATCAAACCCTTTCAGAGGTAAGCTAGAAAGGTCCATGAACCATGGTCAGTAGGGTGACATCACGGCGGAACAGTGCGCTCGCCCCAATTACCACCACCACCACCACGAATCCGCCACAAAGACCTTCATGCTCGCACGCAACCGTTGACCGCGGCGACCATCAAATGCGAGGAGTTTGCGTAAACCGCTAAGCGCGACCAAAGCATCAATTCCTTGTGCTTAGCGTGTGCGCAGACTATAAGCATTGAGCGCATTGAGTGGCCACACTAACTGCGCGACGGTAACTAGACGACGCCGGCACACCCGAGGGCCCTTAACCGATGCTTCCGTTCCGAGAGTGGCCCGCTGCCGCCGGCCTTTGCCGTGGACACTCGCGTCAACCTGCAGCATCCGGCAAGCTGTTGCTGCTGCTGACTAGAGCTGACACATCCCCCTCGAGCGACAACTGCTCTACGCGCTGGTCTACGCGGAAAACCCGAAAACCGGCGCCCACCAGCCCCCGCCCCTGCTCCGTGGCCGCGCTGGCAATTAAAGCTCGAAGCTCGATTTCACTTGCGAGCCGTGCGCGGACGGACCTGCGTTGTGCGCGCGGACTGCGAGCAAAATAATTTGAAATTTTAAATTGTCCATCAATTAGCTGCTACAATTAAGTCCCACCTCCCGGCCCCTCTTTTTTCCCCTTCCCCCTGGCGGCTTTATCCATCCACGGGGTTAATTAGAAGGTCGGCCGGTTGGCCGAGGGCATCCTTTTTCGGTCTCCGGAGCACCGCGGACGGTTCCGAAAGCCGAGAAAAAGAGCGAACGAGCGAACGAGTCGGACGAGTTTGACACGGACTCGCCGTTTTGACGAGCGCAGCGCAGCGCAGGTCTAGGCCAAGGCGAGATCGTGGTGGTGACATGACATCAACAAGGCAATTTGTTTGTCCACCTCCGTCAACTCGTGTCCCGCCCGTGTCCACCAGCGCCCTATCTCGAGTGTCGCATCTAACGTACCGGCCGAGACCAGTCCCCTCGCTGCCATCCCAGAGCAGGGAGTGACATGAAACTGCCACCTTCATCATCGTCGTCGTCGTCGTCGTCGTCGTCGTCGTCGTCGAGCGAAAGAGATAACCGTGGCGCAAAGGTGGGGGAGGGAGGACACGAGATAATTACCGCTGATTATTATGTCACTTGGGTGCGCGACGCACAGCTGTGATGTGCGGTCCCGGCTGGCCGGTTGGTCGAACCGCGCTCGCTGTCACTCGTTTCGTCGTTTCGCACTTCGACGTAAAGCGATCATGGAGAGCAAATCAGGGAGACAATAACATGCCTTCGACTATACCGGCTAGTAGTCGTCGTTGGCCAAGGTTGGCATGGGTAAGTTCCTTCCGGCGACTTTCTCATAAACGCGTCATTCCTCAACACTTGCAGCATTCCTGACACCAACCTGGCGACCGAAGTCAACGAGCAAACAATTGGTTAGCGTGGTAGTTGTGTGTGTGACAGCTGAGGCAGGGAGGAGCCCAGGGATCCCGCTAGGTATCGCCGGTCACACGGCAACGGCACACAAATCGTGACACATCAGAAAAATGGGGCGCATCTGCCGTGATGAGGGCATCACGCTTTGGAACGCGCTCCAGTGAGCACGACACAGCACGATTGCTCCTACTACTGCAATACACAGCCACAGAGCGGCTCTTGCTACAGCTTTCACGGCGGACCACAAGTGGCGAGTTACGGGCCACATCACGACGGGCTGCTGCTGCTGTCTATTGCTCCTCCTCCAAGCGATCCAGCAAACACACATCCTTCTAACCACCAAATCGATGATCCATCCATCCATGATCCGCCTCAGCCGCCTATAAGTCAGTCCAGAGGCAGAATACCGTATCATTGCCCATTGTGTGGCGTTATTGGATCGTGAAGCTGGCTGACCCGGGACCCAGCTCAGCGCAGATCCGAGAAACGAAGAAACGCGGCTGGTGGTGAGCTCGAGACTCGAGAAATCGAGGACAACCCAGGGTCTAGGGTGGGGAGAAGTGAAGGATGTTAACCAGGTTCGGTTGACGGAGCAGCAGCAGCAGCAACCATCGATTCCGTGCTTACCAACTCCCGGTAGCCGTGAAGTGCCGGGAGTGAAAGGTCCCAAGAACAAAGGTGCAGCTTCAAGCTCCAGCAGCAGCAGCAGCAGCTCTTGAATACATCTCATCAGACTTCTGTGGGCTTCTCCGGCGATGGCGGCGGTGCTCTCAGCAGGAGGTTGAAGCCGCAGTAGCCCGAGTGAGTCCGTCCGGGTCCTTCCAAGAGCGTGGAAGAGAGAGAGCTGGAACTTTAATTAAAATTTCCCTATACTTGACTACCTCCTTAAACGGTTCTGGTTGCTGGTGATGGCTGGTATTGCCTCCTGGGGTGCCCGAGCCTGAGCTGCTCCTCCTGTGTGTCTGCGCCGCGAATTCAGAAGCTAGGATCGAATTAACATATATTGATTGACTAGTTTACGGCAGCCACGACGCGTACCTCTTACCTGATTCCGAAGACGTGAGCTAATCTTCACAATGACGCCCAGTGGGGGAGCCACCGAGTCAGCTCTTCAGGGGCTTGGGCCTCAGGGGCGTTTGTGCGTTCTTCTCACGTTCCGCGGAAGGCGGGGGCGAATTCCTGGAATTCTTGGTTGACCTCCTGCGTGGGGGAAAGAAGATCCTGCCGGTTGGTTGGATGGATGTCCTCAGTACCGTCCGTCACCTTAAATTTGACTTCAGAAGACACTTCAGAGGAATGTTGTTTCGTCATCACGGGTCATATAACTCGGAACAGCTGGTCTGCGGTGCTGCTCGATGGCGGATGATGTTGCTGCGCGCGAACTATGAAACACTAAGTTGCGGCTTCTCGCCAATCCTCAAGGCCATCCTCAGAACAATTCTAACGCCCGTGGTGCCGGTTTGGGGTTCGGGGGATGGCTATAGGAAATCGAAGGTTGAAAGAATGAAATTTACGATCAACATTCAAGTCTGAACAATCTCAATCTCATCCATTGATTGAATATCATAACCATAAACGTGTAGCAGGGGCGATCGGACGACGCACCACGTCCGACCCAACGGGTTAAAAAAAAGGAATTTAATTTGGTTTACCCCGATCCGACTTTGTTCGATCTTTTACGAGACTGGCGTCACGTTCTCGCGGTCCCTCCGGTTCGGACGATGCACTCGTTAGCTTGCAGACTTTGCAGGCGACTCCTGGACCTTAAACGGTGCGTTTTAGTGGCCATAAGTCATAGTTGATGTGTGCTTCGAGGGTTTTAAAGTGCCAACACACTACCTGCCTCGCCGGACGGTCCGTTGCGGACATTAGGAACTTACCAACTTACCTCCCCGAAAATCCATTTATGAGCTTCATTTCGTCTGGACCTGGATGGGTGCGCTGATTCGCAGGAAAGCCAACAAATAAATTACACTTTATGGGTTCCGCCGTTTTTTTTTATGGACCAATTGACTGAGTGACTGACTGGGATGAGTGGGTCCGATCATTCTGTTGTTGTTGCTGCTGCTGTTGACCATTGCAACGAACGGGTGACTTATGGAGAATTCGATGGCCAGTTGGGCTCGTGCCAGGTATCTTGTCAGGCCGCTCCTTTTCTTTTCAGATTGCGATTCTCACCCGGACAGACAGAAACAGGTGCCCCCCCATCGGGATGCTGAAGAGAAGCGACTGATGGACTCTTTTCTTCGAGGGTTACTTCGATTTTCCCATCGCTACGCCCATAAATCTGTCAACTAATTTGCTCCGTGGCTAACTTGGATGGGCTTGGATGAGGCGAGACCACGATGTAACCACAATGTGCACCGCACCCCCCTTTTAATCAAAATCGCTTTATTGGGGGTTTTGTTGGTTGCCCAAATGAGACTGAATCCGCCTTGTTTTTTTTTTTTTGAGCCAGGGGTATTAAACATAAAATCAATATTTATTAGCTTATTATATCTGGGGCTGATTAGCGTTTTGCGCAACGTCGGTCGCGCAATCTACACAATGTTGGCGGCACGGAAAGACAGCGACTGAGTCCGGTTCCGGGCGCCTGGAAGAGTCGGTAATTATGATCAGGGTCATATTAGGATTTGTTGAGGAGTGGATCTGGTTCCTTTCATTTCATTTGGTGCCCATAAAACGGGCAGATATTCAACGAAATCAAACAACGCTGCATACACACACACACACACACACCCCTTGATCCTTGATGAACTAAATCGAAATCGATATCGGGATTCGGGGCCATGGAGTCTTTGAAACCGCAGATAATCTCTCCATGCACCTCGCTCCGGCAAAACTTTTTCTCGCTCCATTTTTTGTTCCTGCTTGGTAATGCCTCCAACAAATCCAGATCTACCAGAACCGAGACCCACAGAGAGGCTACAAATAAAATATTAAAACCGATGGCGACGCTCTTGCCACCGCGCTGAACAGATCCGTGCCTCGTCGTCGTGGTCGTCATCGAGCCGACTGTGGAACATGTTTTTCCTCCGGTTGGGCTGATATTTCACAACGTCTTATTAGCATAATTATTCGCTTCCAATTGCACCGATAATTGACCGCTGCCAATTACTTGCTACTGCTGTTGCTGCTGTTGCTGCTGTTGCGACTGATGCTGATGCTGCTGCTGCTGGAGATCCGCCACCGCCACCGCCACCGCCGGTGCTGCAATTGGGACTTAAACCTGAGCCGCGCGTTACTCACGCACCGCAGCGCCGGTCACGGGAATCGGAACGGCGGCAAGCATGCGCACCAGTTATGCGCGTTCCTCTGCGCCCCCAAGGCGGGAGCTGCTACTGTTCAGGTTGCTGTTGCTGCTGCTGCTGCTGCGGTCAGGGTCTTGGCGAACGGCGGCCTCGGACGAGAACCATGAGGATGAGCGCCGTAGTGGCAACGCAGTTTCGATCGTTCGTCAGTTTCGCATCGCACAATGCGCACAATACACAAATTGTAATTCCCTCGTAGCTGGCGCTCCCGTTCTCTCTCTCTCTTGTCGTCAATTTTGGGGGATTTTACGGGCGGCGGCGGCAAGAAAAAATATGTCAGCGAGGCAACCGGGTTGACAGTGCGCAGCCACGATCGCGCTCGCCGACATTCGCCAAGGTAGAACGCGCACAAAAAAAGGTAATGCCGGAATCGACACCATTCGCACCAGGGTGACGATGGCTGAGTTGTTGGTTGCACGCATGCACGCACGCACGCACGCACGCCTGCCTGAACTGGTCACGCCGTTTGCGTTTGTGACCTTCTTCTTCGGATTCGGACCATACACACACACAGGGGAGCCGGCGCCGATATCCTGCGACCTCGATCGATATCGCTCGAAGGGAGAAATGGTGAGAACGTAGAAGAAGCTCGTTGCCATGCCATGCAGGGGCATCTGGAGTTGCGTGATGCTGGAGAAATTTACCCCGCGAAAACCCCCGAGAAGGGATCAGTCCTTAGCCACACATCGACACAAATGGGAAGCAATGAGATGACGGGTTACGGCTTATTTACTGGGGGAAAGGGCAGAGCCAGAGATCACTGGAACGCTCGCTGGGGCTCGCTGGTTCCAGGCACAACAGCCAGAGATGGCCTGCCACTGGCTGGATGCTGGTTGATTGGCAATGGTGATGGTGGAGACTCCGTTCGCTGAAGGGACTTTTGCATCTGACGACGGCAAGGTTCCACAGTAGCCGGGGTGCCTTGCATGATCACGTAGGCTGCACTCCCTTCTCTCGCTTTCTCTCTCTCTTTCGACCTTCTCCCCGTGCACGGTCAAACGGTAGCAGATTGCAATTATCTGCACGTTGCCCGGGCGGGTATCCGCGGACTCCCGTCGATCGGTTTGCGGTGTTGCGGGCGGTTGTAGCGCTCGCAAAGCGCCGGCAGCCATTCGAGGGGGAAATTATAGGCCTTACATCCAACGCGTAGATGCAGAGCAGAGCAGAGCGAGTCTGTGTGATTTCTCGGGCAGCAGCATGGCGCTCCGGGAAGGCCGGAAATCGAATCGCATGCCATTGATTGATTGATCCTTCGCCTTGGATCTCACGATTGGATGCAGCGGTCGGTCGGTCCGTGCCATCCCCTTTTCGTGTGCGCAGGAAAATGGCTACCGAATACCGCGCCGCTACGGTAGCTGCTGCGGTGACATGCAAGCGATCCAGGATCATTCCCGGAATGACCAGGCCCCCCCCACCACCACCGATTAAACTCAAATTAGATCCATTTACTTTCGGTTTCCAAACGGGAACTTCTGGGAAGGTCACAACCGGGCTTTTTGAAGTGGCCATCAACCGGCATTCCACTTCGATGAGTCCGAGAGACTGGTCGTCGGCTCGTCAAGTCTCAACATGACGAACAGCAACAACGGACAGCAGCGTGTAAGCTACCGTGTTTCCGTGGCTGATAACAGCGCAATGTCGCGGTTTGTGATGTTTGTTTGTACGCTTCGATCTCGCGATCTCGACAGCTTCAAGATAGTGGCGCATCAGATCAGGTTTGCTGCTGCTGTCCGTGCGGGTGGAGTTGATAAAAGAGGACCACAACGGGTGCGCACTAGTGTGTGCCAAGCGCTGGCATCTTCCAGTTCACTAAAAAACAAAATAAACAATGAAGTTGAACCTGCTTCTAGCCGTGCTAGTCGGCGCATCGGTTGTACAGGGATTTAAGGTACGTTGTTGTCTCTGTCGAAAATCGTTCAAGGTCTCAAATGCACTAAAACAACGCGATAACACTTTCGTCTTCCGCCCAATACAGCTCTGCAACCTGAAGGCACCGGGCACGTTCGTGCGGGATCCGCTGCACTGCGGCGAGTTCTTCATGTGCCGCGATGGCCGCCCGGTACGGTTCTCCTGTCCGGGTGGAATGAATTACGACGCGAAAACCAACACCTGCGGATACGGTGTGTTCTGTGACAACAGCGACCTCAGCTGGCAGCTCGATGAGTCCGATCTGCAGACGCAGTACGTACCGATCGAGACGAATCCACCGCTGCTCGATGCCGTCAGTGGTGTGTGCCTTGGTGCACGCCACGGATCGATCCGCCCGGATATGACCGGTTGCGAGGCGTTCTACCAATGTGCCGGTGCTGGTGCGATCCGGTACGAGTGTCCCGCCGGTACACTGTTCGATAGTAACCGGCTGTACTGTGAGGTGGCCGATGTCGCTTCCTGCGCTTACGGACCGCCAGTGCAGCAGCAGCAGCAGCAGCAACAACAGCAGAAACCTCAGCAACCGGGAAATCTGCTGCACGTCCTGTGCTTCGGTAAGCCGATCGGACTCAAGTATCCGCATCCGATGAACTGTGCCCAGTACGTGCAGTGCGATGGTCGCAACAAGGCCATCCTCTTCAATTGTCCTCGCGGTACTGCCTTCGATCGTGTGCGCAAGGTTTGTGGCTTCAGTAGCAGCGTTTCCTGCTAAAAAGGGAGGATCGGTGGAGAGGCCGAGGAGTAGCGTGGTGTGGTGTGCTTACCTCATTACCACCAGCTGGCTAGCACACACCGAGACACACACGCACACACGGTCAAGGTGGTGGTGATTTCGGTCTTAATTGGATTAAAGGCATAAATAAATACGACGAACACGAACACGGACCGTCGGCCGGTGTCTCCAAAACAAGAGGGGCGAAGAGAGGGGCGAGTGCACGCACCTGAATGCTCGACTCCCCAGGATTCGATCATCGATTCCAGTAACAGTGGCAGCAGCTGCTACTTCCGGCGACCGGGCCAGGCTTAGCCGAACGAGCGCCGCACCCTAACTTCAAAAACCGTGAACGGGCGCGCGAATGGCGGAATCCGAAATATGAATAGTCAATGAAGGACGATAAATTCGGACCGGAACAAGCTCCCCTCCGTTCGCCCCTTTCGACCTTTGCTTTGGTGACATCGTCGACGACACGAAAGAGTTTTCGCTTTTTATTCGTTTGAAATACCCTGTTAACGATGTCCGCCCGATGTTCGTCCGATTAATGGAAGCGCTAATTTGCCAACTCGATTCCGCTCGGGGTGGGGGTCGAAGGCTGCACCGATGAGATGGTTTTAATTTCGAAACTACAAAACGGATTATGAATTATTCAGAAAAACACGGTGGCCACCGTGGCACAGGAAAATAAAGACCGCAGCGCATTGCTTCGCGATGAATCCATCCATCCGTTTGCGTCCAACGCAGGCGACGACTTTATGTCCGATCTTCGATCGCGCAAGATTGTAGACAGAGGACCGGGTTGCTTGCGCGCGGTTGACTGATTGATTGGCCACCGCTATTTTTGTGTTAAATAGACCCCACCTTTGGGGACTAATGATTGCATCCTTTCAACGGTTGCTGCTGCTGCTGCTGCTGCTGCTGCCAAGGAGTCGAAGAATTCGTTTCTAATAATAATAAGGCTCATGTCATTTGTGCCCCCGGGGACAGTGACGGATGGCACTCGATTACCTACGCTGCTACGGTCATTGTGCGTTCGAGACTGTCGCTCTCGCTGGTCTCTTTCGGGTCTGGACGTCTTTAGGATCTAAAATCCGAATGGAAAAAATTTAAAGCGTAACGTGTCCATTTTGGAAATCGTTCGAGCATCCAAAAAAGTGTCTAATCGGTCCGCGGACGACGACCGAATGCGGTGACAAAAACTGTCGTCATCCTCATTCTCATCATCATCACCATCAGACGTCATCACATCAGCAATAGCTGCTGTTGGTGCGTGTGAAGAAGGTCCGGTGTTCGGGTCCGTGGTCCCGAGGGGACGGTAACAAATTGCGATCGATTAATAACGATTTTTCACCCTCCTCAGAAGCCTTGACCGTCGATCGCCGTGTAAGGATGGCCTGGCGATGAAGCTAATGTGCCCAGGATGGTGCTCCAGCAAACGGTCCAGCATCCAACTGACCACCAGTTCCAGCTCGGGGAATGGAATCGATTGAGTTGCCAGCCAACCGCCCGAAGTAACCGAAATAAAGCCGCGACAAACCCGTAGCGCGTAGGTTTTTCGGGAGTGTGTGTGTGTCCAGCCACAGGGCCGCAGAGCCCAGAATTAACACAATACTCGATCAACAAACACGCCAACAGTACGGACCGGCGGACGAGGATCGCCTTAAAATGTGCCAAAACATCTCGAGTTCGCTAATTAAGTCCAATTTGCCAAACGAGCCAAGATTTATGGGCCCCGGATCGGTTGGCTGCTAACCGTTCGATCTGCCGCCCAGCTACAGGCTCACTGGTCAGCTTCAGGAAACAGCAGACCAAGTGTGCCAAGAATGCTCCATTAACTCTCCCTTCTCCCTCCGAGTTTCCTCACCTTAGTTCAGGTTTGATCACTTAATTTTATTCTAATCGTAATCGTAGCCCCTGGAACGACGAGCTGGTGGAGAGACTGGAGCCACGGGTAAGGTGAGAGGGATGATCACGAAGACTCCTAACACCATCGTGCACGCACGGACACACACACACGCACGAGCGCGCGCGAACCGGAGTGACATGTTCGTAAATTAAAAACCCAGAAAAGAGCTTCCTTATCGCGGTGCCCCGGGGCCGACGATCGGACTCTTACGTCGAGATGATCTTAGGTTGCGAGCTTCTCCTCCGAGGCGCAGAATGGACTCTCGATCCAGCAGCACCAGCGGCAGCATTCCTGCCTTTCTCGGGGAAGGTCTCGTGGCCGACGACAACGACGACGGCGACGGCGACAAAGATGTTGTTTGCTTTGGTGTTGTGTCTCATCCCCAGCTTCGCGACCTAGACGAGCCGATATTAGGTGCCCGGTTGGACATTAATTTTGTCTCTCACCTTCTCACCTTCTCCGGGGACATCGGGGAAGGTGCGTCGTGGTGGAAGGTGTCAAAAAGGAAAGGACGATGGTGCTGCTGCTGCTGCTGCTGTTGGTGCTGCTGCCGTCGGTGACAAGATACGAGGCGAAGCGAGCGCCCTTTATACCCCGCGACCGGGAAGGTTGAGGAAGTATTAAAAGTTAGGTTTTATCTTTACGATGGCGGACGAGACCATTCCTCCCGAGACACCGTGGAACAAACAAACCGTCGTCGTCCTTCCGGGAAGCGCCCGGCAACCGATGCCAATGGTGGGAAGAGATCAAGCCACGAGCTGCTGCAACTGATAACGAAGGTCTTGCGATGCGGTCTTCGGGACTAGGCCGGTTGATTAGTTCGGGTGCCCTAGTGCACCGTGTCCGTGGTTTAGTCTAATTTAGACAAATACGCTAGGCATTAGGAGCCGACATAAGTATTCGCTAAGGCCACCGCTGGCCCAACCAAATGAGGCCCAAAGGTGGTGATGTGACGACTAACAGATGTCGCGCTACTTCGGATTCCAAGTTTTAAGTCCTTTCTTCCAGGAACGTTCCTAAAGTGGCGGATAAATTGTGGATTTTCCAAAAAGGCTATAATCAAAGCAAGCTTTATCTACGTAGCGAAGAAAACGGAGAGACGTAAAGTGAGGCACCGGTGACTGTGATGACTACAAAAATAAAGACGTCACCGACTTGGTAGCTGTCTCGGCGGCAACCAAATCCATCACATATTCCGATGCGACAAATCCAACCAATTCAACCAAGATTAATGCATGGCGTGGGGTGGTTGAAGCACGCAGCACCCGAAATCGTGAAGAAAAATGGCCGTTAGCCAACGGGGACAGGTACAGCACACACCGGCCTCGAATCCCGGTCGCCGGTTTCGTTTCTTCGATCGATTTTGTTTCCCTGCCACGGAATGGCCCTCCGGCTAGGGGGGGAAGAGGGAGACGATGCGCGTTCGCTTGCTTTTGCTTTGAAACATTCGCCGACAGCCGCCACCGTCGCCTCCGATAAGCTTCCTCACGTAACAACACTTTATCCTCGCTCCCCGCGTTCCTCGTTCCTCGCTCTTCTGTCGCGGTTGCACCTTTCGCCAAACCGGATACCAAGAACACGGGGGCTTCTGCTTCTTCTTTCCGTTCTCTTGGTACGCTCGCTATCCCTCACTCCGTGTCCGCCATCCTCTTGGTCTCGGGCAGAGTGATTAAAGTGAATCCTCGATCGCGACGAGAGACGCGCTTTTCGGCCGCCGAAGAACAACGGCGTCTGAATGATGCATTTTGGATCAACGGTGAGTTATTGCGGGCTATTAATTTCACGACACCTACCACCACCACCACCACCACCATCACCACCTGTATTTCCCTGTCGCCTGCACCCCGGTCTGAGCAAATGCCACCGGACCAGAGTTCGGGCTTTAGCTTTGTTCACTGATTCACTCCGGTTCCCATTTTGGGTCATTTAGGTTAGGTCGTCCTTCTGGTCCTTTCACGCCGATCCTTTGCCACGGTGGCGAACAAGGAGATGTTTCAATTTCCTAAACCCCGTGGCACTCGTGTTATCACTGACTCTTCGCCATTATGACGAGCAACTGAATGGGGGTGATTGATGTTTGGGATAAATCCAGTATCCCGAGGAATGTCTCGATTAAAATTTACAGAACTTCTCTTCTTCTGTAAAACGTACCGTGCTCTTAGAAAAAAAAAAAACGAAGAGAGAGAGAGATGTCACTTTTTCTTATGGTTCTTCAATCGGTTTTGAACCTGATCCCGGATTTGTTTAGCTGTGTACGAAAAAAAATCGGCTGAAAATCGGAATAATCATCGAAAATTTGCTACGTGTATCAACACACACTAGATGACAAGTTCTCTACTTCTTTTACTTCTCTGCTGTCAGTTCTCTATGGTTTTGCCTATTACTTGACCTAAAATCTCGTCTTTTAAACTGGACAAGACATGAAGGTAACGATAATCTTTCAATAGAAATATCAATTCAGGTTTCAATGGATGGAAAGGCTTGCGATGAATGTAAGAGATAGTTTAAAATAAATTTACACCTCAACTAGATATGTGAAAGATCTAATTAAAACTCCTCTTTGGCAGTTCTTGGCGGTTAAAATTGCACTCGCGTATTGGCACCTTAAACAATCGATGTATGCCATGTATTCACGTTGATTCGCTTATCCGAGTTTCGAGACCATGATTCCCGGGCCTTAAAGTCGGCAATAGCGGGCGGACTGTTGTTGATTCGCGCGTTCCCTGGCCGCGTTGGTTATAAAACAATATTTGCATAAAATTGAGCCCGAAAACTATATTTTGCGCCCCATGTCTGGCCGGCAGGTTGGAGTGCAATAGTGGTTGCACCAGGAAATGCTAATTGCACTTTCGAGCTTCCGTTCCGGTCGGTTGGTTGGTTGGTTGGTTGGTGGCCACAGCGCTGTACGTACCGACGGACGCAGCTCCTGCAATCGATTGCTAGTGGACCGGGAATTACGGGAACCCACTACCCTGTACCGCGTGCTCAGATTGATTGCATTCCCCCCGGGGGGGATGCTTAGCTGTCGGTGGCCAAATCGGAGTTGCATCGTGCGCTGCCTGTTTGCCGGCCGGGGAATGGTGGTTCCCTTGTGTGGCCAGAAGGTGCCCACGGACTATTATTATTACTGTTGTTGTTATAGGGCTTCTAATAATTTTCTAGGAACCTCAGCGCCCTCGTGTGTGTGTGTGTTTGTGGTGTACGGATGCATCCTTGCAGCACGGAAGCCGTCCTAGCCAGGCACTTGAGCACCACCGTACAGCTTTCCCAGCAGCACCGGACCGACCCGGGTTCCGGTGTGCCTCGGTGCTGGTCTTGGTCATTTGTCAGCCCTTTAGCAAAGTCGTGATTAACCTAGCAATCGGTGTGGCCGCATGGAGCACCGTGGAGGCGCCCGGAAGCCACAGCAACTCGCTCGCTCACGTCCAGGAGTAGCAGCAGCAGCTCAGTGGCAGAGAACGATTGACGTCCGCTAGCGAGGGCCTGATGGTCTGATGGCCTGATGGCGATGGCAAATTGCAGTTTCGTGCAGGACTCGATGCACCCGCGACTAGGCGTGCCTGCATTGACGGTGCACCACCACCACCAGCACCACCACCAGCACCACCACCAGCGCGGTCTCCAATCACAGACACGTTCCGACAATACCGGGCGATAGCTTCAGTTCAGGTCTAGGTTGCCAAGCTAACCGCTGGCAACGAATCCTTAGATGGACATGTAGTGGCCGTGGTATGTAGTGGCCATGGCAATCCAGAAAGATTTATTTTGATTGAGGAAAACAACAGAAAATTATCCGCGATTACCTAACCGAGGCGATTCGAACCATTCGGAGCACCTTGCGCTCTGTTCTGTTGTAGAGCGCCATCATGTACTTGGTTTTTTTACCAGACCTCAAATACAAGTACCAAAAAGCTGCGTCTACGTCAGATCTAGCACAACATACTGTGATAGTGTTTATCAGGGAACTTGTTCCCATCTAGTCTAGCTAAGGTTTTTCGGGGACCACCAACGAAGTAGCAACCTCAATAGGATGGCTAATGCCTTGGCCTCTTTACTACCTTGCGCTCTACCTATATGATTATTAATATGCAAATGCTCTGCCCTGTGTATGCGTGTCACTTCATATTCAAAAATCAAATGTCGCATTAGCGCGCAGTGGAGGGAGGGGGAGGGGGTCCACGAACAACTGGGGAACACAATGTGTCCCAAAAAGCGCTGTCCTTTCATGCGCTGCTCCATCACTAAAGCCAAGGCACGCCATCTTGCTTGCTGCTGCTGCTGCTGCTGCTGCTGGAGGGCTCATTAGCATGTGGAAGTCATGAAGGTAATAGTCATTGAAAATGTCTCCACCCCGGCCCCAAACAGAGAGAGGGAGAGAGTACTTTGTTACAGAACCGTCCTCCTTCTGTTCCTTCTTCTCCTCCTCCTCCTCCTCGTCCTCCATTACTCACGTCGTCACGTCACGACTCGGGACCGGATTGCAGAGACCAGCGACCAGTAGGAACAGCTCCGGAGAAACATGGAGTCCCTTGCATAAAGTGATGCTTAACATTTACTCACCAATTAGGAGGAATTCCTGAGCCATCTTCCAGGTCGTTCAACCCACCGGCCCGGTGGTAATGATTGTTTTTCGGTAAATCCTGTGCCAGCAACCGAATGTTGTTCCCACAGATTCCTCCCGTGGTTTGCGGTTTCTCTCCTGCCGATCACGACCTTCAGCAGCAACAGCAGCAGCACCGACAAACGGGGCATGCAAAGACGCAACTTCCAGAAGGTTCTCTTCTCGTCAATTTTGACTAATTCTGGCCGGGACCAAGTTGGAGCAAGTGAACTGATTACGTTGAACGCTGCACGCAACCACGTTGCATTCATTGCGTTGCGTGCTGCAACGTCGGTTGCAACAACAGCAGCAGCAGCGAGAAGAGTCCATCCTTCCTTGGGCCTTTAGGGCGTTTGTGCAAGTGCAACGAAGCGCACCAAGGGCACCAAGGACAGGAGCGTGAAATCCATGCCCAGCATCCAATTAACATTGTTCATCGAACCGAACCTAAACCTCGAACCCCCCGTCCGTGCGTCCGTCTTTGAGGCCGTCAAACATGGAAACAACAACAATTCGATCGGCCTCGATGGCCCCTAGAGGCAGAGCTGAGTGCGCTTCGCTCGTTAAAGTCCCGGGGTCCCATCACGCGCTCTGTTATCCCTCTAAGTAGCAAACCTCTAAACATAAACCGTCCTCTCGTCCTCCCTTGTGTGTTTCTAACGGCAAATCATCGCACGAACCCTACTGCTGCTGTTACTGCTGGATGGAGACACTTTCTGGACAAATTGTTTCTTGATCAATCGCGACGCTTACGTCGCTTCTGGTGTCCTGCGTCTTGGAGGTCTTGTAAGGGTTAAAAGCCGCTGGCAAGACGACGGCAACGACGACCAATGCATGGGTAATTCTCCATTCGCCCTAAAAATTCAAAGAAAGAGCTAATCAACCACAGGACACAACGATGGTGACCAGCAGCAGGAGGTAGAGTGAGCACTTTGTCGCATAAATATGCTCCATGCTTTTCTATTCGAGCACCTCCGCGAGCAGGAGGGTCTTCAACGTCGATTCCCTGGTTCGGGGTTGTTGGTCGATTCAAAATGGGGAACCAGGCAGACATGTTTATTAAGTACGCAGTTGTGACACGTTGTGTGCGAACGGTTGATTGCATGATGGTCCTCGTCGTGGTCGTCGTGGTCGTGGTCGCAGTCGTCCTGGTCGACGCGTCGCTGTCGAATGGGCAAAGTCCAAGCCTGTCACCAGCACGTGCGGCACGTTCACGTAAATAATGCAGAGGGTGGTGGCCGCGAGCTCGAGCAGCAAATGGGCGCCTCATTGGATTGCCATTTGCTGGTACTGCCGCTGCTGCTGCTGCTGCTGGGGAATGCTTGAATGCCGGTATTGCATTCCGTCGTTTCGTCGGTCAGTCTGAGCCAGCTTGAGGTTGCTCGAGTTGCGCAACGAGTCACTTCATTAAATGAGCTTCGTGCTTTTGAAAACCCGTGCTCTTCGTGTCAATCGGTAACACCGAAGGTAGTAGCAGAAATCAGCACCGATGACATTGTTTGATGACTCCAAAGGGACACGTGTCTCTGTGGTTGCTCTGTAAAAGTTACGCTTCGAGCTACCGCGGCGCAACCAGAACGCCCCCACGATCGTCCGACTATCTATTGTTTATCTACTGCACCGCTTTGGCGATTGGTTTGTGCACACGGAATGCACGGAAACTTATGGACTGTCGCTCGTTTAATGCTTTTCGTGGCGTTTTTTGCCACCCGATTAGTGCCACCATTATGTGATTGTAACCGTTGAATTCGGTGAACTGCATTATGGAATTCAAACGGCATTCTGCACAACAAAAACCCAAACCTCACTCACTAACGGGACTCACTACTGCAGGCAGGCAGGCAGACAGGAAGGTAAAACCGTGCTTAGACCATCAATCTGGTCTCGGGAGGGAATTTTCTTGGCAAAAAAATTAGGCCAACCGACGACCAAAGACCAAAAGGCCCACGAACCTCTAGTCGCTACACTGTATAGATCAAGTTGCATGCATAAACGGTAAAACCGTGCACCCAAAAAGGGACGAAAAAAGTGCAAAGTGCAGCAACAAACGAAGAGAAAGCCACCAACTACCCATCTCCTCCACGGTCGTCATGTTTATGGGGTCGGGTTTAATAAAACTTTTGTTCTTGTCCAATTGTTCTCTCCGTCCCACCCCTCCGGAGGGCACATGATGAGCGATGGTGCCGGATATGCAAACTGCAACCCGAAGCCAGCGAACCGGCGCGACCTAACCATGGCTGACCACGGCCCACCGCTCGGGGGGTTTGTGTTTTGTGTTTTTTGCAACACACACACACACACACAAGTCCCGAACCAGAATGCATATATGCAGATTAGGCGACTTCGACTGGCTAGAGCGATGCGGAGGTACGGAGCGTACGGTCAATTGCGTCGCGTCACGCTGCAATTGTCAAATGGGATTTCGCGCATTGCATCCAAGAGTGCCGGGATCTCAATGGTTGCTGTGGACCACCGCAGCGCATCACACGGCCTTTTGTGGCCTGCCTGCCTTGATGATGAACCTTTTTACCAGCGCTCGATCACAAACAATCTGCTCGCTAGCATCGCATCGCAACGCAGCTCTCTAGCCGGCCACTCGTTCTACAATCGTTTCCAACCGTCTTGGCCAGAACGGGAATAACAATGCAACAACAGCACACAGACACACATATCACAGGCACTAATTTTGCAAAACATAATGCGGAGCGCACCTTGCCATAAATTGTGATTCTTCCACCCCGCACCCTTCTTCACTGGTGCGCACCCTGGAACCGGTGTCGTCCTCCTCCTTCTCGGTACGCAACGCACGCCGGTCTCGGTTCTCTTCGCTCTTATCTAAATCAACAAACAATACGCCCGGCCCCGGGTTTGCTGGCGGCGGCTTATCTGCTTCCTGGATTTTATAAGAAATTTCTGGTCCGAATAAAGAAAATTTAATGTCCGCCAGCGCCTGCCTGGCTGCCTGCCTGCCTGGTAGCTCTGGGCTTGCAATGCCCGTAATATGGGGTCAGCGGAACCGACCGCCGCCCTCCGTTAGGGTTAGCTTACCCCGAACAATACAAAATGGCGCTCGGGTGTATGTGTGTGTGTGTGCGCGTGCACCCCGCTTTTTGCATTTGCAAGCCCGGTTTTGCTTGCGTTTGCGGTTGGTTCTGGTTGGCAATAATTCATTCAGCGCACACAATTCCGGGCCCCATCCCCTTCCTTCCCAGCACCCAGCCCGCGCCAGCACCAGCGCACCAGGGAGGTCAAGCAGCGAGTAAGCAAAATGGTGTGTTTTGTGCTTCCCCTCCCGCTTGCTGGTTGCACACATCCGCACATTGGTGCACGTCGCGTTTGCATTTGGCCTTTCCTCTGGACCCTGGAAGTAGCAGGATGTATTGTGGGCCGATGCGGCGTGGCCCCCGGGTGGCGGGGGGAAGGGCAAACACTGCCTCGATTGCTATCATCACCGCAACCAGCGCCGCATCGGCCGCAGTCAAGGATTCGCTTTTGCTGCTGCGCTTAAAAATAACATTCGGCATTACACCAATTTAAAAATCGTTAAACTACCAACTCCCGGTTGCCCGGGTCGAATGTAGCCTTGCCCGCACGTTCCCGGCGGGTCTTTTGCATGTTTAAGCAGCATTGCACCCGCGGAAACGATTGGAGGGTTGAGAGGACAAGCCACAAGGCAAACAAGGGGCGGCGAACAAAGGTTATGATTGCAGCCAGCATCGTACCACGATGGTAGTAGTATGACTGCTGTATAGTGTGCACGGTTTCTAGAAGCGCAAAACGGTACACTCGACTCGACGGGGGTCTTGCATTTCTTGCATAATGTTATCTAATTTCAAACACGTCAATAGACCCTTCGCCAGCAAGGATAACGTGCGAGTGAAACGAACGGCTTTGCGAGTGGACGAATCATGGTTCAGGAAACGGGCATTTTGGGGGGGGGGGGGGTCGCATTGGCATGATGCTTCAGCTGGCGATCGGATTGATCGAGATCGACCGACCGACCGCTGGCACCTGTCGGTCCGATCGGATCGGAAGTCGAATAACAATAATAATGCATGCCCGCACCGGTTCCCCCTTTTGCACGGACTGAAATCGATCGATGTATCTTTTTCGCTCTTTTTCTGGTCTTCCGGGGTCCTTGTTTTTTGTTTTTCGTCGATTTTTATGTTTAATTTATTATGCTTAACTCCTGGGGGTTTTTGCACTGTTTTGGGGAGCGAATTGCGCTGCTCGAGGTTGCTCCACTTAGCAGGACATGAAGGGAACACATGTTTTGTGGTTTCCCCTATTACACCACAAATGGCAGCAGTAGCAGCAGCAACAGGAACGGCATGTTGGTGACATCGGGAGACGTCTTATCGGGAAAGTTTTATCTATTCGATCGCGATTCGATGGTGCGCAAGATCAAACGATCTTTTACAGTAGTGGCAGTAGATTTGATGCTTGCAGCTGATGATGATTGAAGACCAGGGATCGTTTGCTATTAGTTACGATGGAAATGCTTCCACATTGCGTACATAATGCGAAATATAATTTTATTAGTGGTAAATTGTCATCGTTGCACTGAAACATCCAAATACACTAATCAAAGGTCGTCTGAAACTAACAAAGCTTAGAAACAAACGTAGGAAAAAGAAATGAATAAAGTGGATTGTTCCAGCTTGGTTTGGGAATTAAAGAAACAGATTTTCCTTTCATTTCAACCAAAATGAATTAATAATGCGATTCTAGAGAACTTTCATTTGAAATTGAATAGATAAACGATTGCTTTCCAATGCCATTATTGTATTTTTACTGTACTCATGAGGTGCTAGTACACGTTAGTAATTTGAGGTAGGTGCACAAGGTTAGGTAGGTCAGCTTTAATTCTATGTACATGAACGGGTTAAGGGTAGGAAATAAGTTGATATAGGAAAAAAATGAAAAGATGTCAATATAAAACTAAAGTAGATATAGAACCATCCAGCCAGTAGTAATTTGAACTGTCTTTGGCTTAGCGCTAACTTTCATTTGATGGCGTTGCAATTTGCAACTTTATAGCCGTAACACTTGTCCTGACAGTGTATGATAATTTACCTTTACTAAATTATTTATAACTTGTTCCTAGTGAATCTAGAGTAAGTGAAAGCAGATTGAAATGACATGATTGCATGTTAAGTACACGCAATCAAATAAAATGACGTTTTGACGGTTCTTCGTGGTAAATATTGACGTACAGCGTAATGTTCCCTTAGACTGCCTTGACGAGTCATTGACTTCTTTCAGATCCGGATAAGTCTAGACTTTGATATCGAACTTCAGACGAGACATCTCTCGGGGTGGGGCTGCTAGACAAAACTTGAGCAAACACCGACCAAAACCAGTATACAGTGGATATTCCCGAGCATTCCTCCGAGACTTAGAGCAAGCAGCGGGCCTCCATGCGGGTCGCCGCCGTTGGAGTGGTTTTGGAAATTTTCCATCCACTTAGCGCGTGCAGGATTAAACGCACGATTGACACAGGTGACGGATTGGGGAGGAGGAGCAGACGACTTTGGGCATGTGGGCAAATATTTTGATCCAAAACGGCAAACACCCTGGATGCCGGTTGTCGCTGACTGCCTGACTCACACGTCATCCAAAGCGCAGGCGAAGCCACTTTGGGGGTGTTTTCGTTTTTTTTTTTTGTGGAGTGTAACGAATTTACGCTCCCACCTCCCCGTAGTTGGATTGCTCCCGGCCACTTGGCCGTCTCGCGGCAGATCCTAGCGCCAACTGATCAAATGCCTCCAGAGAGCTAGAGAGTCTAGGGCCCATTTCTGGGTTGAAGCGTTTCGTCTGTTCGCCGTAAGTTTCTCCATCCTTTCCCAAATCATTGACGTATGTTTGCTCTGGTCTGGTGCAAGGTACGACAAGCACCTCCATAGTACAAGGTTGCTTCTAGATCAAGAACCAGCACCAGTGAGCACCTCAATAGAAAGAGAGAAAGAATGCGACTATCAAGTGCAGCCATCCATAGGCACCACGGCACGATGCTGGTGCCAGTTGAAACAATCGTCCCGGCGTTTAAACAATTCCCATCAATTCATATGGCTTCCCGTGCCTCGCGGTACTAAGCCCTCACTCACTGGCCCTTGGCCCTGCCTTCCTAATGATAACTGTTGATAATTGTAGGTCTGCTTCTCCTTTTTTTTCGGTGGTTGCCTAATTCCCGGCCCAGGGTAAGCACTCAAAAAGGAGTTGCAGGGTGACAGCTTGAGGGAGAAGCAAAAAACTTCCATCGTGTACTCAACTCTTCACATACAACCAGCGAGAGAGAGAGAGAGAGAGAGAGAGAGGTCAATGCTATGTACTACGTGAGTTGTAAGAGGGTGTTCTTTTTTTTCGTTCGTTTGAAGGAGGGTGTTTCGTTAACATTCGTTAAGTTGTTAAGCGAAAGAGGCCGAATGTGAGGTTCGTGGCCGCGTGTGTGTGTGTGAGGCACGACATTGCGCTCCACGCTTCACCGATCAGAGCCAAGGGGACATCACGGAGGGGACAATATTACACCCCCTCGCACACACACACACACACACACCGGGGGGTTGGGACGTCATAGTCGTCGTCGTGGTCGTCGTCGAGGAGCGTTAAAGCAAAAGGGCAACGGCAAACCCAAAGGCAAATGAAATTAAATCGAATGGAAAAAGCGGAAGAAATAAGACCGCACCCCCAGGCCTGGCCTACCCCCGGGGGGTTAGTTCCACGAAAATGAAACCCTGCAAACGCGCAACCCCCCTCGGAGACGGTGCTAGCTGGTGGCGTGTTGCGTGTTGTTTCAGTGGTCAATGTTTAGTTTCACCCGTGGGGAGGGGGGAGGGTTAGTAAATGGCCATATTTGAAAATCGAACCAGCCAGCCAGCAAGCAGCTGATGATGATGATGATGGTGGCCATCGATTTTGACGAAATTCCAAATCCCAATATGGAGCAGCGGTGGCTGCGTGGAAATTCGATATTCCCTCATACCCCGCGGAGAGGGAACGAAATTCCGAGGGAAAAACTAGCAACGATTTGGATGCGGAAGGGAACCGGGGACCGGTGGCGATCTAAAATGGCCACCCTCGTGGGTGTTGTCACCCTGCCATAGAAGGAGGTGTGTGTGTGGGAACTAAAGTCGCGCGCTGCGGGTGCAGACTTATGGGAACTAGGTGTGACCAGCAGGTCTAGGGAACGCGCGCCCCGGCTATCGAGAGCAGAGATCTCACGGAACGGAACGGAAAGATCTTTGCATCGTCGTCGTCGTTGTCGTTGTTGTTGCATCAGTAATCACGCCAAGAAGGTACATACGTGGCCTGCGGCTCTTGGGACACCGTTTTCCCAATGATATGCTAAACAACGGCGTCGCGTTGCCTATACACAATCTGGAGTGCAGCACTGTAAGAGAGGCTAAGGTTGATTAGGGCCAAAAAACGCTCAGTTTGGGAGATTTTATGTTTTAAAACTATAAACTTTTATTATTTTTTGTAAATGCCAATATAACTGCAAACTATTGAAAAACATGTGGTTGTGGCATCATCTGAAATATACAAATCAAGGATTAGATTGTATGTTTATCCAGGTAGTGTTGTATATGATTGTTGAATCTTAGTTCATTTTGGTTGCTATGCTGGGAAATATATAAAGCAGAGCAACCAGCTGAAAAGATCAGTTAAACTGTATTGCTGAGAACAAACCAATACTTTACAGGTAGCCTCTTTGAGTTTTTGTTGAATCTCCGATTTTTCGATTTTTAGCAGCTGTTTGAAGTTGAAAACGTAATGCTTTTAACGGTTTTGCCTCAAAAAAACAAGTTTTAGATGTTTTTATTTTAACTATTACCAATTTTCACGAAAACTTGATAGTGCTATCTGACAAATAGTGTACAATAAAGTGTTCAAAACTACAAACTGATTTGTTCAGTAGTTTTTTTTTTATGGTTTTGGCCCAAACGTATGTTTTGAACTATTCAAAGCAGCGATTTTTCAAAAATCAATATCTTTGTCAGCTTTGCTTAGATTGATCCAAAAATTTCACACAATACTCTTGCAAGGATAAGAATGCACGAAAAAATGTTAAAAGTATATGCGAATAAATGCTTTAATACCTTAGCACCTCCCCTTAATTAGTGTACAGCCTAATGCACATTAGCTTATACAATGACCACCGCGTCCACCGCGCCATGGCCATGAAGGTGCAAAATCCTTGGCCACCTTCGCCAGCAACACACACATACACACACACCATGCGCTGTCGCCTGGCCTGGCCGCTACCGGCCAGCTATCGTGCACGGCGCAGCGAGCGATAGAGAAACATTAATTAAACGATAATTAAAAACTCGAGAAGTTGCCAGTCGACATCCCACGCCACACACTCACACACACATCGCTAGTGACCGCAACAAAACACCGCAACGGAGGAGCGGAGCGGGGGGAGGAACAATTTGGATTTTTCCGAGTGGGGTCTGCAACATTTTTCCCGCAACCATTTGGCGCATTTGGCGCGAACGGACTACTTCGTTGTCGTCGTTGGCGTCGTTGGCGTCGTTGGCGTCGTTGGCGTCTTTGCTGAAACGATCCATCTCGGTATCCAGGCAGTAGCAGGCCGTTGCTGGCAGGTGCCCAACGCCAAGCTCCGATCTAATGGATGGAATCGAGCGAAAAAAGCAACAAACATAGAGACCAGAGCAGAACGGCGAGTGTGCGCGAGGGAGAGAAAAAAATATGATTAACAATTAATTTGCATATAATAACCGTAATTATGTGTGGCTGATTTATTCACCTGCCAGGGGGGGGGGGGGGGGGAGGAGGAGAGGGGAAGCAGATTTGCGTTCTGCGACCACCAGCACGGTATGGTGACCGGGACCGGGGGGGAGGATTTGTTAAAGTTTTCGCCTTCGCCTCGCTCGCAGCGTTCCGGGCAGCGTTCCGTGGCGAAGGCACTCGAATGGAAAGCTGGAAAGTCACTCTTTCACACTCCCTTCCTCTCTCTCTCTCCCCTTCTCCGGTTCTCCTTGCGTGGTCATGCGACGACGACATCATCAAATCCTGACAAATAAACGGAGCGGAGAAAAGCTTAGCGGGCGGGCTGCCCGACCGACCGGCCGGCCGGCCGGAGCTGCTGGCTCATTTCCGCTTTCCATCTTGGCGACGGAAAGCGATCGTAATGGAGTCCGGTTTCTCCCCCACTCTTAAAAAAAAAAACAACCTTAGATCCCGAACGAATGTCTTGAATGTGTAATGTGCCCCTTCTTTGCGTTCCTTTCGCGCACCTGCCTCTTTGGCCCGCCCCCCCCCCCCCCCCCCCCTCCGATAGGCACCGTTATGATGGATGAGTATGCATTGTTCCGATAGTCCACGATGGGCGGCTACCCAAAAATGGGGACTCGAGCGGGGACTAGATTTTGTTAGATTGTTTTTCGCCTTTCGCACACACACACACACACTCCAAGCTGGTGAGAAAGCGATGTAAAATGGTGGGTTTTGTTGCGTACACCGGATTAGTAGAGCCACCCTTCCTCCAGATCGTATAAATGCGTTTACGAGGTGGAAAATTAATGGCGAACGATCGTGCCGATTCCGATTCCTCATTCCCGATTGGCTCATAAAGATAACATTCAACCGGCAGCAGCAGGTCAATTCCCAGGGCAAGAGGAGCCAGGGCCGCTGGAAAAACTGTCACGAGCCACTTTTCCTGGAGGAACGTTGGCAAATGCTTTGCATAACAATCAATCTCATCGTTATTGTTTGCTTCGCGTTCATGCTCCATGATGATTCTTGGTAGCTTGAGATCGGTAAAGCGAGTAGCAAAGAAGGTGGAAAGCGGAGAGGTCCCCGGGGGGGGATTGCTTTCTCTTTGCTGCTGACTCTTCTTGCGGACAACGTTCTAATATGTTTCACTTTAAATGCATTTGACTGTAGCGATAGAAATGGCCGCCCGTGCCGCTGCTGTTCGAATGCAACGTTACAAGACACGAGATCCCAACTCCCAACCAGCCCAACCTTTCGCGGTCGTAGAAACAGAAGAAACAAACAAACCAAACATTGATGTTATCCTCGTCCCCTGACACACTAGCCGGGCGTGTTCCTGCTGGGAGGTCTTCAAACGGGGAACAAGATGCGCTAGGGTTGAGTTACCTTAGGATCGCCCTAGGATCGGATCACCGGCATGGCGGAAGGACAACAACCTTGGCATCATCGCCACCGACCAGTGCCGCCATGCGTGTAATTACAATTTCTCTAATCCTTTCTTTATGCCGACGACTGCTGCTGCTGCTGCTGCTGCTCCGAGCCTATCGCTTTGCTGTCATCGTCACCTACAGAAGACCCACGGGGGAATCGACTCGGTTGAGTGGCGTCCTGGAAGAAGGCCACGAACCAGGAAAGTCCTCGATGTCGGGGGGTCCCATTCCCCGGACTTCGGGCTGGTATCAATCGCAACCTCGATGTTCCACTGTTTTTTTTTTGTCTTTTTTTGGTGGAAGCTCGATTCGATAATTTATTATTCCGTGGTGGCTACCTGTCCCCTTCTCTGTCAGGGATGGACATTAGAAGTCCGAGACGGAGGGAGCCTACTTCAAGAACGAACAGTTCAAGGGCACTGCTGCTGCTGCTGCTTAGGGACTGCAAACGATTCCGAAATTTCCGACGAAACGTTTAGCAGGGAATATGGCACGATAATAAGGGAAGGATGGAAGCATGGAAGGACATCGGAAAAGACACCTTTCGTTGTGGTATTCACGTTTGTTTTGCCGGTGTCTTTGTTTAGGAATTCCGAGACAAGAATGAATTTAACAAGACAACTGTGTCAAGTTATGAGGATATTATTTCGAGTTTGTTGTTCCTCCTGTTTAAAAGTTCTGAAAATATCCCTTTGGATAGCGACAACACTTGACAGCAACAGCCTACTATAAAGCGAATTGAAAATGAATTGCTTTAAAGTCTTTAAAGGCTCCTTTTCAGCTACTCTCTCGGTAGCTCCTGGCGTATCCTTGGGGCTATATGTCAGGTGCACCAGATAATTGCTTCACCCTCTCTAAAGCTGTCGACCGCCAGCACACACACACACACACTTGCCACACCGAGATTCATTTCATTGTCTTCGGTGTCAAAGGAAAAGAAAAGAAGGAAATCCCACAATCCGAACCTATAATTTCCTTTAAACCGCAACGCAACGACAGCTGGATGAAGTGTCCGAAGTGAAGGCATTGTACCCGGGGCCGAGGACGAGGACGAGGACGAGGACGATGGCCACCAATTGGCACCGGGGGTGCCTCGTGATGCAATCGTCCCTCGACGAAATCAAAGGCCACTCGTCATACCAGATGATACCGGGTATGTCGTGCGGACGGAACTTCCACTTCTAGGGACCGTTTAAAGTGGTAAATGTTTTGATAGTTTAACAAAATCATTTTTTTACTTCCGTATGTGTGTGTGTGTGTGCGTGCGTGTGTTGCTTGTAATCTGTTTAAGCCTGACTAATATTAAGCGGGATACGGGAACAGAAAATGGCTCTGCTCTCGAAGGTGAACATGCTTTTTTGGATAAATAATCAATCAGCGCGAGACTGTTACATGCCTGTGCATTCCTAGGAGGGGAATGCTCTCCCCCCTTTTTCCAATATGGTCAACGACAAAATGTCTCAAGACATTGAGTGGCGCTGGTGTGAACCAAAACACTCGAGCGAAATTCATCATTTATTAAGCCCACGCAACAAAAGTGTCCTGTCCCTCCGGCTTTAGTCCGGTCTCGGTAATGAGGGTTTTGTAGTTTCCTGTCGAAGGTTCCCTGACCCGGGAGCCGGAAGTCCGTGGGCGTTGGTGACAATTTCGAGCGAACCGGTCCCCTCCACCCCCAACACTTGGATTTAGTTGGTTTCGTTTTGGTTTTCAGTAACACATCTCATAGCTTTTGAAGTTGGTTGTTGTTGTGTTTTGTTGTGTAAAAGTCTCTTTTTAAACACTTTACGGTCGCAAATGGTGTACCACCTTCTATATTTTATTGAAACTATTAATGAACTGTTATTTTACAATGTTACGACAGAAAAATGGTTCTACAAAGCCTTAAAGAAAAGCAGCACATTTTACGTGTGAACATTTTTGTACATTTTTATGCGATTCAAACGAATTTCCGTCTCCGATGTCGTGACGCCATCGCGCTTGCTTTGTGGCCACGCCTTTCCGACGCCTCGCTCGCACGCGCCAGAGCGAGACACCTGAAAAGTACGAAACGCACACAACGAACCGGTTTACAAGCTCTGGGTTGAGTGCTGCAGCGGTCGGAACAACCGAATATTGTGCCGAGAACGCCACGAGAGCCACGGAATCGTCACACCGAAAGGCACAGAAGCAATTCCACAATTGATTTGTGTTCGCTCCCGAGCCTCCCTTCCCCCCTCTGGACACCACACACCTCGTTCGCAGGACCCTTGGAATGGAGGGGATTCGAAGTGATGATGGGCGGAAAGGGGTGCGTTGCTGCTTGTTGTGCATAAATAACCTTTTTACAGCGTAAAACTTTAATGCTGCTCTACCAGATGCAGCAACCCCCCCCCAATCTCCGTTGCACCTTCCCTCCTCCCCTGGCATGGCGTGTCATGGCGCGTGTGTGTGTGTGTGCGGCGATATTTGCGTTTTATGTTCGCATTCCCGTTTGCGTTTCTCGGGTTTTTCATATCTATTGCTCATCCTTTTAAGCTTTTACACCACCTCCCATGCCACTCTGTCCTGGGCTCCGTTCCTTCTTCTTCTTCTCCTTCTTCTTGTTCTTCGTGTTGCTCCTTTCCTTCCCCATTTTTTCGGCTTTTATGCGGATTGCGCCTGGTTTTGCTATCATATTCCAGGAGCGGCACTTTTTTTGTTATGAGCTGCACGACGAACACGACGAACTTGTTTCGGAATTCGGAACTCCGAAGCTTCTGAGGAGAGGCCTCGGTTCTGGTCACGAAAACTGAATTTGTCTGCGGATTCCATGACCTTCCTTTCCTTTGGTGGTGGTTTTTTCGAGGGGGCTCGGAGGTCCAGAACTCCTGGTACAGTTGCAGTGGCGCTCACTGGTTGCAAATTAGTAATTCCTTTTGAAGTATCCTTGTGTACCTTGCTGGGGCCTTCCTTTGAATTTTCTAGCGCACACACACACACACACACACACACAAACGAAGCACACAATAGGTCTGGATCGCAGTAATCTGGCTGCAGGACGACACCGCAGGTTGATGAATAGCGCTGCTGGTTTGCTGCAGCAGCAATGATGCAATTATTGCGAATTGTGCGAAATGTCCTATGCACAATGACAGGGTTCGGGGTTCTAATGTTAGCTTTTACAGCGTTTTTCCCGTGCATTTTCCTTTCATGGAAAGTGTGTCAGGCGCAAGCTCGATCAGTGCTTGGATTTTATGCACAAATTACAAGGCAAATGGTCAGCCCTCCAAGCCCACCGGAGGTCGTTGCGTTTTCTTGATGTTCGCTTACGACTCAACTCGACTTCACGTCGGTTGTGGTTGTCGTAGTAGTTAGAGTGGACATTCTTTTAGTGCTGCTCGGGTCATGCTGCTTGCACAATCTGTTTGATGTTTTCCATAACCTCAAAACCGAGCAGCAATCCTATCATAGCAGGCTTTGGCGTTGCTTCCACGTAGGACGAACTTATGGACGCAGCATGTCGATGACCAGACCTGGCAGACGAAGAGGAGGAGGAGGAGCAAGAAGAAGAAGAAGAAGAAGCCAGACTGCTCGCGACTTCTTGCTCGCGTAAATCTCTTAATGGTGAGAAAATCAATCCATTTGCTTCTTAAAGCTCCAGCCCCGTCGCCAACCTCATTAGGCAGATGGTAGCGTCCCCCTTCCCTGCCAGGGTGGGGTGTGTGAAGAGGGAGGGTAAATGTTGTCGTTGTCGTCGTCGTCGACGGTGCTGCCTGACGACGGTTGCGCTGAACACAAAAGGGGCAGGAGGGCGGCGGCCCCGTTTTCCACGGTATCAGCCGACACATCAGAGTACGGACTGTACGTCCCCTCCCCGTTCCTGCTCTGTCCGTCCGTGATTCCCATTAGCTGTTGGTTTTTTGCAAAATGTCGCCAATCGATGGGGCCACGAGGAAAAGGGGGGGGGGGGGCGAGTAGGCGAAGAGGTAGGAACAAGATTGCTCGCTCACTCGCTCGAGCGAAACTCCAAACTCGAAACAACGCTTTCCAGCGCTCCAGATCGATTCCAGATCGAGTGTGTGTGTGTGTGTGTGCGAGCGCACGCGGAAGGATGTTTGCGTTTCCGGGGGCCGGTGGGGCACGGGAAGGGAAGGGAAGGGAAGGGAAGGGAAGAAGATTAATTTCCCGTGGCCGCCGTGGCCCGGCAGTCATGTTGGTTTCGTCGTGGAGCCGGAATTTCGCAGCTCCACTGCTCCAGGTTGTGTCGGTTGTCCGAGCGATCCAGTGGGCAGTGGCATCCACTGGGTGCTTGCGTTAGTCGGGTAGTCACTTTATGCTGCTGCTGCTGCTGCTGCATGGGTTTGCACTTCATGTCATGTGCACCACCATGTCCCTCACTCTTGGGCACCCCGGGCACCAAATGAAAATCCCACAGAAACGCCAATACCCGCAATGCTTTTGTCCGGTTTTTCGCTGTATTTCGCGCAAATTGCAAATGGACACTGCGACATCGAGGGTCGTGCCAGAGGAGCAGGGAGGCGCAGCAGATAAGGGATAAAATTATTGATCGTTGCTGTGTAGCTTTTATTGCATCTGGAACGAGCGGCGAGCGATTTCAATTAACGCGCTGCTGGTCGCTGTCCAAACTGTCGATGGCCGCTTCCGTCTCCGGTGAAGATGATCGAGCAGCTTCGAGGCAGCCGGCATTAAGCCCGGCATCCACATTCATGCACGTCGTCATGCACGGAGCTGGAATCCATGTCGGAGGCGAAATCGGAAAGAGAGTGGCTAGGATCTGGACGGATCCGAGATTTTCGAGCTCGACCGAAAATTTATGCTTGCATGAAGGCGATAGGCCACGCCCCTCGGTTTAATTTGGCAAGCAACACTGCCAAAGTGTTGCCAAACATCAGCCAGGTCGAAATGAAACACAAACTTACTTCGTTTACAACAAAATAGATTACAAATCCCGAAAAGAGAGTGAAAAATATTTTTAGAAAGAGTTTCTTCAACTCTACAAGGAGTGCTGCGAGGTTTAGAAAGCAAAAAGGTTTCAGGTGTTGTTTATAACTCGCAAATTGAATGTGCCTTGAAATGGAAGTAGGCTTTGCGCTTGGATTGATCCTAACGTTAGTTGAGCAACGGCGGACGTGGGAGGAGCTCCGTGCATGACGACGTGCATGAATGTGGATGCCAGGCTTTAGCGATGACAGAGATGGTTCATTCGTTTGTTTCGTTTGTTTGTTTGTTTTTTTTACTTTACTGGCTTAAGTGTAATTATTAGCGATGTTATTAATGCCACTAGAACTACTAGCACAGAACGAGTGAGAAAAATAATGCATTTCCTCCTTCTGCAGATTATAATATGTTGGCGAAAAATGTATCGTAACACTCGAGAAAAATGTCTAGAGATGAGGCTATCACTTTTTCTTGCAGTTCTTCAAACGATTTTGATCCTGACTCCTTCATTTTCTCAGCTACGATAATAAAACAGGGGAAAATCATAATTATCCTCAAAAACAATCATCAAAAAACCATAAAACATTTCTATTTTAAAATTGATAGAGCACTGCAAATCAACATTATCTTCATTAATTGCTCCTTTTAACAGATTTTTAAAACTTCCTTCTTTTTCCAAAAACACTCGGCAAATCAGTTCTCTATATTTTCATCAATTTTATGGCCTAGAATATCATATTAGGCAATCTCAGTGTACGCAAGAAAATAGAAATTGTTACCGAAAATTGACTTAGAATGTTATAATCTTCCGGAATAAAAGGGTTTATAGCGTCGCTCTATTGTTTCTTCTACTGTTTACGGCTGACAAATTGTTGCAACTAGACGCTAGACGCCACCGTAATCTGAGTTCTTTACGAGCAAAACGCACAAAACACAATAACAACGAGGGACGTAATTCGAGTTGACATTCGCTGTCGCTGCCGTCGCCGCCGCCGCTGCAACAAAGTAAGTGCTTTTCAATGGTTGCTGAGGATGGATCCTGATCCGCGCGAAACTGAAAATTCATCGAGAGCGATGGCGAACCATCGAATCGAATAACAATAAAAATACCATCAACACCCACCGCGCGGGCGCTTTGCGTAGGTGGCGCGGCCGCAACCGCCAACCAGGCCAGAGCGTTCGGTTTCGGTTGGCCATCGGAGTTACGTACTGGAAGGGTTCACACGGTTGGGCTTTACGACTTTATTAAAACCTATTGGCACTTACGGGGCCCCCGGGATCCAAGATGGCCCTGGCGGCGGCGACGGCGGTGGCGGCGTTGATTGCTCGCCGTAGTGCGCGCCGGGTTCCCGCGCAGTGGCTCCCCTTCCGGGCACTTGTACCGTTTGCGATGTCGCCGCGGGTTAACTAAAGCCATTTAGAGCTCCATATCGTATGTCACCGAGAATCATGGTCCGGTTCTCCACTCCTCACTGGTACTCGTATCTTCTGGCGGCGTCTTGACACACACACACACACACACACACACACACACACACATACACAGTGCGTCGAGATAATAATAATAAAAATTAATCAGCAGCACTCAATGCAATGCAGCGCCCCACGAATAATGGCGACCATTATCATTGGAGGGTGTATGGGGAGGCTCACGGAAGCCCTTCCCTTCTTCCTGCACCTTCCGCTCTTCCAGTCCCTGTCACGAAGTGTCAGGAAGCGTCCTTTGATCTTTGTGAAACGTCACACAAAATGGCCACGGGCACGTATTAATAAGGATCACGCACTAGACATTCTCGCTCTTTCGGTCTCCCCGTTGGATATTGAGATGTTAGCTGTAATCCCAACAGGAAGACTGCTCTAGAGTACGGGCGACAATCAATACGGCAATCTATAGCTTCATTGCCACCACGGAAACCGATTGTCACCAACCGACGACGACGACGACGACAATTATTGCTTGACTCACTTACACCGTGTTGCTGCTGCTGCTGATGATGATGATGATGATGATGATGTCTCTCTACTCCCTACAGGGTCCGTACTGTTCCACCGAGGTGTGGCTGATGATGATTTCAATCGATGAATTATGTAAATGTGATTCCTTTCGCGCGGCAAACAACACAACACAACACCGGAGCTCTGTATCTGCAGCAGAACGTGGTAGTAGCCGTGTAAGAGAGAGAGACCCCGGTGGAGGTAGTGAGGAGGGTGTTCAATTAAATGCAGGTTGGAACAATTATTGCAGAAAATGTTCATAAATTTCACACTCCACAGTCGCGCGCGTATTGGTGAAGCGAAGTGATAACTTTCCGGCGACAGCTGGCTATCTGGTGCGATTTGTCTCAGATGCAAACAACAACCCCTTCAACTACTCTGCGCGATCGATCGATACTATGGTGTGTGATGGTGGGTTGGAATGGGGGATGGAGGAGTTAATTACTACGCCCGCCCTATCGGATGCATGTTGCAAGTTGGTGTGAAGTAGCATCGACACCATCAACGTCGTTGGTGTCCTGCACTTCTTCACTCGCCTTTCTCAGACTTAAGAATGTTGGTTTTTCTGTGTGGCACAAAACCTACATCCAGGATACTTCTTGGAGCCCTTCTTCACCCATTTTTTTCTTTGTTATTGTCGGCGCAAAACACACTGTCATACTGTACCGGACGAGTAATTACAAAATGGCAGCGGCATAAGGGAGGTAGTGTGCGAGGCGAGCGGTTCACATAATGGCGGTTTCGCTATGCCAGGACGCACCAGCACCACTTCCGGCGTGACGTGTGTCCAATGATTCCGACATAGGTGTCATATCGCGGTGTCCATGGTGGCGAAGGTAACATGTTCTTTATCCAGCCAGAGGAGCGAAAAACAAAAAAAAAACTGCGCACCCGGCTTCTAATTGTTCCGTTTTTCTTGATTACAGTCCTCCCCCGAGCGGGCGCCCCCGCGTGGCAACAAGTGCCATTTTCACACGGCTTCATTACGGGGGCTACCTTGGAGTGCGCGCACACAAAAAATAACACAGACACAGAGACATAGAGACCACAGTTCGGTCGCGCTTATTTTGTTTGATAGGAGTGTGCGATAAAAAAACAATACAAAAAATTTTTGCATCACCTGACAAAATAAGTTAGATTAAAAAAGTTTTTCGTTTCGTTTCAGGTCGACTACAAAGTAGCAGCTAATTGTGGTAGAGGAGCACCGAAAGGCACGCTCCGGTTCGCTTGTCGTTCAAGGCATCCGGAGCACATCGGACTAAATGGTGCAATTAAGGTGTAACCTCCACCACGTCAACGACCATCCTGGACGGATGCTGCTAGATGCAAGTGACAAGGATTATCCTCCTCGGGGACACACACACGTGCGCGCGATGAGGTTGTGCCGCCTCGTGATGGTGATAATGAGAACCGTTGAAACCTATGATCATGATTAACAACTCGATCGTCACGATCGGATTTTTGCTCGCAATCCACTATCCGGATGTGCTAGACCGCAAAATGAGGCCCCGCTGCGCTAGTAGGCCCGGACCGCCCGGAAGCTGCTGTTTGCTGCTGGGTCCGCTAGGTTTGGCCACCGGCAGGTCGCACCGTCGAGATGACCGTAGTTGACACGTAGTGCATGTCGCAGTTATGATCCTCTCATCCTGCTGCTGCTGCTGCTGCTTACGGTTGCTGCTGGTCGGTAGAAATAATGAGCGATAATTATCCGCGTAATGAATTTAATTGGTCTCCCCGCCTGGCAATCCTTTTTTCCCCCCGCCGAGAGACCGCAGATCGAAATGTAAAACCAATAATAAAAAAACACTCATTAGGCATATCGGTTGCCCAGTGGTTAGCGTGGTGTTTGCGCGCCTACTACTGCGCTGACGGCGATGAAGCAAAATACAGGATACTGACAGAGCTAAGTAGTCCGCTGGTGTAGCGAGCTGTTGGGATTAGGCAACGCATCAACTACTGTCCTGACGAACGGCCTATAGACCAATTGAGCAATATGGCGTCGCACGGAGTTTCATAATTATGACAAATCCAGTCATATTCGTCATCCAAAATGTGGACAATGTTTTGTAATAAATTACACACCGACTATCATGTGTATGTCGGACGAATGTAAAAACGGAACACAAAGAAAGGCTCAAGAGAGAGATAGAGCGAGCTGAAGCATGACGAAAAGAATGGACTCAATGTCCAGGAAAACCTATTGAAAGTCTGGAAGATTATGTAGCGCCCTTCACCATCCTGTGACGACCTTCTTCTTCTTCTTTTTCTTCTTCTTCTTCTTCTTCTTCTCCTCTTCTCTAACACATTCTGCCAAAGCTAGAACACGGTTGTCAAAAGGATGGGAGCAGCAGTCCATTTTCGTAAATAGCCTCATGTTTGTCAGCGCATTTAACCGAAAAGAAGCCGGTTCATCTATCGGTTCGGTTTCATCGCGGCTCATCGCTACCATCGCCTCGCCAGGTCACGACAACGACGACAGAAGCTAAAGACATTCCACTGAACCCTCGCCGTTGTCGCCGTCGCCGTCACCCCCGTCGCCACCAAACAACTCCGCGGAGGAGGTTTGTGTGTTTCTTCATTCGAAACGCTTCCACTCGGTCGGTGTCGCTGCCTATTTACTAAAGATGCACACACACACACACACACACACATGTCGGCTCTTCGTCCCTCTCGCATTCTTCCTCGTGTAGGTGGCCATAATCTGCGTGAAGGCGTTTGTTACGGTAAATCATTAGAACGGGAAGATGTGGTCTACATGACATTTATATCGGCACCAATCGACGCTTGTTCGACGACCACGACGACGGTGACGGCGACTTCCATTGCGTTGCTACACACCTCTGCACTCCATTAGGGAGTGCGGTGTGTGTGCGTGTGTGTGGGAAGACACTTGGTTTCATGCGCATCTTCCTGCGCTCTTGAACTTGTTCGTTCGTTTGTTGAGCTCTCGGATCCAAATCGATCAGCTAGCGGCCGGTCAGTGTGTGTGTATTTCCATTTAAAACTAGAAGCCATTAACTGTAGCAGCTACTTGCAACCCCAACCAACCAACCAGCCCCCAACCTGGGCTCAAACTATCACAATGTTGATAAGCGCCACATAATGATGCATACTCCCAGGGAATGCAGGGGCGGCAGGGGAATCATTTTCCGTGTCATAAAAAACACTCCACGTCGTCGTCGTCGTCGTTGTCGTCACGTCGATCCAGCATCGGGTTTTGCTGCTGTTCTCGTGCATCATCTACATAACAGTCAGTCACGGTCGAGGTCGAGGCGATCGCCATCGCGAGAGGAAGACCGTGCTTCATCCGCCCGCCTGCCTCAAGAACCGAAAGGCGGGGGTGAAGAGTTGTCAGGAGGGGGAGCCGCACAACACACACACACACACACACTCACATACAGAATGGGCGTCGAATGGATGGAGAGAATGAAGCATAATAATTCATAATATAAGCGTAAGTAGCAATAAATGAGCAAGCGCTTATATATTAATCGTTGGCAGGCAGCTTCCAGGGACAAGCCACCGATCGTGGTGTGTGTGTGCGTGCGTGTGTGTGTGTATGTGGTGCGAGATTTGTGGTGATGATGGGGAGGAGGCTGTAAATGGAAGAGTTGTAACTTGAACTCGTCTTGGACTCGTTGTATTGAGCCCGAAATGCTTGGTGATGGCTCCAAGTAGCCGTCGTGGCAGCAGCAGTAACAGCAACAATGCGAGTCGCGGTAGTCATTAACCGCAAAAACCGTAAACGATCACACTTTATGATGACTGCATCGGGGCCCAGCAACAGCAGCATCGGCAGCAGCAGCAGCAGCATAGGCAGTGGAAAAAAATGAGAACGATGGTCGCGAGCTGTGCTATCCACATGGCGCTTGCGTGATATTGATTTGTTTTCGTTGAAACAAACGACAAACAATTGCACAAAAAACTCTGTCCCAATTGTTCTGTGATAGTAACCTTGGTAGTAGGTTCTCAGAAAGAGGTAATGCCTTGCGCGTGGCTTCCAACTGTACCAACAACAGCGTCGTCTAGACGCTTCGCTAATACAATCTTCTCGTCGCTCGTTTCGCTCAAGCTTTCAGCTAATTAAATACTTTTGTTTATTATTATTGTCGTGGGGGGATTTCCAGCTTCGACGGTACGGGGTTCTTCAAAATTTTTGCAGCTTGAGATTTTGTGATAGAGTGAGAAGACTTGCCAAGTTTGATTAAAATAATACTTTTTTTAGACATTCCAGGTTACTTTAATGTCTTTTGCATATTTTTCAGAAACTTGAAAACATTTTACCTAAGAACCGAAATAGGTTAAAATAAATCCAAGTAACCCAGAATATTGACCAACGATATATCGCCTGTTTACATATAAGACATTTTATCAATTTTTTGATTACAAAAACTTAAAAATGGAAGTCCAGCGGAATAAGTTGGGCAACAAAAATGAAGGCGCCCCGTCGGCAATCGCGCGCGCACACGCTGGGGCTCAACGCTGGCCAACCAGTCCCAGGTCTGGCCAGCCGGCCAGTCAGCCAGCATGATGACGCGCTGCTCTCCTATTGGCCGACGGTGGGCGAGATGCGTTGTTCAACCCGTTTCCAGCCGTCGGTCGGTCGCTTTATCTCCCACTGCGACACCTCTTCGAGAGCATACCCAAGTCTTCCATCTTGCTCTCTCTCTCTCTCTGTGGCACTCTGCTGCGGTCGATGCGGACGAATGCTTGTGTGTGCGCACGCCTGACACACCCTCGAGAGACCCAACGACGACGACGACGACGACGACGACGAGAGGAGAACACCCTCCGCCTCCGATTTGTCTCTGGGCCGGGCTCAGGTGCACCCCTAAAGTTGCCCCTGCTCATGGGTGCTTGAGTTTGGAACGGCTTTGGTGCTGCTCGTTTCCTGCTCAGCTTCAGTCTCGGGCCGATACCAGCACCGTCCACATCCTCGTCGTCGTCGTCGTCGTCGTCGCCGCTGCTCGTTCGTTCGCTGGTTCGTTCGCTCGTTCGGTTGCTCGGTTTTCTTTCGTTTCGTGGTTGGCCACCGCGCGCGCTTTTGAGCCCAGCATCGCTCGTGAGGCAGGCGGTCAGACCAAACATACCGCAAACGGCGCCACATTACATTGTCACTAAAAAACGATCTCAACGACTGGACGTCAAGTTGGTATCAGATTAGTTTTTCCCAGGGGGGGAAAAGTGATCAGTGGGCTGGCTGGCAGGAACTGGAACGTTGTGAAGTGTAAGTGTAAAAGTCAGTTAAAAGCCTTACTAGCCTGCAAAGCACCCTCCGAGTGCCAGCAAGCGACGTGCAATCATCGTAAAACATTGATGAGTGTAGTGTGCTTAAGAGGCGTGAGGTGTGTCACCGACCGACCGACGCGCGCGTGTGTGTGTGTGTGTGGGGTGTAAGCAAAAAAAATAATTAAAAATCATTAACCCAGATGAGAAGTCGTTGTGATACGGCAGCTGGAACAACTGTTGTAGCAGCAATGCAGATATGAAGCGCGAGAAGTAGAAGCAGAAAAAACGAAGAAAATCCCCAACCGTGTGCCTGTGCCTGTGTGTGTGTGTGTGTGTGCTTGTGCTCGGAAAACTGGTCCTGAAATATGAAAACGCAATCTTGCTCCCGTTAACAAGAGGAGCTGCAAACGGTCGACGATGCCATATTCCGATGCCCGTTGCTACAGCCAGCATAGAAGATGATATGTTGATCTGACCCATTACGTTCGGTAGCATCAGCATCACCAGCAGCATACCAGAGAGAGCTTGAAGCAAACTGACGCGAAAGTCTAATTAATTAATTAATTACCACGCCACACCGTAACACCGTAACTGTCCGTTTTCCCCCGATTCGCGGCTCCTTCAATTCCGTGGCATGCGGTGACAACAACGCTGTTTTTTGTTGTTTGAAATTTACGGGCATAAAGTAAGGTGCAAAAGACTTGCATCTCCACTTGAAGACGAACCCTGATCGTGATCGTCGATCGTCACTAGTTGGCAGGAACTAGTTAGTGTGCATCGTTGTTGTTGTGTGCGCGCGAGAGAGAGAGATGTGCTCTCCGTTGTTGTGATGTGGAACATCCCGAGGTTCCTTTTTATCTCGTGAAGTTGGATTGTTATAGCAATAAAAAAAAAAAGGTGTGACTGTAGCCTGTAGTGTGTAGACAGAACAGTGGCACAGAGGTGTTGAGGACTGGAGGTACCGTAAAGCCGTCAGTTGGACACTCCCGGAAAAGGTGCCGTTCTGGTGCCTTCGGCCAAGTATAATGTTGATTGGATCGGCGATCGGTAGCGAGTTTACCCAACTACCGAGTGCCCCGTGGAGCATGGAACCTCCCAGGGCTCCCCTGCCCGGCCAAGGATCCCTGCCACCGCCACCACCCTCGTTGCAGCTCTCACCGACCGGTAAGTTCGATGACGACGACACATTTGCCGTCGGTAAATCGATCAATTCTTCCACAGGGCGCTCAGTGTCCGTCCGTTGAGGTCCATCCGGTGGCCAATAGAACTAGAATTGAATTGTTTCACTGGCCACGGAGGAACAACATTTACAGCGGACACATTGGCGTCAATCATTCGCAGCTGACTGGACATGTTCCATTCCTCCGGAACCCAGGGAACATGTCGCAGAAATACCTGGCTGGTTGGCTGGTCGTGCGTGGCCAGACTGAGCAAGTTGTTGAGCTTGTGTTGGAAGCGCAAAAAAATTAGCTCCCGGATCGCTCGAACATGCCATCGGTATGGAGCAATCCGGGCAATCCTGGCAGCCTGGCGGTTGCCCGGTTGGTCCGGATTGGTTCTGCCAATCGATCACCAAACCATCTCGTCGTGAAGATGTTCGTCATCGGGAAACAGTGAATGAAAACAAAAAATTAGCACTTTTTCTGCACGTTTTTTCTGCGTCCATCCTGTCCTGTCCTGTCCGCAAGAACGTTCCCCTCTCTCTCTCTGGTGATGGTGGTCTTGTGAGTGAGATGGTGATGGCACTCGCGGTTTTTACTGGAGCAGAAGAAGAAGCGCATCCGCACTGTACGATCGTTATCGGGATCTGGTGACGTTCATCGGTTTCCTCTTCTTTTCCTTCTGGCGCTCCGTCCCGAGGGCCCCGGCGAGGTCCGGAAGTCCCAGGGCGCCAAGCAAGTGTTCATGTCCAATAGCTGTCCTGGCTGTCTCGGTTGACTCGGTTGCTTTTATTAACTACTTTATCAACCCGAAAAAGGCGGGGAAGGGGAGACACACATTTCGTAGCGAAATACCGTCCATGGAAGGGCATTTTGTGGTTATGTTTGTGTGTAGTTAGATAATTTTCCTACTTATTTCATGTTTCGAATTGCATTATTATGCGAGTCACACGATAGCGAACTATCATTAGCGCGTAAACTGTCAAGGACATTAGCGTAAACTGTCATTTACTAGCATGTAGTATGCAATTATTTGGCCAACAAACAGTGCAATAACAATAACACGCAACTGACTTGTGTTGTATGTCCTAATTTGGTCATTTGCCATCTTTTCGACCGTATAATGATACTTGACTGTCGCCTTCCTGTTTCAATTTCAAATGAATTTCACTCTGGGATGAGTGAAAGATCGAAAGAAACCTCCAGTTTTTTTTTTGACAGTTCTTAACAGGAAAGTTGCATTTGTGTATCGGCCCCTTTCAATACGTCATAATAGAACAGCGTATCTTCGCAAATCGATTTCGCATACCTTCAAGGGCAGACTGAAGTGAAGAACGGGGGAAAAGAAGACGTCGCACCGGGGCACACTGCCCAGCAGCACCCTTTTCTGTGAAGTCTGTGAAACCAGAAGCGTCACCTGCGACTGAGTGCGCGAGAAAATCAATCATTTATCATCCTCCCAAACTGCACGTTGATTGAACCCGGGGCCCGGGAATGGAATGACGGGATCGAGCGATCGATCGATCGATCGAGAGGAATATTAATAAAAAAAAAAACAGACACACAAGAAAAGATCGCGCAACTGTCAAGTGAAGTTCCCAAAAACAACGCTCAACACTCGCATGAAGATCGATTAAAATTCAGCACGAAATTGATTTCCGGACACTCGCTGCTGCTGCTGCTGCCGCCCGGGACTTGCCAACCTGTCAGCCACCAGCCACGGTGGTTTGATATGCGTGCGACCACCGGAGCTGTTGACAGGCGGCCAGCGGTGGCCCAGCAGGAGCCCATCCACCGCGCGTCATCATCCAACCTGCCAGCCAGCAACTCCCGTTCCGTCGAGAGAGAGAGAGAAATGTGCATTTTGAGATGCAGCTTTTTGGCGCTCGACTGTCCCGTGTTCGTGACTGTGTGTGTGTCAGACAACAAACCGACAACGACTTGTTAACGGTTGAAGCATATAGCTTGGGACACATTTCTGACGAGCGCGATCGCGACGAATGTCCAGCGCGTAGAGACGCATAATGTCCGCGCCGCCATCATCACCATCATCCGGATGGCCGGAAACTTTCTTTCTTTCTTTCACCGCCACCTCTGATGGATCTAAAATCCATCGAGCATCGATCATGCGCGCACTGCTCGTGTGTGTGTGCGGCTGTGGTCAGCAATGTGTGAACGACAAATTGATCATAAATATTGCGTCGTCTTCGTCCCATCATTTCGCGCATTCACTTCCGCTGGCCGCTGGTCGCTGCGTTTTAACGGCTGTCGAATGTGGAATTTCGTTCATGTTTTAAAGTAAAGCACCATCACCAGCACCGGGACCAGGACCAGGAATTCGATGCTGGGGGATGCGCACCCGTCGTCGACGTCGTCGTCTGACTTTCTTCGTACTGTTTTGTCCCCCTTTTTGGGTTGCTTTTGTTGGGCCATATGGTCGCAATTGCCGAGCTGTTCGCAATTTTCCGTTTGTGAAATCGCTTTACGGCGTGGAAAACGCTTTCGCTCTGGTTGTGGTGCTGGCCAGCCAGTGGCCAGCAGTAGCACCACCGACCGACCGACGAGTGACCGAGTTGAGTGGAACAATCTCGCGTGCAATTTCTTTTAATTAATTAATATTTATTTATTCGCACAATATTCCATTCCTGCGTGCCGAGTTTTACGCCGGCGGATGGTTATGTTGTACTGTGTGTCCGTTGTGTGTGTGTGTGTGTGTGTTCGCACCAAGAGAGAGCATCCTGTCCCGTGTGGCACTCCAGCGAGACTCCAGACAGGAGGGACAAGTGAAGTTTTATGGAGTCGTTTTGTGAGTTAATTGTTGTTGAACGTTACTGAAATGGTGATGATGGTGGTCGTGGTCGTGGTCGTCGCACCATTTTGCTACCCCCCTTTTGCCATGCCTCGCGCGATAATTTGTACCACGATCGTGTTATCGCGTCGTCGCCGGCTGGGTTGGAATTAACTTGAATTTACGAGCCTCAAACTGGGGCTGGCTGGAGGTAGCGGAAGTCAGGGTACAAGTTATGCCCTCGCCAGCTCGACACACTCAACCCTACAACCTATGAACTCCGGGAGTGGAGCATGCCAGAGATACTTTTAAGAAGCTCTCAAGAGGCTTGATCGTCGTCGTCGAAGGAGCAGCATTCGAAGCAATTTTAAAATTCATTGCATCGCTCATAACTGCCACCGGAGCGAAGCGTTCTCTCTCTCTCTCTTTCTTTCTCTCTCTCTCTCTCTCTCTCTCTCTCTCTCTCGCTCTCTCTATCTCTCTCTTCCTCTCTGTTCCCTTGTTTTTGGGGCACCAAAATGCCAACATGTGGCTCGATCGATTCGAGAAAGTGTTAATGTCCCGCTGCTCTCTCTCTCTCTCTGATGCTGCTCTCTGCTGCTGCTCTCTGATGATGAGGAGCCCTCTGACCATCCCAAACTCCCTTCCCGCTGGGCTCTGTCCACCGGTGGCCAATCATATAATTGAATTTCACGTCACTTATGCGCTCATCGAATGCAGTTCGCGCGACAGCAGCAACAACTCGCTCGAGCTGCATTTTCGAAGCTCGAGCACTCATTTCGGTCCCAACGCGGGGGGCTAATCGAAGGTGAAACGAACTTCCAATGAGCAGCAGAGGGACAAGGGACGGAGCAAAGGGCGCATATGAACAACAACAACAACGACACTAAAACAAAAAACTCGTCAAACGCGCCTCGCGCGAACGCGCGTTTGTGAAGTTGTGAACAATTTTAATTTCAAATTAATTTTAATTTTGTCGCATTCCTCGCCGTAGCAGCAGCAACGGATCGCAGTAGCCGCAGCCAGGAGTTGGGACCGAGAGCAATGGTTCGGCGTTGCCCGGTGCCTGGCCTGCCCGGATGGGGCTGCACAGCACTGAAAACGGGTTAATGATTTTAATGTGTCACCCAGTTGCCCGACCGGGGGAGCCGGCGCAGAGCAGGGCGCACGAATTGATGACACACACACACGAGCACGGGATGGTTGATCATCGTCATCGTTGTCGTCGTCCACCGAACTTGTCAAACATGACCTGGCACCTAACCTAACCGACGGTGTGTGTTGTCGTGGTGATGATGGTTCCCATGCTCCAAACATGTCCGTCTCCGGTTTTGCTGGCGCAGATTCCCATATTTGTGCTAGGAGTAGCAGCAGCAGCTGCTGCAGATGCTGATGCTGTTGTTGTTGCTGCTGTTTTGCCAACAAGTTTGGTTCCCCCTTCTCGTTCGCGCCCCGCAAAATGTGTTAAAAAAAAGGTGATTTGAAGCGTGCGTCGACTAGGAAGAAGTAGAGTAGAGGAAAGGGGAACAAGTTTGAAGGATCGGGAGCCAAAAACGATGGACTAAAAGGTGGTCTCGGCCCCAAAAACCGTCTGGCTGGTTTCTGGCCAAAAACCCCCGATCCCAAAGAGACAATGGAATGGAATGGAATGGGGACCTCGAGAGGTGCAGAGTTTGACGACTTATGACAGCTCGAAGCGGAGGTTTCGGACCGGACATATTTGGTATGGCGAACAATCACCCTAAAGGGTACCCTTTTGCGCATCCAACTTCCAGGCGATCGCTGCTCCTCCTCCTCCACCTCCCCCGTTGAGGCCCCCGAACGGAGGGGAATCGATAATAATTAATTTTCAAAAAAGACAAAATATTGAATTTCCTTTCCACCACCACGAGGTGCACCCAGAAGAGAAGGAACAGAAGAAGGAAGGAGGAAGGAGGAGTAGTAGTCGTGGCCTCAACACACAGCTAATGATGCTCCGTTTCCGTTGTGGTGCGACATTTGCTTTGGCATCGAACGTCAAACCTCGACAACAACAACAGCAACAACAACAGGACAACCATCAACAGCACAGCTAGTCCTTGCTTAATTAATGCTCCACCACCATCACCAGCAGCGACACCCGATGATTAGTGGCCGGTAGTGGTCCTGGGGCCCACTGGGCATTAGAAGCTTCCGAGCGTGTGTTTCTTCTGTGTGTGTGTTCTGTGTGTGTGTGAAAGGCTTTCTTTTGCTTCTTCACCAGCAACAGCGCCAGTCGTCGTCGTTGGAGTCCGATAGAGCACCGGAATGAGGATGAGTTTAATTACCTTCGTTGGCTTCCCATCCCAAGTAGGCTTCGCTTGCCTGTCTGCCACTGGAGCCAATTTTGAAAAAAGACTTTTCCGTCCGTCAATCATACCAGGAGCAGCAGCAATAACGGGGGCCAATGTTTAATTTCCTCCACAACACACACACTGTTCGGGCCGGTATCGTCTCGTGCTGCATCGGAATCGATGATTGATTCTCGCCGCCGTTGGCCTGGCACCCTCCCCTTCCTTCCTCTCTCTTCTTTTCCCATAAATCTACTGGCAACAACGACGACGACGCGCAGTTCGCGTCGCGGACAAATTATTTACGCTCCAGGTGCGGGGCTGCCCTACCACCACCACCACTACCTCCGGTGCCACACAATTCCGTTCCGTAATTTGCTTCCCCCCCTCCTTTCTGTGGCCCCCGCAGCAGAGGGCTCATAATTACCCGTCGTCGTCGTCGCCGGCGTCGTCATCGATCCAGTAAAGTCACTCCCGGTGTTTCGTGCGTGCTGCGGTGCGCGAACCAACGCCCGGCTCACCGAAAACAAAATGGCGCTCATCGCCATGCTTCCGCGCGCAATTATTAATCGCTGCCTGCCACCAGATCCCTCCGTCCCCTTCGCTTCTCTTCACACCTGACCTGAGCCAGCTGCTGCTGCTGCTGCTGCTGCTGCTGCTGGTGGTGGTGTCGATGATGGTTGGCTCTGCGGGCGGCTCAATTGTTGTGTGGCGGCCACCGGGCCACTACTGGAAGGAGAAAACTCGTTCCCAGTCCCCGGGCTAGTGGCCACGTATCGATTTTGCACGTGAAACGGAACTGGAGCATGACTGAGTGACTGTCACGATCCTCGCCCTCTAGGAGCAACGCGGGGGTTGCGGGGGGAATCGTGCAGCGATTTGAAAAGGACGCCCGTTACACGCCGTTGGTGGATGTCCGGCTAATGTCCTTTCGGGTTCGCCAAGTAATGATGCGTCGTGAGTGTGTGCGAGTGTGTGCGAGTGTGTGTGTGTGAGCGAGGGCATGCCATTGCCAGGGAACAGCGCGAGAAATGATGGCTCATCGTGGCTCATCGGCCCCTCCCCTCTGGACTATGACCTCCCGTGCTCCATCGTCGGAAAGTCGTGTCGTATCTAGCAGCGCATAGAAAATGGTTCCCTTTTCACCTCCTAGAGGCCACCTTTTCCCCCCTTTCCGCTTATCATTCTCGACGACGACGGAAGACGCAGAGCGAAACGCGCGCAACCCATATCGAAATGGTAATTGTGGTCTTGAGGAGACCCCCTGAGGGGAGGAGGGAAGGCGGTACCGAAACATGATATTCCACCCCCTCCTCCCCTCTTTCTTCACCCATCTATGAGTGATTTGAATGGAACTTGAGTTCTGTTGCCACTCGCACACACACACATCCGTGGTGCGCAATTTCCGCGCCGTCGTGCATTTCCACTCAGACGATTACGCAAAGCAACGCCCCGCCGGGACTGGATTTGGGGCCTCCGACTCCACCTCCACTTTTCTCACCCTCTCTCCGCCCGGGTTGCGGGTGACGGTAACGATCCTCGATGCGATTAAGGTCTTCCCCCCTCGGGGGCCATGGCTTCTCTTCCTCTCTGTCTCTCTCTCCATTACTGTGGCATTAATTTGGTCGCCTTTTAATCAGATTATCGCGACTTTATCGGCGTTCCCTTGGCACGTCCGGGGGTAGCGGGTTTTTGCAGGATTTACCAGCGACACCGACGAAGGACACGACGAGCGCGAGCGCGCGCGCGCACACACACACCCTGATTTGGTTACCCCTCCGGTTTTCTTCGTGCTACAATAGTGTTACAATAGTGTGGCGGAGGATTCAATTACCGGTGACAGTGGCTTCTCTTTTGTTCTTTCATCGATTTTCGATCGGATAAGTAGAAGCCAAGCCATCATTAGGCGACACCATTTAATCCAATAAAACCATTCTCATTGTATGTGTGTGTGTGTGTGTGTCTATTGTGTGATAATAGAGAGGCAGAAAGTGAGAGAGAGAAGTCACAAAGTACCAGAAGTAAGTTAAATAAAAGTTTAAAACGAAGCTTCCTGTAAACAAATATCAAGATTGAAAGACCAAAAAACGTCATTCGCTTCGTTAGATTAATAAAATATTTTTTTTATGCCAGGGAACCTGGTAAGAGGAGGAATAGGTCCTAAACGGGTTGTAGCGAGGTATGGGACCGGGAAGGAGGTCGATCTGAAGTGCCGAGAGCGAGCGCCAGAACCACATTCACAGTCGTAGCCCCCCTTTTGGCACGTATCGTGTTACATTTCATGCGCATGTTCACACGTTCCGGTGGCTTATTAGCCCCCCCCCCCCCCTCTACACTCTCTACCACCTCTGGTAGAGGATCGCATGTTGCATGTCCCCCGGCAGCGGCACCACCACCACCACCACCACCACCAACGACAACAACAACGTCTGCGCCTGGGAATTGAAATATGGAATTCCATAATTGAAGAGTAAGCCATCATAAATCGCCGTGACAACCACGCCACCGTGACCAACAACCGATCGCCGATCGCCGATCGAGAATCTAGAGGCAATAATGATCGCAGCAACAACAACAGCTATACCAACGTGCGACTATTTTTGGTTCGCCAAACCCAACGCCAGCAGCAGCGAGAGTTCGAAGCGCGCTGCTGGCGTCGTCCAGTTGTTGTCGGTGGCGCCGGCCACAAGTAAAACCGTGGAATGCACGTCCAGGCACGGTTTTGGGAAGTGGACGCTTCTGGGAGGGCTTCTTCAACCGGGGGGGCTGCTGCTATCCGCGGATCTTCGATGCCTTTTTTGGCGGCCCCACACATTACACACAAAACGGCACAAAGACAACAACAACAGATCAATCGCCGACGACGACGACGACGACAGAAGAGACAGACTGCGAGATGTAGATTCGCGACGGACCAACGGCGGCGACGACGGCGAGCAATCAGTGAACGCGCAGAACCGCCGGAGACAATCCGATGAGGGCCACGGAACCATTGCGAGCCTCGATGCACTCACTGCGGCTACTGTTACTGTTGCTGCTGCTGCTGCTCCTGATTGATATAATGACGCGACATGATGGTTGTTTTGATGCAAGGAAGTTGATAACGCGCATCGTCGTACCGTGCACACACACATACATTGTGTGGCCAGTGCGGCGACCACCGGCGCAGTTCCGGTGCGACCAAGGAGGACGCGATGCAAGCGCACGGCGATCGTTTTTCGATGAACATTCGGATCGGATTCCGGGCGATTTCTCTCGGTTTTTGGCCACCGCGGAGAAGGGGCCTGGTGCATTCCGGTCCGTCTGTGCACTTCCTTTTACAGGAGCAGCCGCAGCAGCAGCAGCAGCGCTCGAGATTGATCTTGAGCGATGCGCGATTGCTGCTGTTGCGTCGTTTTGTCTTTCTTTCGTCAAATGTGGCTGGCGCTGTGGCTGGCTGGCTGGGAACTTGTTTCTGGGTTCGGGTTCGAAATCTAACAAATTAATGATGCGTTCCCCCTGTCGACACACACACACGCGCGCACACACGCGGAGACAGGTAGAACAATCGACATAAATTCTTGCAGTTTCTTTACACTTTCGCGAACGCTACATCTGTTCTGCGGGCAGATCGGAATCGTGAATCGGCGTCTGCGGTAGCTGCGGCTGCGTCTGCGCGTAATCAATGTCACACGGTGTGTGCAGTTGGACCCCCGGCCGATTGGACGTTTGAACATGCGTTTAATGCTCTTTTTTTGCCCCGATTGACGCTTGGCAACTCTGCCGTTCCTCTTGTACTTTCTTATCACCAAAATCCTTCTCAAAAGGGCAAAAAGGCAAAGAAAGATGTGCTGAAAAGGTGTGTTAATACCTGCGCGCGAGCGGGTACGGACCCCCTACGGACCTGCTTTGTCCCTCGTCCTTATCATGCATTATTCAGCATTGGCTGGAGGGCATTGTCGCGGGTCCCGTCGCGATATGCATCTTTATGAGGTAATTTACGTGGCGCAATTAGTCACATTAGCACCTTCGACTTCGGCGCGCAGCCCTTTTGCTGCCTTCGACCTTTCGTCTTCAACTTTTCTTTGAGAAAGAGGGAGAAAAAGAGACACACAAAACTGATCAGTTGATCAGATGGTGATCATCAACGCGTCTTCACTCATCCTCCGCCGTCGTCATCATCACCGTTTCGATCAGGTTAACACAATCAGCGGGATCGTATCGATAAGGACGGACGAGCCTGTGGCCGTCGAACAACCGCGGTGACAACCGCGAGCGGAACGAGCGATCCCCGAAAATTATGAGTAATTATCGCCCGGTAGGACATCCAATCAGTGACACCGCGGGCGCCTAAATGATCGCGACGCAGAAGACGACGACGACGCAGACGACGAAGACTTTCACAGAAAACAGAACCACGGACACGGGCGGAAAATAATTTAATATATAAACCGAATCCCCCCGCTGGCCGGCGCGTGATCAAAATGTGCGCCAGTGAATGAAGTGATGAAAACGTGTCACAATGGAAGCGCGCGCGTGTGTGTGTGAGTGGATGTTGGCGTGCTGTGCCCATTTCGGGCAAGGCAGGACAGGGCTCTCCCCCCGTCGCGTTTGATCAATCGATAGAATACCCGAATGCCTTCGCTGAGACCCCGTGTGGTGCCCATCGGCAGTGACATTTATCTATTTTGCTGTAAACATGCAAAGTTATGTGGGCACACGAGGGACCTCGGCGACCGCCGCGCCTGGTGAGCATTGATGGGATGGGCCGGTTGCCGTTGATTGTGAAACTCGAATATGGAGAGGGGGAAAATGGAAAACAGACAAAAAAAACGAGCTCGAAATCAATCTTCAAATGCAAAGCATTAGTAGAAGTAGAGGATGGCGCGCTAGTTGTCAGCCGCATGATCATTCCTCTAAAGCCTGCACTAGTTGGAATCTGGTCACTAATTTTTAATCATTGCGGCACTTCCAGTGGTTACTTTGTTAAAATCGATCCTTCAAACGCCTTCATTTCAGTGTTGGTCGATGGAACACGAAAGGCGAATCAAACATCTGCACACTGAATGTGAAATATTTGATTAGAGGAAAAACAACAAAATGCTTGAAATTTCCTTAAATCAATTCAAAATATTATACTTAAACGTTGCTGGAGGATTCTTTTCGTTAAATCGGAGAATATAAAACAACCGAAAAGGCCCGATTTTACGGAGCAACATCGAGCCAAAGAGTTTTTAACACTCCAGGGATCTTTTGGCGTGATTTTATCAATAAAAATTCACGACGGATGACATTACAGTGCGATAAATATGGTTGAGAGGAGATTTGAGAACGCATCAAGCCAGAAAATAACTTAATAGGTTCTTAGAACACAGCCTGATTGTTCAAAACCATTCAATGGAAATTGAACAAACAAGTTCAGATCGATTTCAAATTATGCATTTCGATGGACGATGGTTTCGACAATTACCAGGAAACAAATTTGATTTCAACAATTATAGAGAGAGTATTGCAGAAATATTTTAGTTCATTTACGCAGAAAATTTTGCTCGTAAGATGATGATTTGTTATTGGATCTGAAATTATAGCGAAACATTAAATGTTCTTACCTTTCGGCGCAACGTCCAATCGAAATTTATGCAAAGTGGAGAATTTTGTCTAGCTAAAGAAAAGGATTTTGTCTTTTATTTGTCCAACAATGATACAGTGTAATTTCGATCTGTCTTAGGTAGCTTATTTAGGTGCATTTTCAAATAAATCGATTTCATAGCTCGATCTCGATAGCTCATAGTATGACTATCAATCCACCACATTGTCTGTATTTTCGTTTCATCGATTTCTATTGTAGTAAAATCAAAGAGGAAGTCAAGTAATTTATCAAAAATGTATTAAAACCAGCTGAAAGCTGGAGGTGCTGTGCAACAAGTGGGCAATTTAGGGGTGATGTCAAAGTTTCAGCCAAAAACAGTCGTTTGAAAATCTATCGCATAATTTGCCATTTCATCTATCATTTTATGTCATTTCTTTGCTGAGATATGAACTGTGTGTCGTCCAGATTCTAACTGGTACAGGTTTTATGCGGATAAACACAAAGAAACAACGGGCAGGAGGACCTCAAACATGCTCCCAAAGAATGCTCGCTCATTTTTAGTCTCCCCCTCTTAACGATGCGTCCCCGGGGACTCATTCCTGTGTGTGCGCAGGCGCGCGCGCGCGCCAATAGTCCATGCCAAGAGTCAAGAGTTCCTCCTGGGAGGGGGCTATACTACACTGGTCAGTGGCCGCGCACATGGGCAACGATTTGTTGCGTGCGCAACATAAATTATCCTTCAATCATTAAGCTTTCAGGCCAGGACAGGTAGCAGCAGCAGCACCAACCATCAGCAATCAACAGCAAGGACAAGAGAAAGAGAGAGAGAGGAAAGAGACGAAATGCGCGCAACGTGTGTGTGTGCGTTGATGGTTGAGAGACAATTCCGAAAACAGGGTGTAAATGAATCTGTTCGATCCTTGATCGAACGTCGCCGTCATCGTCAGGGTGGGTGTTCGGCCTCGTCCGGTCTCGTCTCGGTCTCGGTCTCGGTCGCTGCCATCATTTGCCTGATCCAGTGCAGCCTTTCGAACGATCGAGTTCCCGTTTTTTTTTCCCTGGGAACAACTTTCCCGTGTCCCGCGTGTCCGTGTCCGGTGGCGTCCGGTTTTGGCGTTCGAGGCTTCCCCGGGTTCTCCGGTTTCGGATCTCCGGCGATCGTGGCGATCGTGCGCCAGGGAATTCCAGGAAATCTCCATAATGGGCGCAGATTACTCCGCGGAGTCGGAAGCGCTCGGTCCACTGTCCTTCGGTCCCACTTCTCGCTTTGCGTCTGGCTCCTTTCAATTTGCTTCACTGTTCCCGGTTTGGAATGCCAGCCAGCGTTCCGTTTTCGGGCGTCCCAAGGGATGCATGCGATTATGTGCCGCGAGTGCCCAGACACGTTACCGGCCAGACCAGACCGCGCTATGGAATCCTGTTCCCGTTGTTGCAGTCAACAGAGAGAAAAAAAGAGAGAGACAGAGACAGAGAGAGCGCGCGTGCATTGGTCTGGTTGCGTTTAATATGAAGTTAATCATTGTCCAGCGCAAACCGTAGGCGCGCTTTCAATTCCAAGCGTTTCTGTCCACCTCTCCCTTACACTTTACCCCCCTTTCCTACGCCCTGTATGAGGGCATGAGTGAAGGCGCACTCAATGGTCACCTTTATGTGGTCTAATCGCGGTGCTCCATCCAACCTTTCCATCATCTTGTGTCCGTGTGCTGTGCACGCAAAGCCGCACCACCGCCAAGCCAAACTCCTACTCCTGCTCCTTCTGCCCTGGCCCTTGCCGGACGGCGGATCGAGCATCATTAGCCGGTGATGCAATCCGCGGTCCCCGTTAGGTCCTCTACCTCGCAAGCCTCCGAGAAGCCACGGAAAGAATGTATTGCAAATGCATTTGTGCGAAATGTGCTGTTGTACCGCGACACACACACACACACACACACACACACCGTGGTCTGCGCTGGTCTCTGGGAGCATTCCACTCCGTCGCCTGCTTCTTTTGGTCGCATCTTTGTGGCCGTGTGGGTTTGTCGGCACACGCACAAATTATGCACCCGCGAGAAGACCCTTGGGCAGGCAGAGAGGAGAGAGAAGAGAGAGGTTGGAGAGAGGGAGCGGAGGCTGTGCATAAGGGTTACGTCGAGGGCAGTCATCACAATTATTATAAATAAATTAAAATGCGATTAACCGAACCCTTCTTCTCCCGGAGTGCACCGTGCACGCGCACGTTAATTCGCAACCCACCTCACCACCCCTCCCTTTAGCCTCCTCTCCCCTTGCGGTGGCCCCCTTTGTGAGAGAGGGTTGTGAGGTTGAGGTTGAGCTACCATACAATCACAACAGCATAAACCTCACGGAAATCATTACATGGTCACGATTGCAGCCGATTCCGCTTCAAATGTTGCAAATTGGCGATTCCCGGGTTGGGGCGAGCGGTTTGTAAGTTCACGTGCCAGACCAGCAGTAGTAGTAGTGGCCGAGCAGCCCAACAGCAACAACGATGGACAATCTGTATCTGCTCCGCGGTAAACGGACGGTGAGCATTGTTTTAACTGGCTTTGTGCAGTTAGACCATCGGTGTAATCTCATTTGGTGGTTGTGGACTTAGGGCGGCCGCAGGCCCCGCAACTGTCGCGCTCTTCTTCTTGGAAAAGAAAGGAAAAGGAACCGTTGCCGTCGTTCAAACTATTAGCTAAAAACCGGGGGAGCGACGGAAATTGAGTTAGTGACGTGGGGGACGCGGGATGGCATTTTTCCACGAAAATTCACACGCCACGTATTTGTTTTTATACAGTGACGGACGGACAACCAAATGATCGGACGCTTGATCAAATTACCAGCGCACTAAGAGGAAGTATAGTTGTTCCCAAACATCTCGCACGGAATGGTCCACTATGGTGTTGGGTTCTAGAAAGTTATAAACAATGCGACACCAGGAAAAGCATTCTCCAGCCTTAATATTTGCACAACTGTAATAGAACGCTATTATGGTATACAAAACGCTACATAAGCTGTATGGCTAGTGGTCTAATCTAGCGTTTTCTATCAAATGCTATCGATTTGATTTTAAATTAACCCAACTACCTTAAGTTTTTGTCTCGATCATTTTCTATTCTGCACAAATACATCTGTCTTCCAAGCAAATTCCTGCCATTTTTGCAGATAAAACCCTGCAGTGGTATTTTATTGGTTCTGAATGCGAACAGATTTTTGTTTATCATTGCTTTTGATACATCTAACCTCACTATGAACCGTTTATCGTAATTTTCTGACACTCAGTCAGTTCTGTTTAGTAACCTTTTGCAGTAAAAGCAAAAAATAAATAGACTTTTAAGCACCTTTCGGACTATTACCAAATTCTGTGCAGTTATCCACCATGTTTTTCTGTTTATTTATCTTAGATTGCGGTCAAAATGCTAGTAAAGATTCCTATCTTATTATTGTAGTATTTTATTTGGAGATCTGTTCGAAGTTTTACATCCCAATAATTGAAACAGTATTTGTATTATATTTGCCTCACATTTACATAAATGGTGAAGTATCGCGAGCTATCTTATCCCTCAGGTTTCTCAATCTGTAGTAGTCTCAAAAGTCATGTAAGTAAATTCAGATGTAATGGTCCTATTTGATCGTCCGATCCATTTGAAATGTACTCCTTGGAAAGCAGGTTTCTTAAGCGAATGATTTAAATGTATACTTAAAAGCACTTTTCAAAGGTCACATTACTACCAATAAATGCCACATAGTTTGGATTTTCCTCTGCTTAAAATGGCGAACAAATGGCTTCTTAATCAACCGAGTATGCGGACCTATTTAACTTTCCGTTGCTGTATTTAGCGCAAGGAAAAGAAGGAAAGCAAAGGAAGTGCCACCGGACCATGCCCGGTGTGTGGGAAATGATCCAGAATCTGCCATGCGTGTGTGTGTGTGTTTCAGGTCAATTAGTATTAGCCGCTCGTACGTCTACTAACTAGCGTATCCATATTGCACGCCGTTGGTCAGTGGTTCGCCTTTGTAGGTCATACCTGACCCAGCCAGTGCACGCCCGGGCCATTATTCCTGCCATCATCAATCATGTTCGAACAGCTCTATTAGTGATTGGCATCGGATTCAAGCCGGAAAAGCGCACCACACACACACAGGTACGCACATGCACGCGAGCTTTTCATTTAATTTTCAAAAGATAAACACATTTCCAAAGGGGCCAGTTACGGTCAGCCATGTTGCGGCTAGCTGGCTGGCCTCGTGCGGGAGGTTGTATAAATCGGGAAAGTCAGCGTTCGGCCACTCGCAGTCGGCAGTATTTCCATTCCCTCATTATTATCATCGAACGGAAACTCCCATCACCGGTTCCGGGCCTTCTACCAACCACCAGAGCCCCCTCCTTCTGGGCTAGGGAAGCCAACTTTGGCCGCCCGCTAGACGCTGGCCGCTGTGGCTGGCCAGCTGGCCAACAATCGTTATTCAATCCGCTGGCAAGTGCGTCACGGTGTACGGTGAAGGTTTTGCCCCGGCCAAGGCAAGGCAAGGCAACGAGCTTCGTAGTTGCTGTTGTTGGTGCGTTGCTGACCATCCCCACACCCCATCCACTGGCTGACCATCGGACTGCGTGGAGGTGTGAAAATCATTTAGTCGAAGTCAGCAGAAGGCCAACCAGAAGCCATCGAGCAAAGTAAATGCCGGAGGGGGCGGGAAAACCCCACACGGGCCCTTCCAACCCCTTTTTCCAGGGCCGTTTGAAATCGATTTTTCTCTCGTTAAACACTCGGATGGAATGGAATGATCATTTCATGGATGTGGTGAAAAGTCAGCGATAGAGTTGCTATCAAAACAAACGCGACTACACAATTTAGAAGCTTCCAGTAAATATACTCCCGGGTCCAGGCCTTGCCTTTGGCCTCATGTTAACTGGTGCACACTAACCCCCCTGTGGCTGGACACCCCGTTCACCTTTTGCTGCTTTCACTGCTTTACGTTTCGCAGAATGGGTTAACACCGACTGGAGGAGGTTCCTTCCTGGGGCATATTATGTTGCACCCCCCCCGGGCGGTGCATCAACAGTTGTAAGGATGTTTCTCAGAAACAGAGGGCCCCGTTTGTTGCTGTTCGTAGCAGATTAAAGGGACCGGATTGACCCAGAAATGGGCCGCTGCCGACTCCCAGGATCCCCTTTGCTAATCAAATAGAGAAAAGGAAGAAAAAAAAAAAGACAAGCTGTAGCTACTGGTGCTACGGATGTGCGGAACTCTCTCACAGTAGTACATCATCATCCATTCCATTCCGAATCGTAGCTGCATAATATGCTGGCTCGTCGCAACATTAATCAATCGTGCAACGAGCAACGAGCACTGCCGGCGATGATTGTGGTCTCATTATTTCGCTTGTTGCAATCACTTGTTGAGAAAACTGAAATGAAGCGAAACATTAGAGCTTCCTGTGTGAGAAAAGCGGAAAGCACATACACACACACATGCATACAAGACCGGATGCAAATGCTGCAAAACTTCACTCTCCGGTCTGCGTCGGCATCAATTATGCTACGCATCTTCCTGTTGTGCGCCATCATCATGATGGCAACTCCGTATGCGAAACAATGCTGCGAGAAAGAGAGAGACAGCCAAAGACGGTCCCGATACACAACGAAGTCAATAGTGCGTTTGATGTTGGCCGGCGGCTGATCCAGGTGAAGCGCGTCTCTGACGTCGTCGTCGTCGCGACGTTGCGAAGCGATGATTTACAATTCAAAACATTCGATCATATCCAGCGTGTGACATCGTGTCGTTAGGGCTTTCCTTCCCGGCCTCCAAAAAACGGATGAACGTGCTTCCTTCCTGTCCGTGTCCGTGTCCGTGTGGCCGTGTGTGCGCGAGATCGCGGGCGCCCAATTGCCCAAAAGTGCTTTTCGTCCGTCCAATTTCGTAATGAAGATGTCGCAAACTGCCAACTGCATCGGTCGACTTCGGTTTTGAACCGCAACGGAAAAGGGTTCGAGAGCATCCTTTTCCTTTCCCTTTCCATGGGGAGCCTTTTTGCTTTATCAATCTTCCTTCTCTCTCTCTCTTTTTCTGGTTTTCCTACGAATGAGCATAAATAATCTTCAACTTGGCGGCGGCGGCAGCATGTAATCCAGCGCCAATCCGCCAGATTCCGGGCCTCTCGAACGAGAGAAAGAGAGAGAGAGAGCAACCTTCGTCGGCAGGGAGCCATGATTGTTCATTCAGTTGTCAATAAATTTAATGAAAATATTACACAAATATAAATATTAAAACAATTGTACTCGATCAATCGCGTCCCGTGTCTCTCGATCGCCGCTCGGTCTTGCCGGTTTGGTGGGAATCAAGAGCCGCCTTTACCGACGGCAAGTCAGACCGTCCAGGAGCCAGGACCACTCTTGGTTCTCAGGCCGGCGTTCCTACGATTATGCGTATTATGCTCTTATTGATAGGAAAAGCGTATTTTATTGGTGGCCAATAGTAGCCAGTGGCCGCACAACAGCGGAAGCGCACTCCACAGAGACCAGGCCAGGCCAGACCAGGCCAGGTAGAAGGAAGCATAAATTGTCCCAGTGACGGTTCCGTTTTAGGGAAACGGTTGCAAGCGTCCTCTGCGCTGGATCGCGGACCGTTCTACGGTTCATTCATGCTCGCTTCGCAATGTCTCAATGTTTAGCCGATCATCATCTTCCAGCAGCAGCATAAGAAGCACCGCGAAAGCATAATCGCCTTTGCGCTCCCCTTTTTTACTTCTTCTTCGAGCACAGTAGCAGCAGCAGCAGTCCTTCGTTTGATTTTGCAATAAATTTTTGACATTGCATATCTCGGCCACGGCCACAGGAGGGAGGAGTGCGCGTCTGACAAAGAAGCTTCGCTGTCGTTGCGTCCCTCACAAACAAACAAAAAAAAACAGTGCACCGGAATCGCGTGGTGCAACCGAGGGGGGAAGTGCATTCGGCGTCAGTCAGTGTATAAAATGCATGCTCGGCGGCGAGCATTGGCATGCGCATACACACAACGGCACGGCGACAAAGCAAGTTGTTCATTTTTACACGTCCCACTCAGGCTGCAACTGGCCGCAAGGATATATACGGTTCTATTGTTTTACGATGTCGGCTGGCGGCGTTTGGAAGTGTTTTTTTTGTGCGCGCCTAGCCCCGTGGAGGCGGCAGCAGCGGCGGCGCCATGTGCTGCTGTGGCCAACACTTGAAGAAAGGTGTTCGATTTCGTGCCGACGGACATGTCATTCGGCGCCCGGCCATTCCCAGGAACGTGAAAAAAGAGGGGCGCAAAAGAGGGAATGTGCATTTTATGTGCTACTGTATTTATGGAGAATTCTCGCCTCTTTTTTTTTGTTGCTGTCTTACGCTGTTTGTTATACGGTTGTGAGCGGTTCTGGCGATAGAACACATTCGTTTCACCAGTGAAGCGAAGAAAGGCAAAAAAGAAGAACAAAAAAAAACTCATGAGAAACTCATGCTAACGAGCATATATATTCATTCCCCAAGAGCGAGACACATTTAACCTTGCAGCAGCAGCAGCAGCAGCTGATGTATAATCGATCGACGATTGATGTCGATCCGCATATCAAATGTGTGTGTGTGCGTGTGTATGTTTGGGGATAGAACAATAGGTCAGCGCATAGGACACATAATAATTATGCTGCAACCATGTACAATCTATATATTCCTCAACATAAAAACAAAAAGTCAATAACATAATTTTCCCCGTTTTTTTTTCTTCCCCCCCAGTTGGTCTGTCACCGAACCTCCCGTCCCCTGGTGCGGTGCAACCGACGGCGGCGACGACGACGAATCTGTTCGGTGCGGCGGCAGCTGCGGCCGCAGCTGGAGCGGCCGGTTCAGCGGCCAACGCACACGCCCTGGCCGGTCTCGTCTCGCAACATCGGCTGCTGGAGTTGTCGCGCTTCGGACTGCGGGGTTACGATCTGGCGCAGCATATGCTCACCCAGCAGGGTGCGGTATCGAAGCTACTAGGTAAGTCCCTTAGTGTGTGTGTGAATGTCCAGTATCACCATCATCATCATCATCATCGTCACCATCGCCACCACCAACAGTTTAATGCTTCTTTTTTTTTTTTCTTCGACCGATCGAGACCGAGGCGCATAAAAGGGCGGTTCCCCAACAGCACGATTGACACGTTGGAAGATCAGCTGGTCCTCCGGGTTTTTTTTTTAAAAAGGAAGGGGAGAAGTATCAATGTCTGAATGGTCTGAGTCCCTCCTTCTTTTCCTCTTCCTTTTTGGATGCCGTGGGACGGGGTGGAAAACATAACGAGCGGGAAGAAACGATCGGGTGTAATATAATCATAACTTGCCAACATTATCGTCATAACTCATGGAGCGCTCCGCGTCTGTCCGTCCGTCCGTCAATGGGAAGCCGCGAACCGATGTACCGCGGACAAGGGGGGATATCTCGATAATGCAAAGTATTCAAATTATAGTGTTTAATGCTGAACGCTCCGGTTTCGGTTTCGGTTTTCGGCTGCTGTTCATGCTGCTGCTGCTGCTGCGGCCTTTCTCCTTTCTTCTTGGCTTTCTTTGCGGTCGCTTTTCCTCCACCCCTCAGTTTTCGAGATCAAAACGCTTTTTATTTGTTTCCTAACACCTCGAACCGCTCGAAGCGAATAGTAAACATTGTAGAGCGCATTAATGATAGGGGTGTGTGTGTGCGACGGTATAGAGCGAGAGAGACAGAAAAAAGTCAGTTGCATCTTCAAATGGCACCGCCTGCTGCCTGGTACCCCATCATTATGCGCGGTGGGGTTTTTATGCTCCACTGCAAACGACAAAAGGTAGTACCACTAGAAACTAGAATCCCACACACAAAACGGCAATTGCCGAGTCCGGCGGCGTGACGACCAACACTCCAAACGCCCGAGAAACTCGAGAATGAATGTTTTTCCGCTAATAATGCAATTTGTCCTTTCGTCTTCGCCCGTTTTTGGGGACCATTTTTGGGGGGAAAGCCCTTTTTGGGGGAAAGGCATCGCTATCGGAAGTCAACAAAAAACGGTTCATTAGCATATTTTTGGCGACTCCAAAGCATCATAAAACCCCCGAAAAACCGAACGGATGAACGGAAAGCTCATCGGCGGTTTGCGCACATTTCCTTTTCTCATAAATGTTAGTCAGTTAGGAGTTGGGTGTTTGGATTTATGAACCTTGGAAGCTTTTTGTGCCAGAATGAAGTACTTTCCGTGGGGGTTCAGAGGTCCAAAGGAACCCCTTTGATTCGTCAAACACGGGGACTCCGTGCCCGTTTCGGTTCCTAAACGCTGGAACCATCAATTACGGCACATAAAGGAGCGGTTGAACCGGGAAAAGCGGCCGCCATGGCGTCGGTTCGCAATGACTTGTTCCGTCTGCGTCTTCTGATATCTTATTCCTTTCTTCTGTTGCTGCTGCTGCTGCTGCTGCTGTTGCTGCTGGAGCTTCTGTCGATGTATTCAAATACATGAAAGGATCACAGCAAAACACACATTATCTAGCGCCATAAATCTAATCTTTGATGCACGATCGCCGGCATCGCGGCCCTCTCTCTACATGGCGTGTAAGAGCGTTTATACACTTCACACCTGGGCTGCACCAAGGAAGGAGATGCACCGCAACTTGACCTCCGACCATTAATAACCCCATCCCGGACAATTAACCATCGCTAAGCCTGGTCATTATCGGTGGCACTCGCCCGTGTGTGTGTGTGTGTGAATGGATGCAACCAGCCAGCCAGCCAGCCAGCCAGCATTTTTTTTCCCTCCGGAAGAGCAAATGTGTTGCTGCATAAATAAATATTTATGCGCTACACATAATTTCCTAAATTAAAAACAAACATCCCAGCTACTCCTTCTTCCCACTCTCTTCCCCCCCTGAGGTGCATTGACGGCGTCAGTGGTCACGCCCCAGGTCGTCAGGCAGACGACACGCGCATTGTAGCTGCGACCACGAAGCATGAGATCGCAAAAGCGTCCGCGTGTGTAAACGTTTTGTACGGTAGTTGTGTGTTTCGGTTTCGACATGCAGTTAACATGCAGCCACGGCTCCTCTTTGGCAGCAATATGTTGTATACATTGTTTAACAATGAGATGGCCTTCGAAGGAACGAAGTTGTTGCCGCAACGGTCCGGGCCCATGATGGGTTGACATCGAGTTTCCATGAATGGTGGTGCCGGTTCGCGTGTTGTCGTGGTTTTGTCACATCACAATGACGGCAGAGTGAACAGTGAATGCAACAGAAGCGCCAGAAGCTCCGGAATAGAATTCGATCTAAACGTAAACCAGCTACAGCTTCATGTTTTATGCATGAAAACCACCAATAATGCACCAACAGTTTGCACAGCTCATGCAGCTGCACCACCACCTCGATGAACCTGTGAAGCGCAAACACTAATCCCGCTCAATAGCTGCAGCAGCAGCAACAGCAGCAGCAACAGCGACCTTTACCAAGCGACATAAACCTGCCAATAACTCTTTGCCTTACCCGAAGACTCCGAAAAGGTACGCGGTGTGGTGCTAATGAGTGGCAAATTCGCCAAACGATCCGTTGTTGGCATTGTTATTGGTCGTAGTTGGCGTTGGCATCCACTTTTCGCAGTGGTGCAAAAATTTGTTATGATTTGTCAAAATAATACCACCCAAGCGGTCGCGACCGACACTTTATGCACCACCAAACGGTGGTCGGTTTGATGCACCTCGTGGGGAGTTGGTGACCACCACCGTTGGCACCAGTACACCGGGCATGGCCATGTTTTGCATAAACCAGACCATGAACAGTCAACGACGCCAGCGACGACGAACGAACGAACGAACCGTTGGCTGTTGTTGTGCGGCGCAGATTATCTCAATTTTATGCAAACAGTTTTCCACCACCACCACCACCCATGGTGCAGGGTGTTATCCAATTTCCTTCTGCCACCAAGGGCGTCATTCGCGTCGCCATCGCCATCGTCGTCGTCACCGTCGTCATCGTTGTAATTGTTTCATTGTAAAGAGAATCTTTTGTTACGGGAGGGGCGGAGGAGCTGCTTTGGGAAACAAACATTGATTTCCGTAGCTGAGGAGTTTCCCGCTTTTCCGGCCCGCTAGGGGCAACAGCGCGTTCCCGTGACGGATTGGATCAAAGTCGCTACAAACGTGTCTTTCCTCCTACAGCTACTGCTACTGCTGCTGCTGATTGTAATCGATTTTGAATTGCTTCAATTGTTGTACGTTTAAGGTTAGGGTCGTTAAAGGGAGGAGAGCTGGTGTTTGCTTAGCTAAGAAGGGGTGTTGAGATTAGAGATGGCGGTCGGCCACCGTTGTTGTATTGTCCGGTGAGAAGCGTTGCGATGCAATTCAAGTGCATGTTGCAGATGCGATCTACTGCATGGCCCCTAAAGGCCAACGTCATCTATTAATGCAAGTTGTCTCCTCTAATGCTAGGTTATGGTTGTTGTTTTGACCCGGGCCCCCGGTGGAATCGGTGTAAGAAGCGCAACTGGAACGTGTCTGGTCTGGAGTTTCTTCGGTGAAACCCGGCAATTTCTCACAAACCGAAAGCAAGGAAGGGATGCAAATTATGATTATGCGCTAGAAGACCGCCCTCGTTCCACTGCGGGAGAACCTTATATACCGAGTTTTCGAGTCGAGTCGACGGACCAAATGACCATCATTTTGAGTCCCTCCTCCACCCCTCACCATCGTCTAGGTTTTTGGGAGGATTCGTGGATTCCACCAGGGGGCTCGAGCAACTAATTTGCATCGCGATCTTCTCCGCGCGCCTTTATCGGTCTTCGATCCTTCACGGGAGAGCTAAACGATTGCCAATCGAATCGACCCCGCCGAAGCGTGTTCATCCTTCGGATTTCTATCCCTCCATCCCCTTCTTTCCTGGAGGATTTAATTTTGTTTGTTTTTACACCGATACGGACTGCGTGGCGTGGCGTGGCGCGATCATCGCATCGCATCGCGAGAGGGATAATTAACTGCGTCTGCCACGGTTTTTGGAGGTTTGGCCGCCGCTTGACCGAACGAACATTGTTGCTTCCTTCGCGCTGCCGGTCTCTTCCTCTTGAATTCACACTTTCGCTGACAGCACGTGGTCCCTGCTGTGCTGCTATGCTATGGTCCTTCCACCAAAAAAACAGAAAAAGCCGCCAATCGGCCGCCAATCTACCCGTCGACAGCGCTTGTTTGTTTTGCCGCGGATAACGCCTCCGAACGGCAGCAACAGCAGCCCCAGGAGCAGCAGCATCGCTGATCGTCCTGCAACGATACGCACGCCCGAAAGCATACCAACCAATTAGCATATCAAAGTGTGGTACGACCGTTGCGAACACACGCACAGACGCACGGGCACGGGCATGGGCACGATGGCCGGCGAAAGAGTTATGAGGATAAAACGGTTAAGGTGGAAACTACCAACCAACACCGGCGGACTGGCGGATGCCAACGACGTTCAGCTGCTGCTGGCCCCCTTCTTCGTGGTCCATAAATTCGTCGTCGGCTCCTCTCGTCTCGTATCACCACCATCATCACCACATCATCATCTGCGATGGGCGATTCCATCATAATTTGCTTCCATTCCGCCCCATTTGCTCCAACCGTTCGCTTTCGGTCCGTGCTCGTGGATTGCCCCGTTGATGATGTCCCCAAAAGAAAACAAGGCAGCCCCGCACTCTGTCTGTCACTTTTACTTCGTTCATTAGCATCGCTGAATGGGGGGGTCTTTTGGTGATCGATAGCGATCGAACGATCGGCGGCCAACCAACCATTTATGAGACCGAAGCAGAGGCCGATCGGATGATAAAAAGAGAGAGAGAGAGAGAGAGGGAGAGAGGCCGTTTGGCACGAGGCCGTTTCATCAAATCATCACGTGACAATCCGGGGGGTTTTGTATTTTTTGCTGCAGACTCACATAAATGGTCAAAAGCAACAGCGAATCCCAGCGCTCCTTTTATGCTCCTTCAGCAACAGAAACAACACCACATCCCGAAAGGCAAAAAGGGATGAACGTTGGGATGCCGCCCCGAGTAATTGTAGAGTACAATTGAAAAATTATGCTACAATTAATTTAGATAGCGATCGTTACATTACTTCGGCTTGTTAGAAGCCCTCGAGCCCGGGCCGGGGAGGAGAGGTGGGTTATTATCCGTTATGCGTTACCTCCTTGCGCTCGCGACGCAATTGCACCTGGCAGTGCATGACTCCACGCGTCTGTGTGTGTGTGTGTGTGCACCAAGAGGAGGAACAGGAGACAGAAGGAGGTTTTCAAAATGTGAGAATAATGCCTTCAAGTATCAATTGTTAATGGTAATTTATTCACACCTTCCTACCATTTAAACCGTTTCGGGGGCCACCACTACCACCATCACATTCCTTTTGCTGCGTCCTCTGCTCCTTCTGCTGCTGCTGCGGTTGTGGTTCTTTTGGTTTTCGCTTTTCCGACCATTCGCCATTCTGCCCGTTGCTATGCTTTCCAGGAGAGGGTTCTCAGAGCTTTAGCAGCCCCTGAAGAGAAGGGCAGAGAGGATGCTTTGGTTTGGTGCTCAACAACAACAACAACATCTGATCTGTTTTCATCTTTCCGGAGGGTCACCTCCTCCGGCTGTACTTATCATCCCTTAACCCCTTTCCCCTTTCGTGCTGACTCGTTTGCTTTTGTTAAATAAAATATAATTTGTACAAAATGCAGGGAGCATTTTAATTGAATTATACATTGCATTCATATCTCGCTCGGCCGATCACTCGGATAAGGACGGTGGCTGGGGTGGGAAGGTGAGAAAACAATGTACCGAAAAGGGTTGAGGAGGGGGAGTAGAAAGCATATGTTGCCGATGTTACGTGCGGTGGGGCAGGAAAAATGTGAATGAAATGTGTCGTCGCATCGCGAACTAACAATTGGCGTCTGGCCTGGTCACCTGCAACAACCAAGCCGCCTGCCTGCCTGCCAGCAAGATGACAGATGGCATTGTAGCCGGTCGGTCAGTTGGTCAGTTGCCAGTGTTTTTAGCTTTTGTTTTGTTTTATTTTCGATGCACCACCCCAAGTACCAGGTGGTAATCCAGAGTGGCGAGAGCAGTAATGGTTGGCTTATGGCGTGTGTGTGTGAAACACCAACATTAACGATCGTTCGATGTCACTACCAGATGATGATGCGCCAACGGGGGTTGACATCTTCATTATCGACCTCAATTCGAGGTGCTTCACTACTGCGTGAGCAGAGCAAATGAGCGTTCTGTCTCACTACTGCTGGTGGTAGGTTCGTTTGACAACCGCCACTTCCATCTGCCCACCTGACAAGCCTGGACACAAAACAAAGCAACAAGCCGCCGGCCGCGATGGTGACGACGGTCCATAAAATACTGCTGCACATTGTATGCAAATCGGTCGATCATCATCATCATCATCATCATGGTCGAGTGGCCGAAACATCCGTCCTCCCACCGGTATGGTGGGACTGTGGACCGTACAGCGCCGGTCGTTTGATCGCGATTGAAGTAGCAACAGCAGCAGCAGCATCATCATCATCATCATCATGGTCGAGTGGCCGAAACATCCGTCCTCCCACCGGTACGGTGGGACGGTGGACCGTACAGTGCCGCTCGTTTGATCGCGATTGAAGTAACAGCAGCAACAGCAGCATCATCATCGTCATCATGTCGACGATTGATTTGACACCGTAAATCAAACGCGGAACGCGGGTGACATCCGATCTCGTCTGACAGCTTCTAATGAATATTCATTGCTCCCTTGCTCGCGTGTGCGCGCGTGTGTGTGTGCACACGTGATAACTGATATGTAATTCGGACATCGATTGGTCGTCGGTCGCCGGTAGATGCCGCGATGAGATGTCCGGGACCACCCCGGAATGTCGTGGTACCGGACCTCCTTCAATCCATCAATTTGGGGTCGCAATGGGAGGAGAAAAAAAATTAGATCGCGATGCTAATGTGCGGTTGTCGCTGTCGGAGCGGTACTCGAATCTCGAGTAATTGAACGGCATTGAGCGATGTGATGTCGAATGATCACCACGACGATGCCGTCTAGCGTGACATTCGAGACTCTCTCGAGGACTCGTTGGAGGAATATTAAAGTGTTTTGTGGCCCCCAAAAATTCTAGAACCGCAGAAAACGGCGGACAATCGAATCGGGGTTGGTGATTAAATAGCCTTTTTTTGGGGGGGTCCGATCCGATTTTTTTGGGTGGCTTTGCAGTCCGATCGCGCGATGGAATTTGTTGTCCCTAAAAAACAAAAAAAAATTGGAAAAAAAATCTAAAAGGGACCCCACAATGACGCATAATGAATGACTACGGTTGGCTACCGCCGCGCGATCATTGCGCTCGACACGCGATCACCCCTTTTCCTGGGGTTCGCTGGCTACTGACCCTTTCACGTGAAGCCTCCCCCCCAAAAAAAAAATTTTTTTGAGAAAGGGGTTATTAAAGGGATTGAATATTTTATTAAGCCTCCCCAAAAAGACGACGACGACGAGATTGTAGCTTCGTGACTTTGATGCAAACCGTTCCCCTGGCCCGGTTCGTGGCTGTCCAGGCCAATGGATTACGATGCCACACGCACGGAGAGACGGTTTTGGGCCGGCCGGATGTACGAAAATTGTCGATTAACTCCGGCAGAGCGGACGGACGGACACACGAAGACGAAGCCAAAGAATGCTAATTGTTACTAAACGCTCTCGAAGGCGCTCGAGCGCCGCTCTCGGGGTCTCGGTTGAGATCACAGAATAGATCATTCCCCCCCCCCCTATTGCCCGCGGGGGGATTCCGTATTTCAAATTAAAGAATCCAGCTCCCGGAGTCCCAGATTGGCAGATTTCGGGTGTGTTTGTGTGTCCCGTTAAGGTAGAACACCGATCATCGCCTCGATGATCACTAAGACCGGAAGCTTTCGGCGGCGCGATCGTCGATCTGTCGGCACCGACGGTTCTTGCCAGGCCAGGCCAGGCTATTGGCGCAGTCTCTGATCTCTGTCGATTGCACAGCGGGTGATGGCGATCGTTGTTCGCAGCGTGGCGCGCCGCGAACCCGGTAGCGCACCACCTGCCGCGCTAACAACAGCAACAACCCCGGGGCCTGGAGTGTGCGCACGAGTTTGACTGCACACCGGGCCACCGGTATGCCCTGGAGCTGGAGCCGATTGGTGCTGGCTCGTTCCGGAAATGACACACCATGGCGCATGGCAGGCGCAGGTGAACTTCGATCCTCGGTTCCCCGTTCGATCGAAACGTAATCAGCATCAGCGCCTGAGCGTAATTTCAGCATCGATCAATCGAATCCGCGCCTGCCGGCCTGCGCGCCGATCGGTCGGTATGCCGTTAGGGAACGCAAAACCAATTTGGTTCATTCGTCGCAGCATAGTTGGATGCCACGGACCATCCGCACCACCAACTCCGGATTGCGACGCGATGTTGGTGGTCCTCGGGGTTTCCTTCGGCTCCCGCTGACGCTTAACTATCGGCACGCAGTCCCTGGCCGGGCAGATGGCCGACCGCGCCGGTGGTGTAAGTGTATCATTTAGATCCGCCCTCCTGTGGTCGTCTTGTTCTCTCTTGCCAGAAGGGCTCGGATCGGAGCAGCGGTGCCTGTGACGGTGCAGTTTCTGGTTCTTGGCCACTGGCCACGGAGAGCCTCGCGATACACGATCCACGGCGCTGTCCACGAGCGACCGCAGACGCAGCAGCAACTGACAAAATCCTTCGGGACATTAAAATGCTATAAATCATCTGTTTGTACCGAGGCGCGCCGTGGCCACACGGCCGGGCAATTAATTAGATTAAACAAGAGGAAGAGGAGCACCCGGGCCTCTGGATTGTAGTAAACCAAAACCAGCGAACGAGCGACGTCACTCGCGGGGCTCGCAAAAACAAAAACGGAAAGAGAAAAAGAGAGAGAGAAGCGAAGCGGAAATCGCCAGCAAACCCTTGAGGGGCCTTATAAATATGCAAGCGCGGAACCCGGGCCGCGGATCGCAATGCACGGTGCAACGCGCGACACAGACAAGAAGTAGAGATCTGCAGCCGGCACCGCGGGCCCATACCTCCTCCCCCTAGACCAGACCAGACCAGACCAGACCAGAGCAGAGAACATTAGCAATCATCAATCGATCCCGTTTCGGTTGATCGATCGGATCGCGAATCGGATGGCAGGATCGATGGCCGGTGCCGGTCTGGATGGTCTGGAGTAGCAGCAGCAACAGCAGCAGCAATCGCTATCTAATGACGAAGATCAGAACTCCGTGTCGTTCTATTGCGAGAGCGTTTCGCGAAAAACGTTTCCCGTCATGGACGTCGATCGCGACGCTTTACGCACGACGTCGACGACGTCGAATCGAAAACGTCGAATCGAAGACGTCGTCAGATCGCTTTCTGTGGTGCGTTGCTCATCCCCCATAGATGATCCTCGGCTGCTTTTGCTGCTGTTGCTGCTGTTGCTGGCTGGCCGGCAAGGTGCCTGGTGCCGGTTTTGTCAGAAGAAACCGCACACAGGAAGCCGGAAGGCATATATTTTAGGAGAACGGCCAGGAAGCAGCGATGGTCT
>NC_064875.1:19448966-19458966 GCF_943734745.1 Anopheles darlingi
AATCCTTTGGAAACTTTTTGAACAAATTGGGACTTCGCGATCGATCAATGCTTGGTCTACTATACTGCCGTTGTATGATCGTAAAGATTAGCTCTTATACGGGCTACAGATGATATTGTCTGTGAAATTAATCGATTTAATCGATTCAAACTTAATTTCAATCCTGTTTTTAATCTCTTTGACTGAAGTTGAAGTTCAAAGCAGCAACAACAGGTCACTATTATTATTTGCTGAATTAATAGCATCAAATTAAATTGCGTTAAATGAAACTTAGTGCTAAGCCAATGACAGTTATTACTGCCAATGAAAGTTGCTTTCGTGTTTTTTATCGCATTAGCTCACAATCGCGAATTAATAGGAATGCATTCTGAAGATCACAAAACAGATCTTGTAATATACAATGTAGCACCAATTTAGCACCCTCATGCTCATTACGAAGTCGAGCGCGAATTTCAGACACACGCCTTTCTGATATTGCTGAACTCCTGCATAGAATCACCTGGAAGTGGGTAGAACAACCACACCGTCCCGTCGTCCAGGTGTTGGTGATGATGCAGATGATGATGATACATGGACATTGGAGAGCTATTTTTATGAGACTGACCTGCGGGGCCTGATTACCGGCCGGCAATCATAAATTATACTCGCGACACGACGACTGCCGCCAACCGTGAGGTCCACTAGGGGCATAAGACATTCATCGTCGAGCCAAATAGGTCAGAAAGAGAGAGCAAGACTGACTTGAGGCAAGAGCCCTGATTAGCATGCCCGAACGCGCGCGCACACACACACACCTTTCGCGTTGGTGCAAGGTGGTACAACATCGAATGCTTAATCTTATCCTGTGTGAAACCATGCTCAACATTGTGCCATCAGATTCACACTGTTGCATGGTGCACCGTACAAGGAGCAGGAGGAGGAGGTGGCAGAGGAGAGTGCGAGCGGTGGCGCCGCTGCTGCTGTTGGACCATTAATTTATTATTTCCGTTCAACATTCATCTCCGCTAATCCGCGGTCGCAGTTACCTCGGGCTGCGGGAAGCTGAGCTTCAAGTGGTTCAGTCTATGGTTCATCGTCGTCTGGGACCCGAAAAAAAAACCTCCACAAGTCCGGGACTGGTGAGAGGGTAAAAAGAAGAAGCGCAGAAAACGGATCGCACCAAGATGGACCCACACCGCTGTTGGTGCTGTTGTTGAAAGGGGGATGCTCGGTTTTTAATGCTGAGTAAATACCTCCTTAAGAAGCGCGCAATTGACCTCATGGCACTCGTGTGTTTCGTTTCGAGTGAGCTGCCCTCTTGACTCGGAATCCAGTGCATCGATCCATCGCGTCGTCCATTGCTTACGCACGTTCGCGCTTGAGCTCGTCCGAGGGAGCATGCAAAGTAGCAGATCCTGTGATCCGATGAGGTTTGTTACGTCCATCTAATAACAATCACTGTTGGCGGTGGTGGTGGCGCGGTGGTGGCCAACTCCTGTTGCTGCTCTCGACTGCTCGCTCGGAGGCTCCCCGGCTGTATAAACAGACCAGGTGGGACGACATTAACGGCGACGTTAAACAAACACCGAACCGTCCTACCGATTGGAGAAGGAATCCGATCACGGTTGCTCCCGCTGGTGGTCGCTTTTTTTTTCTTGCCACTCAATCAAGCTGGATCAAACTTGCCACTCAATCAACAACAACAACCGCGCGACGAGTGTTTGGGAGAGCAAGTTCGGGGGGAGTATCACGCCTCGTGCGTGTCTCCTCGCGTATTAGGCGCACAAGAAGGCACGATAGTTTTATCGTGCAACTTTGTTATTCCTAGGGTTCCTGCCAACCTCCTGGTCCTGGTCAAGTGGATCATTACCTTCTACTACTCCTGCTCCTGATCGATTACTGTTTGCCTACCGAAAGCAGTACACACCAACACACACAGGCTGTTAGTGCTCTTAATCCAACACTTTCTCCCGTATGGGAAGCTAACTGGCTCCACTCGACGGAGAGTACGACGAGCTGAAAAATGTCTGGACATTGTACTAGACAGAAGAAGTCACTCTGGGAGTTTGCCGTCATTAAAAAGTCAGGCGCCACACGGAGGCCTGCCCCTGGTTTGTCCTGTGAATGTAGCGAAAACATCAACACGGCTACCAAAGGGGCCAATGCACCTCGGTTCTTTTTTCAAGAACCCATGGAAGTGGTGGCTTTGCGGGATTATCAACTTGGCGGGATTATCTTCTAGTCTTCGGCTTTATCTCATCTCGATGTCGAACGTTCCCACTGAAGTGAGAACGTTCTCGTGCTACGGAGTCACTGTAATCTGGCGCCAATGATCCCAGGAAGGGCTTGCGAGCAAAACGAAACCGTCTCTAGGTTAAGCGTTCCAATCGGTGCCGAGGTGGCGACCGGGCGTGACGTCAATTGCCGGCGTGTCGATCGCCTGATACATGTTTCCCCGTCCGCACTCTCGGGCGACATGTCTCGGGCTTTGTGGCGAGAGCAGAAGTTCAAGAACAGACCATGCAGAACGCCATGCGCCTTCCTCACACGTTCATCACATTAATATCGATACCAGTCATCGATTACAATGCTGGAAACCATTGGGAACGTTTAGGGCTTCCCTCGCTAATAATAAGTCTTCCTTCAGCCCGAGCTGACAGCCGCAAGCATGCAAAGTGAGGGCGTGCAAGGCCACGATAACTCTAAGTCTAATTTCAACGCCCCGATATTGGTGCTTATTTGTCATCATCCCAACCGAACCGAACCGAACGAACGGAACTCACATGACACACGGTGGTCACGTTTTTGCAAACAACACCACACGTAGCGCCATGGTGCGCAGGTTGCAGGTTGTCGTCGCTACTATTACTAACGGATTTCCGCTTCAACACACATGACATGAGAGTGTAGAGTAGAGGAGGAGGACTCCAAGACTCACGTTCTTTCGGCTCGGGTAGTCGGGAGGTCGATGTCTAAACAGGTCATTTATTATAATGAGGTTTAATTCTCACATTTGTCACAATTTTACATGCATTAGCGCAATGGCTGCCGTGTATAAGGCCGGCCACATGTGTCTGAGGGTAAGCGAGCACTTCCCTCCGGGCTTGCAGATCCGAAAGATCCGAGCGCTACTGCGCCTGATGCTGATGCTGCCTCTGATGCTGGGAACAAACTCTATTGCAATCCCACGGATCTGGACGTGCCAGGTAGGCAGACCGGCGATATTCATTTTCCGAAGGTGCGGCGCGTAATCGCATCATCAGCACCGCACCGCGCCGCACACCGGCCCGGGGGCGACACACAATGCGAGTGAGAGATAACAAAAAAAACATAAAATAAAAACCTCAAAACACGGCGCACCTCCACCCCCTCCCGGTGTTCGGTGGCCCAAAAAGACGTCGACTTCGGCATCGGAGCGGCAGCATTTTCCCAGGCCCCGGCCGCTGCCGCCATTTATCGCGCATCGGGGCGCTTCGGGGGAGGGGGGGGGGGGGTGCCATATTTCTTGCCGGGAAATTGGCAACCACACCACCACAGCGCGATGGAAAATCGATTGCGAGTGGCGGTGGCTTCCAGCTTCAGCTTCTTTGAACATTACTCCACATCCAGACGCCTTCCGTCAAAACCAGTGCGACGGCGGCGGCGGCGCATCAATCGATCGGAACGGGCCTTCCGGGCCTGATTCCTGGTAGCTGATCTGCGTGTCTGTGTGCGTGCCAGGTTGTTTCGCTCGGTGATTTATGCCGGTGACTGCCACGGGTACGTGACGCATCGAGTTTTTTTTTTCGGGGCCACATTGGAGTTAAGCCGCAGGAGCAAGTTATTTAGATCGAACGAGGATGAGTTATGATGAGAGAAGGATGAGTGATTGGTGTGTGTGTGTGTCGGTGATGCACACGCACTTTGAATAATGACCTTGATTTGTCATGATGTGATGCGACATAAACGATGGTCCACATTTTAAGTCTCCAGCGAACTGCGGCAAGGTGCTTTGCAGTGGCGGCCTTGTCTGTTGTTCTTCTGTCCTGGCTGCTCAAGGTGAAGTCAATAATTACCAAACACATCAATCGTTTCCAATCGCTTCTACGATCCCCTCCTCCTTGGCCATCTGCCATTTACAACGCGTTGTGGCCCCTCATCGGTTATCGGTTCAGTCGCATCATGCCGCGCATTTACGGTAATCGATATCAATCATTGTCATAATATCGACACACGGCAAAACGGGAACGCGACGGCCACACTGACAGCAACGGAGCAGAACAGGGCAGGGCCGGGACCCTGATTTGCTGCCCTGCTGCCGCGGGACTTCAACTCCCGGTGTGCGATCATTACTCAACTTTGGAGTTTCTACGACTGCTGCCGCCATCGCCGCCACCATTGCCGCATTGGATGACCGCTGATCTCATCTCATCTCATCGCATCTCAACTCATGTGGTCAGCGCAGCATTCAACTATACAAGCAGGAAACCACGCTGTGACCGAGTGCGCACTCTTCGCACTCGCCGTCGGAGTAATTGAATTGCTTCCACTTCAGTTAAAGAGAACCAGGTTGGGTTGGCCCCCCAACCCCCCCCCCAGCAGGGGTGTCATAATTGAATACCGAACCGATTCGGAAGTGTGCCTTCCGACAAAGGACTCCCGCCGTGCACGCCGTGGCGGCGTGGGGAGTCCACCTTAGATGCCCCTTTCTTTTTTTTTTAATTTTATTATCTGGAATCCATGTCGCTGTGTTGCTGACCTGGGTCCCTCCTCAGGTCGGTCCGGTCTACAATACCTCGTGTCTCGAAATCCAAAGGGACCATCTTGTGTGCTCGTGCGGGAGTCCAATTTGGGAGCTAATCTTGGAATTAAAATCCCTGCACGAGAGCAATTATCTGTGGCCGAGAAAATCGGTCGGACTTACGACCCTTACGGACCTGCTCTCTTCCTTAAGGTTATATCCCCTCCCTGGATTACGCCAAACGGTCTCCGAAAAATTATGATTTCGGTTTCATAGAAACCGCCACCGCCACCACGGCGAGAATCCGGGCGGTCCAGGAGACCTCCAATTAATATCACGCAATGCCGCCAAGCGTCCCGGTCCGTATCCGCTCCTGAGGCTACTTCTTGTGATCCTCCATCAGACAGACCGAGCGAGAGAGAGAGAGGTCATGAGCCGGTCGGGCGTAATTGCGCATGATTTAATCGATATCTCGCTGGGCGCTGGGGAGTGTGTTTTGAGTGGTTTTGGACGCAGGAGCAACACCAACCAAGAAGGGGGTATAGTAGCCTTCTGTACCTACTTCTCCTCCTCACCTCACTGTCAGTAATCATTACGTGCCGCGTATGTGTGCGCGTGCGCGCGCACTCGAGAACAGTTATGGTGATTTTGTGCAGCTACTGCCACGACGCAACGACGCAAAGTGCTTCGCATCGCCGCAAGTCGCGCCGCACGCCACGGGCCCCGGTTAATATGGACAACTTTCTGTCTGTCCGGTGGTGGATGAAGCCTACGCGCGATCGCCCACCCCCCCTGTATCGCTTGCTGCCTTGCGATGCGATTGCGCCCGGTTTGGGGGGTGGGCGAGATTTGATTTAAATTTAAGCTTCTCGCGCGACATTAATGAGCGCCAGCTACAGGCAATATCAATTAGAGACCGGCAAACCCCTCTCACACCCTCCCCCCCACCTAAAAAAGGAGTCCCCTCTTCTGCTTTTGTCTCGAAGTTGGAGCTCGAGTGTAGGCGAGATCGAGTTGGCCACAGATAGAGACATTTTGTGAGATGATATAAATCAAACTGCGGCTGCCGCTGGTGCTGTTGCTGCTGCTGATCGCCGTCATCGCCGCTACTAGCTTGGTTAAGGGCATCAGCCATTTGTTCATGTGCAGTCAGGCAGAAGGAGTTGGCAGTACGCAGACCGTACGGCGTTTGCACCGAAACCGACGCGGAATCCGGTAAGCCCGAGAGCCCCAAAAAGCGAGTGACCGAAACCTGTTAGCGAGCCACACCGTTCGAGACCGTGGCCGTGGTGCGCCAATAAAACGCTAATATCATTAACTAGTTAACGAGCGAGTGACGCGCTATCCGCGCAGCCGCAGCGTTAGCGGCAAATAGCGCTTGAAAAGAGAAAAAAAACCGGGGAAATTCCTGGACATCAATCTACATTCGGTTTTCGGTGCTGCTGCTGCTGCTGCTGCTGAGGAAGCCGACCGTGAGGTCAATCGTGATCGCGATCGGCGCAGGCTAGAGTGCTACCATTAAAATGCTAAAGTACCTGCTATCAATCCGCACCGCAGATCGAAACGGCCGCGACGGTGAAAGGCGATCGCGCGCGCGAGGTGACAATATTCATAATGAGAAACCGACCGTCTGACCGATCGATAGCGGCTCGCCGCGCTCGTTGGCTCTCTAATTAGTGTGCCTTTTTTGCATCCACGACACGGCATCCCACGGCCCATGGTTTGGTCTTTTGTGAGAGAGTTGCCTGCAGCAAACGATTGGTGATGGGAAAAATCGTCGGGATTTGTACTGGTACCACCAGGATGCGGTTCCATCGATCGATCGCCATCGTTTCACCATCATCGAACATGCCGGCGGTTCAGGTCAGGACGGAACCGATCGCGGTCGCGGTCCGAGACACCCGAGCGACCGAGTCTAGGCAGAACGATCGATTCCTCGATTGCTATAAAGATCTTATCGATTTACGGTCGCCATGGACTTGCTGGAGTAGCTCTAAAGCTGCTGCTGCTGCTGCTGCTGCTGCTGGTGGTGGTGGAAGGAGAGATTTATAGCTTCACTATTTTCGCGAAGCACACAAACCGCCGACAAACGACGATATGGTGTTCGTGGTCGTTGTCTAGACCTGCCCTGGCGGTTACGGTCCTCAGGAATTGGAAAATGGTCCCGGATCGGTGCAACGGAACGTGAGATCCGAACCGCGACCCGGTCGCCAATTGTAGCTGTAGCACTCCGATTGGTTTCTGGACACTTTCCGGCCAGCTTTTGCTCTGAGTGTGTGTGTGTGTGTGTGTGTGGTTGTAGTAGTGGTTCATGATCGTGCACTATTCCTCATCAAAAAGGGGCACGCATACACTAACCATAGCCCCAATGAATTTCTAATGGAACTAAGGAACTGGCGTGTGTATGTGTGTGTGTGTGTGTGTTCCTCCCTCATTATACATCCTGTTTCAAGGCTCACACCCCCCCCCCCCCCCCATGGCCTCACTTCTCGCCCCGCACGAGTCGAACTGATTCGATTTGGGCGCGCAGTCAAAATGGCGCAGGCTTCCTCCTCATTTTTTTTTATGGAATCGCATCCCATAGGTCCCAATAATGGTGGTTTAGTGGTCGTAAAACGAAATCTAGTGTCAAATGGGGCTCCACCTCTACGCACCCTTGGCCTGCATGCATGTGGAGCGGAATGCTAATATTTCTATTCCATCTGTCCGAGGACCGAGAGCGATCGTAAAACCGTTTTGAGTATCCGGGGCCTTCGTGGGCCTTCGGGAAGCGGTGAACTAGTGTGATCATCGATGGTTAGAAGTTGTTAAAAGCTAATCCTCTCCTTCTCCTCCTCCTCCTCCTCCTCCTCCTCCTCCTCCTCCTCCTCCTCCTCCTCCTCCTCCTCCTTCTTGGTGACCGTGATTTCCCATTGTTTTGCGGGAAATGAAATTAAGAATATGATTGGGAACTCCAGCAAGAGACCAGCAATAGGGACAATCGATTACAATACACAGACAACAACACACATACAAACGCATCCAGCGATCGAGTAAGAGCTCGCGTGCTCCAGCTCCAGCGGCTTGCACGACGAATGCCAAGGCCAAAGATAAGGCCGCCAACCAGAGCGACCAACAGACCAACAAGCGGACAGACAAACAGAATCGGAAAGCGAGATCGCGAGCGAGATCGTAAAAGTTTCAATTTTTACGACCACTCGTTTCCAATAAAATGTTTAATAAAGCACTGAATTAATTACGGAGATCCAATACTACCACTACTGCTGCTGATGCTGCTACGGAGCACGCACGCGGAATGTAGTTAACGTGTCGGACTCGGGAAACTCGAAATCTCGATCGCTCGACATACGGACATGTCCTCGACGTTGAACTCACTGGACCGAGTTGAAAATTGATTAACTTTCAAAACCATCGACCGGGTCTAGGGTCTGGGGGGGACCTGTTTTGCGCGAGACAACAACAACCACGTTGTGCAATGCTCGGGACCCCCATTCCGGTGCAACATTCCCGGGATCGTGGGGGCAGGGGATCAAACAACCAGCAAATATGCACTCAGGAGGGTAAATAAATTAATTAACAAATGACTTTATTACACTTAGCCCGTGGTGCGTGCGTGCGTGCGTGCGCGCCTGTGTGTGTGTGCGTGCGTGGCTATTCCTTCTTTGGGGTGCGGCCACGCGAGAAAGTTGCTTTCCATTTCGCGCGCCATCCAGAGCCTCCACGGCCACATGTATGTTAATTTGCCCTCAGAAATGAGCATACCAAGGCACGCACGGTGTGTGTGTGTGTGTGTGCACGTGCGCATGTGCTTACACAAATGGCTGTCAGGAGTCATGGGAGGGGGGTCTCCCTTCCCCCCTTCTTCAAATTGGATGACGTGCAAATTGTGATACTTCTAAACGGAAATTACCACAACAAGCCACAAGCAAGCTCCTTCCTCTCCTGTTTGGTGTCTCGTCATCAGCCGCATCAGCCGTTTTGTCCCTGTTCAACCGTAATTATCCGCTTCCTTTCCGCCTGTTCGTGCCGCTGGCCGCGTCCATAATCGAAAATGAGGCGGAATGAAGGGATGAAAGCTCATCTCACTCACCCGCGACTCTACAGAAGCCGCGACGACGACGACGACGACGACTTGAAACTTGGTTTGGAAAATGCAAACGAACGGCGATAAAAACCGGTGAAATCCAGCTGTCAGCCAGCCAGCCAGCCAGCTCATCATCACCATCCCGTGGTGTGCGTTTGTCTGTCATAGAGCGCCGAAGCGAACGAGGCACGGATTTGGATCGCGCACCGCAGCTTTGGCCGCGCGTTTGAACCGCTGTTCAAACACGGTCCCTCCTCTCTCGCGTTGGATCGCTATTGGACTGCTCCAGCTAGCTACCCCAGCTAGCCTTGGAATGCAGGGGATGATGATGATGATGATGATTTGGAATGGATTAATTACACTTTTTCGAGCTAAACGGTTTCTGAAAGCCGGCGGCGACTCCAACCAAGCGGTGGTGTCTGGGCCATTCCCCACAGAGAAGGGAAATTGCGCGCGCGCGCGCGAGAGGAGGGCATCGTGGATCGTGAAACCCCCGTCTGGCCCCCGGGATCGTGGCTTTCGAAGGAAGGGAAAGGAAGGCGCAAAAACGAGGCGAAGAAGAAGAAAACTTAATCAATAACACAACAATAACAATATTTTGATGATAATACTGCTCCATCCTCAAAAGCGATCAAAACTATTATTACGCGATCGCTCAGGCATCGGGATCCGTTCGGGGCTGGAACAGAAGTTTCAACAGCCAGCGGCCAGCGGCCAGCCAGCCAGCCAGCCAGCCAGTCGGCCAGTCCAGACGCGGCGGCTCTCTCGCTGGATGGATCCGATGATTGATGGTTAAATGTTGTGCCTCTGATCATCATTTAAGGGGAGGAAATGGAAGGGAAGGTTGGTTGGAAGGGTGTTCCGAAATATTCATCGAATATCTTTCACCGCCGTGGCCCCCGGTGGTGGGCCTTCTGGAGGCGTCAATTGCTCATCCACACCGCGCGCATCGGCGGCTTCCTGAGCGCCTTTTGTGAGGCCTCTACCTCGATCGGTGAGAAGTGGGCTCACGATCGTGGCACGTTTTGTGGCTACTATGTTTTCCTTTCCTCTCTCTCTCTCTCTGCTCTCTCACTGCCCTCTTCCTGGGTATGCCCGGAACAGTGCTGCTGCAAAAGGTGGTAACTATGAACAACTAGCCGGTCGGTTGATCGGTAACTCCCATTATAGATCGATAAGAGCCAACCATGACTCAGCAGCACCAACAGCAACAGCAG
>NC_064875.1:19463966-19596466 GCF_943734745.1 Anopheles darlingi
TACCCCCCCCCGACTGCAGGCTTCGGTGTTACACACTCGACGCCGACTGCTGCTGCTGTGTGAGTTTCAGTGAGCTTCGCAAAAGGAAAATGGCGTAATGCGGTGTGCGGTCCATGCCGAGGACGAGGACTACGACAGACAGACAGACAGTTGGTGGGGGTGAAGGGCTCGCAGGGCAGCAACAGCAGCAAAGGGGGATGGTTCCCTCTGCTTCGACCTGCACTCGAACGCCTCCGGGGTGGAGAAGGCAGCCATTAACTCGCCTCTCGCTCCGTTGTTGTGGTTGTCATCGTGTTGTGGTCGTCGCGTCGCGTCGCGTTGTCGCGTTGTCGCTGTCTCGCTCGCTTTGCATGCGTTTCAATTAATCAATGTCGGTCTCACCCCCCTCCGTTAAAGGTCCCAGTGAGTGACAGTGTGACTGCGTACCAGCGTGCCAGCGTGCCCGTGTGTGTGTGCATCGACCGAGTTGTCGAATGACGAATGACGAATGGCACGGCGCGCGACATAACAGCAAAGACGATAATCAATTTCGTCCCCAGTACGTCACTAGCACACCATCCCCCCTCCCCTTTCATCGACGATGGTCAATTGATACGCGAATTCAAGGATCACTAGGCACCGTCCCCTCACGGGGTCCCTCGGTTTGAATCGTGTATGTGGAGCAACATGTAAATAGGAGCTAGAGAGCTGAGGAAATGGAGAGAGAGAGGGAGAGAGCTAATTTATCTACCAAATAGGAAATGTCCCCCGCTACTTTTCACCAATCTGCACGATCTTGTTGAGTCATAGTGAGAGCGAGAGAGAGAGAAAGAGATCGTCACCTACAGCACCTACATACAGTGCTTCTATGCGTAGCGTCGTCAGTGCAGCGTTAGCATAAGCAACTGTTTAGCACCCCCGATATTATCTTGCGAGTCACTCGTCGGATAAAACGGACCCTTTTTTTTCTTAGGCAAAACAAATCGAAAACTGAAAAAGCAGACGCGTGAAATGTATAGCAATGACTGTAAATAGCAAAAACTCGCGCTCACGGACGCCACGCATCGATTAATAGAAGATAATTTAAATCAATCAATCAGAAATGTAGGCGACTGTTTGTAGCAAAAACGAAATCCGTTCTCCCTCTTTCCTTCATCCAGATGGTGCAAAAACATACAATCCTCGTACAAGATCTTTTCTAACTTAAGTTTGAAACTAGCAGCTGTAGCGAGTAGTGCGAGTAGCGATTAGGGTAGTGGAACGGAGGCACGTGCTAATTTATGAACGTAGTTTTCTACTAGTTAATGGCGTATCTAGACAGCGAATGGCAATTTATTTTGAAATTTGAAATAATATAACGCGAAGACGTGCGTTGAAAGTGAGTTGTCTTGTTGTGTTTGCTTATTTCTGGTTTTTTTTTCGGAGAGGTTCAAAAGGAAAGAAAAAGGGTTCGAGAAATGACGGGGATTGGTATGCGCCGCAGCATGATATGGGCGCCGGTACAAATGGAGCAATCTCATTTCGGGAATTTTCGGGGGACCGCAAATGATTTCAACAAACTGTATCACGGCTGCATCGTACAAAATGCCCGAGGGAGCTATCAGCGTTAAGTGCAGTTTCGGCGTGGAAGCCATGAAATCAGGGATTTCATCCATAACGCCCCTCATTTGGGGAGGCCGCTTATTCCACCTTTTTCGCCTCATCGATGACCGTGTCGTCACCAATTGACGCTATCAACGCCATCATCACCGCAGCAGCAGCAGCAGCAGCAACCATCAACACGGATCGTTCGTACGGTCCCGTTCCTCTAATTTGGTGGCTTATTGCGGTGCTCCGGAGATTGCGTCTGGATCGCGCAGCGCAATCAGCGGCCATCGTCGCGAACTAACACCAAATACAGCTCCTTTGGGGGTGTCCCCGGGAATGCCAATCGAAGTCGAAGGAGTTCTGTGGCCCCCGCGGAGTGGATGGGATTGGTTTTCCGTCGCGAATTTCGAGGAGCCGTCCTTTCGGATATCGGTTGTCGCTTAAGTGCTCGTAATTTCGGTCAATTTATGACCTCAATTAGACCGTGTCCGAAACGAGGTGACAAACACCATCAGTCGCACGCGGGGAAGCACTGACCGGTGGGTGTGTGTATGTGTGTGTGTGTGTGTGTGTGTGTGTTGATGCGGAAGAGATTTCGCTGCTTCTGGTCGGTAGCCGTGACACCACCAGACGCACCACAAGCAACGAAGCGCTAAGTAGCGGGTGCTTAAGGTGTGAAAAGGTGATCAAAACAGAATCGCGCGCTTTGATCTGCACGCCCAGCGCTGCTAGGCTGCTCTGGGTGGGGAAGGTGAGTATTTATGCTGGTCAAAAGAGCCAGCGGACCCGGAAAGTCCGCTCAAATCCGGGGTATTGGCCAAGGGGCAAGCGGGAAAATTATTTCTGCCCCGAAACAAAACCCCACGTCGACCTTTCGGTACGCAAAGCGTTAAATATTAGTCCATTAATTAGTGGATGAGAGTCGCTTCTTCACGGGCTTTCTCTCGCTCTTTGATGGTCCCTGGTCGTTATCGTTTTTGGCACCTCACCACCACTAGAATGGGGGATTGGCGGCAGTATAAAGATTCCAGCTTTATTAATTGGATTATCAAAGTTTACGCCTTCTTGCCGGGTTGCGCCATTCCCGGGGCAGGGAGCGTATTATCCAGAAGTGCAGAGTGTGCGCGCTTGCTGGTGGCGCGGTCCTCAACTCAATCGCAATCGAACGAACCGATCGCAATCACCGCAATGGCGGGGAATTGTTTCAAGTTGCAGCTAATTGTAGGTTCAAGTACATTGAAGCACATTAAAATGAATGTTTATTGAGCGAAAAGCTCTCCCTTTTCCAACACGAATGAACTCGATTGATTTGATCGTGAATCCTGTTCTGCAGGAAAGAAATCAAACCCTGCAGGCACCATGGAGCACCTTCACAATGACAGGTGCATCGATCAAGCCGCATATTCACTGCAAATGATCGCCTAAGAAAGGATGGCGGCCACCGAAAGAGGTACGTTGGGTTATCAAAACACTATCGACGCTGCTGGCTCTCTCTCTGCGCTCGGGTTTCCATCAATGCTAACATGCACACCGTGGTTCCATCGCAGGAACACCAAAACACTGCCCCTCTAATCCTGTTGATCGATAGCAGAGCAGACCAGACAAGAGGAATAGCTAGCTATAGAGAGCATCGTGTTTTGAGGCCGCCGTCTTCGTCTTCGTCGTCGTCGTCATCGTCATCGTTGAGCATGTGTTGCCTCGCGGCTAAACCGATGGAGATTATGCTAATTTTGCAGCCGGATAGCCAGGAAGCCTTATGTTTAGATGTGCGGCAGATCTAAAAACGATAAAAGCCATGCCTCTGCTGCTGCTGCTGTTGGTGCTGCTCGTGCCACAAGTGGGCCATTCCGAGGAGCAGCTGAAACCCATCGGGATCGGGATCAGCAGCACATCAAATAATAAACGTTAATTTGCCAACCAAAGTTTGTTGACCTTCGCTCTCAATAAAGAAGGAAAATAATATGCAAAAGCAAAGTTTACATGGATTAGAGAAAATTGGTATTAAGAAGATATTGATCCTCTAGGATTTACACCGTGCCCGATACTCATACAATCAACTGATGAGCCGCCAGTGCACCACAAACATGAAACTCTTGCGTTTGAAACACAATATTTGTGGTTAAAATTATAAAAGGATGCGTGATGTTTTCTCTTCGAAAGACAGTCAAAGATTCTCAATAATTCCGTCAGTTAAGACAAGGAAAGTATTGCTTTTGTCAACGTTAGCTGCAGACACTATCAACTATGAATCTATTTGTATGAAGATGGGCTGCTTGGTTCAACGTTTTGACATGTATAAGCAGGCGTTTGAAGACAATTTTGGAGCCAAGTGTACAAGAATGTTTTTTACGAACAGTGACGTGTTTTGGCTGTAGATAGCAATAGGATTTTAATTCCTAAAGCAAGCAAATTTGGCTAAAAATGGCTGACTGATGAATGGTTTGTCAGTTCGGATGACGAAATTTGTTGGAATTTTTCTTGCAGTCTGAAGTTATCGATAAAATCGATATTACACGAACCCTAATTGGCATCTTTGATCAAATTCCAACAGAAGAAAAATATTCCTGAAGAAGTGGAGCCAATGTTGCTATGTTTCAGTTAACCGCACTTGATCCAGCTTTCAAAAAATGATGATGCGTAAAAATTCTAGCCCTCAGTAAGGATAGATTTGAGATTAAATTTGCATGAATATACATTGGCCAAGGGGCTGATTAAAATATGTCCATAAACCTGAGTGAGCGAGCATGGCCACGAGACAGGTGGCACACGCGCTCTAAGCATTCACCTTGCGCTGCTGCTCACACATAAACAACATTAGCGACCATTTGTTCCGTCATCGAGCACAGCCGTCTATCGTGCCGGCTGCTGCTGGCGCGAACGCCATTTAAATATGCATTAGACGATAGGCAATGTCCTCTGGCCAAATCGTGCCTCAAGCTTAGTCATGCTCGGCACCATCTTACAGCGCCTACTCGGAGTTATCGCGTGTCGCGTCGCCATCGCCACCGTCACCATCGCCGACTTCGGTTGTCCGATAGCGAAAACCAAACACTGCCATAAATACGGTTTTTGGCCGAACTGACCAGACCCCAGACCCCAGACTACCGACTTCAGACAAAGTGCTGGAATGGAGTGCCGCTGCTGTTGCTGCTGCTGTTTCTGCTCCAGAAAAGAATAAAATATCCATAAATATTCGAAAAATCTGACAGCTCAAACAGACTGCGCACGACACAGTCCAGCCGGCAGGCCCGAGTCCATTGCCAGCATCCGTCCTGGTTCGACCTTTTTCGGAGATGCTCACGACCGGACGGCGGTGCCGCCGCCGGCAGCTAAGATTCACTTTCGCTGCCAGAGACCCCAAGAATTGGGGCAAAGCTTAGGAGTGTGCACGAAGGAGGGGAGGCGAGTGGTGCGAACAAAACCATAATGCATTTGCGACAAGGGGGAATCGGAGGTGTTTGGGGTGATACGTCCTCCCCACTGCTAAGAATGAAAAATTAATGTGCGCTTTGGACTTCGCAGGAGCGCGAATCTTGCGGGTGCGAAGCACAAAAGCACTCTCATCACGCCCAAAGGGGGGGGGGGGGGAGGGGTACCGAGGAGGCGGGAGAGGAGTGTCTGACCGGCGGGCACAGATAATTTACGATGTATTTTTCCACCTTCACGTAATTAAATTAGGATTACGTTCGCGTTCGCGCAGCGCTGGAGAGCTGTAGAGCTGAGGACGGAGGTGCGCTCTCGCGGTGGCTGCTCTCGGTTGCTACTCGGTAAACATCGCTACAAAACCCACTCGCGCGTCTCGGCATCACACGGTTTGCCGGGGCCCTAATTTGGTCAACTACATCCCAAGTTGCGACTTCTGGTGTAAGCCTCTCGTCGACTCGAAACTCGACAGCATGTTTCGCACCCCGTTCGTTGAACACAAACAATTTATGTCCACTTCGGGGCGTCCTAAATGAAGTGATTCCGCCAGCCGGCCGGCCGGTTGGCTACTCCAGCAACCCGAACAAAGTAGCAGGCTGTAAGTGATGGTGGCGCATTATTTGCCTCCTTTTTGTTTCCGAAATAAAATGGCCACTCCTCGCAGTGGCCGCTAAAGTGGCCGATTATCTGGCCCGGGATGAGAGCAGAGGGGGCAAGCGAGACCCCCAAAAACGGTAACCAAGGGGCGATCAACGCGCGAGCTGCGCCCGGTAAATGCGAGGTAGAGAGGCCTCATTATTCAATCGAATTGAGCATTACGTTCGCGCGGTCAAAGTTCGCCCTCAGCTTCGAAGCTTTCCGTTGTTTGAGCGTTGAGAGGGATGCCGAAGGGAACAGAGGTACTTACCAGTCTTTTCTCCTTTCGAACGGGTGCAAATTAACAATCCAAACGTTAATTGCTTGTAGCTAACCGAAAAGCCTGCTGCCAACTTGTTGCCAGGCCACTCCGCGAGGTGCTTCTCAATTTGCTTCGCTGCTGAAACTATCAAACATCATCGGCATCAAATTGAGTTACTTGAGAGAGGGAGAGAGTCTTTCTAGTGATAAATTAGAATAATGATCCAGAACCTGTTTCGCCTTCGCCTCGACTGCCTAAAACAACAAACGCACCTCCTCCTGTGGGATGGTCCTCCCATCTTTCGAATAGATCAATCAACGGAAGTACAACAACACAACAGCTCTCCAACCCGTTCGAAACCGGAGCCCACAGGTTACTGCGATGACAGCTTATCGCAGCTTGGGCGCTTGATTAAAAGAGGCTGAAAAATGGGGCCTACTTTGATCGCCATCTTTCCGTTGGCGCGTGAAATAGCATAGCACGGCGCGCCTGCTCAGCACCTAGTAGTGGATACCGGACTAATTGATATTGATCATCGGCCATCATCGGGTCCCCCCCCCGGGAGAAAATGGTTCCCCGATCCCCGCGAGCTTTCCCATGAAGGTCCCGGTCCAGTATCGGAGAATCGGGGTTCGTTTTCACGCCCTGTCACCGGCCTGGCGCTTCTACAGGGCTACAATACCCCTCCCTGGAGACCTGGAGCATTACGGTCCCAGTCCCGAACACTGACTGTCACATAAATCTGACCGTGACCGGGTCTCCGGTGGAAGGCTATGGACCATTGCACCGACGAAGATGCTACGCGGGGACACAACGAGCCGTCGCGAATGCGCGGACGTACCACTAATCGTCCATTTGGTGCTCTGTTCTTTCGTTTTTCTTCTTTTTTTTTAATTAGTACGCCTCGTTTCCGCAATTACCGGTCGTCGGTTAGGGGCTGATGGGCGCGCGGCTTTCAATTGCGCCTCACGATCGATCGATTGAACGACCTCACATCCCCTTCTTCTTTTCTGGTGCCCGTGTCTCTTCATCACATCACGTCTTCGCTGTGCGCTCGCGATACATAGATATATTGTTTTCTAGCAGCAGCAGCAGCAGCATCTCAGAGGATGAAGCAATGGAGGAGAGAGGGTTATCGGGATGGGATCAGATTCTAGTTTTTTTTTGTCTTCGCTTCGCTGAAACTCGTGCTGGAAGCGCGCGTGGATTGATTTCTTTCTCACGACGACGACGACGACGATGATGTTACGAAGATGAATTCAATTTGTGCGTGAAGCTGTGGCCGACGACGACGACGACGACGACGACGAGTGAGCGGACCGAAACCGAGGACTGCGACCAATCGGTGGTGCGTTTAATGGAGGATGGAAATTAAATTAACGCCCAGCAGCCGTAGGTGCGCAGCGCTGAGGCAAATCGATTATCTATGTCCGACGCCAGTTGACGACACGGACTGCGATCGATCGATCGCTCGATCGATTGTTGTGGTCAAATCTGCTGCCAGCTAACCGGTGCTATACTTCAAGACTGATTTTTGTTTTTGCTCCTTCTTCTTCTACACAAAATCCAATTAACAACAGCGCGCGCATCTTTCTTTCTTGTTCTGCGCGATCAGCAATAATGCTAATACATTTCTATCATTGTTCTTGGACCGGATTGATGTTGAGCGGATTGGGTGGATGTGGGAGCACGCACCAGCACCAGCAGCACCAGCAGCAGATGGCCAGCTGCACAGGGAAGGAAATGAGCTAGGCCTTTAAAAAAATGGTGGCCGCTCGATATCGGAATCTGCGCAAAGCACCGGAGTTCGATCGTAAAATGCCATGAATGAAACATAAAACCGTTTCTTCTAAAGGGTTTTCGGAGCATTTTATGTTCCCGCACTCCATTGGCGCTTCCTTCCTCTCGAGAAGAGGGTAGTGGGCAAAAACAACGCACCGCGCCAGCGCGAGGAGCCTTATTAGTGTGCAGAATGGATCGTAAAAAAAAAGAAGGGGAAGCAGGCGGGCAGGACAGCTGCAGCTCTCGTGTTCTCTAGTCCACCCTCTGGCGCTGCGCTGGACTCTCTCTCGCGCGCGTCTTACCTGGTCGATTATTCTAATTTATTTAAATTCGCTTCCACACCATAATGTTCCACGCCGGGCCGACGTATGTCCACGCCATTCCTGGTGCATTATCGCTCGGCGCGATTCCAATCACCCCCGAGAGGGGGGGACGGGGGGGGGGGGGGAGGAATTCGATCCCGATCCCCGATGCGATGGCCAATGGCGGGCCCAACAGCTTCCAGGTCCGAATTCGTCGTCAATAGAGACAAAAGCGATAAAATGGAAACCTGCCCCGATTATGTTGTTGGGGCGAACGAGGCGGAAAGAGCACCTAATTTGTTAATAAATTTTGAATTAAATAGTATAGCCCTCGAAGAGGCCTCTGCCCGTGCCCGTGACCATGCCAGAATCAGCGGCAGCGGCGTGTCTTTTAGTGGTGTTATAAACGACGACGACGACTTTGCGTTGTCCACGGCATCGGCAACGGGGAGCTGGGAGCTGGGAGCTGGAGTGGCGGGGGGATGGGACATTTTCGGATAAATCTCTCAATCAGGGCAGCGGTTTTTATGTTTATGCTTATGGGGGAACGACATTTTTCGTCGTTCAGCCGCGCTCAGTTCAGTCACCGTCGCTGCTTCGGTTGCTGCAGGTTCTTGACGTTTGTTGCCGTAACCATTGCTAGGATCGCAGCCGTCGTTGAATTCGTCGTTCGATCGAATCTATTAAGCGATCATCTGGAAGTGACTTCTAATGACGGCATGACGATGGGTTTCGGGTAGCTTCGATCGAAACCACGTCACTTGTGGAAGGGATGGCCATGCCTACACATGCCTACAAGCAGAGGGCAGCGACGATCGGCATACACGCAGGTAAATGGGAAATTTATGATCTTCCGTGGGCCCGTGGTTGCGGCGGTGACATATTAACGAATGGATTGTTGGTCCCTAGGCCCTCCGTTTGGAACCCACACTTGTGCTTGTGATGGCGGTGTTGTGCGGTATTTGATTAAACTTTTGTTTATGTTCGGTCATAAAACACGAAAATTGTCCTTGACCGGGTTGCGCTTAGTGGTAGGAGGCGCTCCTGCTGCTAGACGATGTACTGAGGAGGAATGATTTGACTCCGTAAACACCATTCAAAAGATGAATTTAATTACTAATAAGACTCGTACACGACTTTCTTCGAATTTTGCAGCAAGTCTTTTGAAATGTGACTTTTACTCTGTGACTTTTTTTTAATTTTTAATTTAATTATGTGATTGACCCAAAATGACTTATTTCAGTTCGTTTAGCTGCGATATCATACAAATTCAAGAGCATTAACCTTGACAAACGGGGAGCCCTTTAATTTTTGGCGATATGTTCAAGCCAATTTGACTTATTTTGAGGTCTGGATTGTAATTCTTCTGCTCTGTCCTTCATATTTAATTCAACTAATTCACTTCAAAGAGAGCTTTGGAAAACATGACACCATTTTTTCTCTTAAAAATGAGCTGCAGGCTGATAAAATGCCATTTTGAACATTGTGAGTCTTCTGTGAAAAAGAAATTCTCTCATGCCGAGAGAGAAATGGAAGCTACGATTACTCTACTGGAATCCGTTTTTGTAAAGCTGAGGCGTGATGCCAAGTGCAAGCATCCTTTTACCGCGGTTCATCGAAGATTCTGTATTTTCTATAGGCACTGCTGTCCAATTAAATGCAGTCTAGAATCAGGAATACTGCAAAAGAATAGTAAAAACAAACAGGACCTCTTTATTCTGTATTGTGTTTAAACAGAAAATTCAAAATTACATTTTATCTAAACAAGCGAACCAGAACAAGGGTTGTCCCCGTTGCTGGCGCGTTTTTCACCCGATCCCGACCGACCGGAGGAGTGATCAGCCATGATCCCCTTCGGAGCCTTCGACCGAAACCGAAACACATTTTTGGGGAAAACATGAAACTAACAAATTCTCCGATCGTGTGATCAAGACGTTGAATTAATTTCTGATTTTATTTCTTTTAATCATCTCCCGCGCATAGGAAGGGGAGGGGAGCGTTGGTTTTTGGAGGGGGACGCCGCTGCGAGCAGAAATCGCCTCGTGAGATGTGTTTTTTATTTAGTCGTTAAAAGTCGCCTGAAAAATGGTTTGCCTGGCGGGCGCGCGCCGCAGAAGAAACTTGTTATCCCCCTTCAAGAAGCCTTTCCTCCCTACAGCCAACGGGGGGACACCGAATTCGAGTTCGAATTCCAATGAGTGCAGTCATCCTAGCCAGCGGATCGATCGGGTCGGGTCTCTCTGGTCTGGCCTGGTCTGGCGCGGTCTGGATGGTGAGATATAAAAAGCGAGCCAATTACCAAAAACCGCCGCCTCTGCTGGCCAGTGCCTTAATGTTTTCCCTCCTTTGATTGGGATGATCGAGAAGATCGAAACGGGAGAGAGACTGACAAACGGGAACAGAGAGACGAAGTGGAAGCATGGAGTGGAGTGGCCTTTCCACCAGAAACCGTCCAGAAGCTTACGCACCCGTTGAGGCAGACGGCAATTAAGCTTCTGCATTGACACTTTTGGCGTTCCGGTTTGTATTGACCGTTGATTTGACCGATCTTCCGGGGGGTGATTGACAAAAACTGTGGCGCGAAGTGATCGCGAATTCACGAAATCCAAACACCTTCCGCTACGATAAGCAACGAAAAGGAAGGAAATGATTTTTAACGTTAGAAAAAAAAACCCAATAGAGCTCCAATCCTAATGAGCCACAAATCGATGCGAGATGCGAAGAAGAAGCAATATACGCGGATCCAACAACGCGCATTGGGCCCGAAAAACCAAAAGTGCGAAGCAGATCACACATTCTGTGGCTCTAATCGGTGCACCGTTGAAGACGTTAAAAGATTGCACCATTGCATGCCTGCCATTGGAATGCCATTTTCATCGGCCATCGCGCAGAGCCTCGCGAACGCTTCTTGGCTGCTGCTGCTGCTGCTGCTGCTTCTGATCGCACCGTTTTCTTTTTTGCGCATGCAAAGCATATTCAAATTTATTCGCTGTCGAACAATCTTATTAAAATGTTAAACAATTTATCCTGTCCACGCTGCACCGCACCACCACCACTCCGTGGCTACGAAAGGCTGAAGGTCCTCACCCCCGGGGGTTAAGGTGTTAATTCGATTATCCAGATGCCAACGCGGGGCCGGGGGAAAGGGGGATCGCTCCGTGCCGTGCCAGACAGACACATACAGATCGCATGGAATGCGTGCACCACGAATCGGCGACGATCGCTTCTGCGGTGCGCAAGCAAGAGCGAGCATCGCGAGGACCATCGCGAGCCGGCCTTATCATGTCGTTCACGCGGAATATATGGGTCACAAGACACAGGCTCTCGGTCGGTCGGTCTTGGGATTTCCCCCCTGAGTTCGTAATGGACCGGGTTGTGGTGCTGATGTCGTTGCATCTGCATAAATCATCCTTAACCAGCCTACGGCCCGGGGTCTAGCCTTGTTTTTTCGTAGAATGCGAGTCTATCGCGAGTGCCTAGCCGTTGAGAGCAACTTACCCAAGATTATTACACTTCCTCCACTGGCGCAACTGCGCTCAAATTAAGACATCAACGGCGCTTACTCGGCGCGATCGTCATTCGGCTCGAGCAGAACGACCTCGCCTAATATGCCTGGCGCGCGCGACCCTTGATGATGATGATGCTGCTCGTGGCCACCATTAGAGGAGCACACACACACACAGGCACGTTGTGGTTAGCACCACTGTTTACACTTCCTCGGCTCACTTTGGGTGATGGAAAATTAGGCTTTGCTACGCATTAAGCCGTTAGCGCTGCGTTTCTCCTTAACGCGCTATAAAGCGCCCACCATAAAAAAAAAATGGTCCGCTGGAAGAGGTCGGGAATTGTCACAGAAAGTGTCGCGGCTCGGCGCGGCGGCGTCGAATAAAAACGGAGATCATTTCGATTCGTCGTCGCGTCTACTCCCTGCTGCTGCTGCTGCTGCTTCTATCTGTAACAGCATCATCACCGAAAACCGAGTGAATGTTTGTGTGTGTGCATGTGTGTGTGTTTGTGTGCTATCAAGTGGGCTAAGTAAAACAAATTAATCCATTAGTGGTCGTCTGCCTGGGGATGGCGTGCACAACCGGCTTCCCCCTTCCTCCGGTGAGGCGCCCTGCAATGGCCACGCTATATGACAATCGTTTACACACGTTTGAGTGGTTCTCCGGGTTCTTCGGGCTTTCCAAATCACGGTTTGCCTTGGGTGTCGTTTTTCCGTCGTCTGCTTTGATTCCAACAACTATCAACGGCTTGGTATCGCGTCACAAGCAGGCACACTGTCACGGCCAGGGTGAGGATTTCCCTCTGATCCGAATGGTACGATGAGGCTGCAGCAGCTTGCCAGCTCGTATCGGTTTAATGACTTGTCGCGGTATTTTATTTGCCCGAAAAGGTTTTCGGTTACTGATTTTTCTGACAAGGTTCGCATCACGCGGTTTGAGCCCCGTTTTAAAGAGGCTTCTTCGACCGAGGTTAACGTGGTTACTTTGGTGTGATGCGAGAACACGGAACCAGTGGAACAATCGCTTTTGACAAATAATTTTACAAATTCTGATGATTTAATTTATAATTTATTTCGTCGCCGGAAGATACAATTGGAAGGATCTAATATTTTTAATTATCTTTTTAGAACCTCTAGAGCATAATTTGGTCTGAACCTGTTTTCGCATGATATTTATATGGCAGATTAGGAATGATTTTAAAGTGTTTGATCTACATTATTTGCCTCCTGTCGTTATAAAAATATCGTACTTGTGTCCCAGACTTCGAGATCAACCATAAGCAAGGACAGAGCGTACTGTAAATAGACATTTTAGCCTCCTCTATTTCGTTACTTGCGATTGACGAAGGAGTACAAAGCTCAGCGCATTTTCGCACTTTTGTTTAAGGTTACTCCTAAATGAATTATGGAAGTTAATTTGCTATTTAAAGGGACTCCTAGATATATGACAGCCTTTTCTCAGGGTATTTCAAAATCTTTAATAGTTCGATTTGCCAGTTATAGTGCCCAATAGGACCAAGAAGTTGTTTGATGTGTTTTAAACGATCTTAATCTTATGCTAAAAGCTAAAAAGTAAATGTGAATAATTGAAGGTAGAAAGGTAGAAAACGAATTAAGAGTTTGTAACAGATTTGTATAACTTGTTTACCACGACACTACATTAATGACAAGAGTAGCAGTAGCAATATCTCTTCGTTTTCTCATGTCTCTCAGTACTGATGAGCAAGCATTGAGAACAATTCAGAGCAAGAAAGGAAATGTTATTACTATCTTACTGAAACACTACTAAAAGTTTAGCAATTTCCTTGGGGCTGGTGCTTCCACTTTGTTGCCGTCTCGTGCTGCTGCTGTACCCTTATAGCCGTCGCTGAAACAACCTCTTCCCGTTTGCCTAATTAATATGTTCCCGAGCATAAAACCGTAAAAGCTTACTGACCATCTCGAGCCACCAGCACGAAAGAACAACGAGCGCGAAATGAGTCTGAATGCACTTTTGGAGTTGACGCTTGATCGCTTCGATTCGTCCGTTTGCTCGCCTTCCCCCCGGGGATTGATTGTCGCTCCGTTCCTCGACACCGCGGGTACATCATCTTCGATCTTCGCCCAGCGTGATCGTCAACAGACGTGATCGTGTTTTCCTCCCTCTCTCTCTCTCTCGCCCCTCGTCCAGCCTTCTTTTTTTATGGCACGGTACATCATAAAAACCATCCAAGCATCAAGGGCCATTCGAACGCGATCGAACGAGAGAGTGTGTGGCGCAAAGGACAACATTACGAAATGGACATTCTTGGTGGTGCTGTGGTGCCACCTTCGCTGGTGCCCTGTCTCGGTGGGCATTAAAGATCGCAACCGAAACCGTACACACACACTCCCTTTACATCCCAGTGGTCCGAGGGCGAGAATTTGGAGCTTCGGCACATGGACAACTGGTGTCCCAGTGTGTGCGCGCGCGCGTGCTTTGGAAGCAAGCAAGCAAGCAACCGATCGCTTCCCCCACCCCCGGGGGAGAGTAAACAAATTAAATTTATATTACGATGATTATCAAACACTCGCCAGGGCCAGCGGGTCCCCGGGTAACATTATAATTTGGCATCATATTAAGTTATAAAAGTGCTCGTAAACGGGTGAACGGCGACGACGATCGTAAAGTAGGAAACGGAGGAAAACGCTGGCCCGTTTCTTAATCATCGGTTTCGGTGTTTGGCGTTGGGGTCCCTCGCTCGCCAACGACGACGACGACGACGCCGTTGATGAGTCGCGAGGTTGAGTTTCACTATTTCGAAGAGGGGGGAGATCGTTTTTATTAATGGCGAAGTGCATGATTTTGGCGAAAAATTGAAACTGTCTCTCGGTCCTCGGTGTCGTTTCCATTCCGAAAGAGCCGAAATGGTTTCCAATTCCGCCCGATTCCGGCTCCATTTGTGTCGTTTAGCTCAGTGGAGTCCAGAGTTTCGATCAGGTTCAGGAAACACTTCAACGACGACGATGCCAACGCGATTGGCGATTGGATGATTTGGTTCAAAGAGCTCTTCAGAAATCGCGCCATATCAGGGACTCCTGTAAGGTCCTCGTACCGAAAGGGAGTCAGATTACACAGCCCGCGCACCGCGATTAGTGTATCGGCGGTGGGGTTCCAATCATTGCCGCCCCTTACTAGCGGTCACCACGGATCGCTAGCAATCTAATGGCGCGCGATCATCATCTACCTCATTTGATCGAAATAATCATCGCCCTCAACGAGCTTGTACAGTGGAAGGACAGAACACGGGGTAGAGGGAGAGAGAGACCCCTTTCCCAAATTAGAATCCAGTTTAGCGCATTGCCACCATCGCGGCTGTCGATCGATCGGTCGATAGAAACCATTCAACACCCTCCCACCAGGAGGAATTCTATAACTCTTCAGCAACACGAGCGTTTTAATCGACTCGATCGTCGACTTCAATAATCGTTTTGCTTCGCTCCCGTGGCCACCACAAACGGCCACGTCACACACACACACACACACACAGCATGACTGGTGACCGCCTTCCTCAGTCGAATTGCTTGTAAGCATCACAGCCGGCCGAGCATAAACACGGCGCATACTCTCCTCACCGCACGGGAATGATCGAGCATAAAACGCGGCAGCGACGGCGTCCCGGGTGAGCGAGAATTATCAAAATATCGCGCCATTCCTTCGGCGTTCCTCGGCCCTTCATCGACCATCACCATCATCATCATCACCACCAACAGCAGCAGCACCAACGACGCCTGCGCCTCCCGTACCAAAGTGTGAGCTTTGGTAGCGAATTCGGTAACAATAATATCATGAAATATTGATGCTACCTCTCAAAGATGATCGGCCAGCCGGGTCCGGGTCCCAGCCCTCGGAAAGCCAGAAGAAAGCTGCCGAATCATTGATTAATCATAATTCATCGGTGTAAATCGATAAATATCGGATCGAGGATCGTATTGGGATCGCACGATTGGGAGAGAAGGCAGAGAGGCTCCTGATTTCGGTGCCTTCACGGCCGGTCCACGTGTGATGTCTCACGATCATGACTCCCCGTTCCTCTCTCGTTCCCCGTCGTACATCTAGATAGCGGTACATTTAGGCGGTTTCCTTGTTTCGGTTGTTCGGGCGAGAAACTGATGGACGATGGTTTGATAAATGTAATACAACGCGCTCGATCGGGGTTTTGGTGAGAGGATCGTTATCGAGGCCGTTAATGTTGGTTCCTTGGAAGGGAGTAAGGATTTAAAAAAGCAGTAATAGAAGAAGCGTGAAAAAATATTAAGACCCTTGCACGACGCGTTCTATCATCACTCGACATGCTCGGCATACTGAAGAGACACTTTTCTATGCTCGCCGGTTAGCCCGGGAGCCCGCGCACACCGTTCAGAGGACCGTAAAGTAGTTGCTTTTATTTGCCAATCGCCAACCGCTAATTAGCCTCCGATGGCGGTTGCACACACCGTCAATTCGCGCTTCTTCCGCGAGGCGTAAATTATCCGATTAAAACCCCGACGACGACCGACGGACCGAGGGTGAACACTTAAGGCCATGCTCATTGACTGGTTAGTCAGTCCGCTAGGAATCGCGAATGGAACATCTGGAACGCCAGGTAGGGAAACCATTATCGGGTGTGAAGCTCATATCCAAGGCGTCCAAGCGACGGCGGACGGTAGTATCGTCAAGGTCGGACAAGAAGGAACGCGCGCCAGAGGAGGTCATTAAATAGGTGTAATCATTTAACCAGCGTATAAGTTTTATCCCATGTCGCCTATCACCTCACCACACCGCACCCTCTTTGCGGCTGATGTATTGATTTTTATTGTAATTACATTCCCGGACAATGTTGTAAGCAGCAGGTTTTACCCGGTCAGTTGCACACCAAGCAGTTAGAAGACTTGTCCAGCTAAATGGGTGCGGGAATGAGAAAAACGAAAACCATCATCGTCGGCGTTGCTTCACGCTTTGCTTCGCTTCCTCACGGTGCTCCTGACGACGCCATGGACGGACGGACGATGGTGACTACGATGGAGACGACGATCGAGACGATGACTAATACTTTTCAATCGACACGTTCTGCTGCTGCTGCCGTCGGTTTCGAGAGGATATGGGCGGTGTGTAGAGGTCCAAGAAGCAAAAGAAGAAAGAGAGACAGAGAGAAGAGAAAAAACAACGGCAACAGGCCCAATTTACGTTCTAAATAGTGTGAAATTTTTATTTAGAAAAATTACCTATTTAACGGAATGAATGATGATGATGGTAACGCCCTTTGTGTTGGGGTTCGCGCGAAGCCAGCGTGAAGAATCGCAGCAACCGCTGGCTGGCTCTCTGCAGAACGCCAGAAAGAAAGCCACACAAGACCGTAAGCAGAAGGAAGAACGATGACAAGAAACAATAGATTTCAATGCGTGATTAAGCAACGAACGGTGCCGATGAGATCTTCTCACCTTCGCACCACCACCAACACCAATTCGTTGCATCTTGTTGGCAACGACGACGACGACGACGACGGTGATGGTGGGGCGGAAAATTACGGAAAATCAGATGAACGAGCACGATGAGTTTACAGAATTGAATTTGAACACCTTTTTTTTTTCGGACGTTTCGAACGCTCTATGGTTCGGGGGCACAAAGATCATGATGATGGTGATGATGAGGAGGATGATGATGCTGATCACACAGGCAGGCAAATTATGCTAGGTACGTGTGCTGCCTGGAGTGGGGATAGAGGTAGCAGCGGCCCCCGGATTCATCGACACCGATCCTCGGTTGACGCGTTGATCTAAACGCGGTTGCTGTTGCTGCTGCTGCTGCTGTTAATCGATCGCGCCGCGCCTTCGGTTCAGTTGTTTTGAGATGTTGAGTGATGATTCGGAGATAGATAGACGAGGGGTGTGGAAGTATCGAAATAAATCGAGAACTAATAACCACAACACACACACCGTACACACACCGTACACACACACACGCACAGAATCGATCGAAATGATGCGTGATAAGGACCCGATGGAGGGAACCCAAAACCAGCGATCGACGATCGTCGGTGATCAAAGGGAATAATTAATTGGATTTTATCGCCAGTCACAGTCACCGGGGATGGATATTGTTCTTCCAAATGGTTGCCTTGGTCCTTGGCCCTTGTAGGTGCTGCGTTGGCATGCTGGAAATGGCATCAAGCACCAGCTCTTATCGTGAATATGGTGAACATTATTATAAATTAGCAATTCGCGCGTCACTCGCTTCCGCAGGCATTCAAGTCACCCGCGGCCCGAGGTACTCGATAGAAGATAAAAACCCGACCAAGCATTCCGGAATGTACGCTTCATCGGAGCAAAACACACATACACAGGCACGCACGCACGCATATACATGTGAAAGCTTGCGCTATTGGCCTTAATTGATTAGAATGTGAACCCTCGCGAGGGGGGGAGGGGAATTAATTAATTGAGTTAGAGCCGCGGCATTAACATAAAAATGTAATGAAAACTGTCCACTGCTCGCCCGGGGACTCCACCGATCGCACCGATTTCGGATTCGTTGTCGCACTCCGGTGTGCGCGTGTGTGTGTTGTGTGTGTGTGCGGTGTGAAGCGCATTCCTCGCTCCTAGATAATCTGCCCACTACTGCTGCTGCCGCTGCTGCCGCCACTGCTCAGGCTAATGTTGCCTTCCGCCGGTTCGCCGCTCGTGAGACAAACGATGTGGCGACAGAAAAAAGGGGGAGGGGGACCGCGGAACCGGGGGAGGCTGCAACATGGTCAAGAGGACGGAGCGACGACGACGACGACGTTTAGAGCAACTTTATTTGTTTTCAGTGAATTATTGCCTCGGAACGAACGGCGATCGCTCGACGACGATGGTCACCGCTTGGTTACCCAGCGGCACGGCAACCGGCCCGGGGATGCCGTTAGTGGCAGTTCTCAGCGTGTCCGGAGGAACATAAGACTCGCTCGGTTCTCGAGATGGTTCGTGTCTAATAGAGCACACGCAAAACCCCTTTCTTTCTCTGTCCGCGATCGCCACTCTTCGATGTTCACAGCACCAGCACCAGCAACGGCAACGCCGGGATCGGTCAGACCGCAGCAGAGTCCCAGAGAAGGAGAAGGAGGGGGACAGAAAAAGGTGAAAAATAAAACCGACCATCCCGACCGACCAGAAGCCCCGAGTGTGGAACGGAGAGTCGAGAAACAGAGAGAGAAAACGGAGATAAGAGCTGTTGAGCATTCAGTAAACTGCGCCACCAGTACCACCGGACCGGAGGAACCGGAGTGGAACCGGTGAGGTGATGGCCGTGGTGTGTGTGTGTGTGTGTGTGTGTGTAAAGTGAATCAAGATCGGGTTCAGCGAAAAGGACGGGGCCTGATTATGGCTGTTTTATTTCTTAATTTGTTGATTTGGTTTGTCTTCTGGTCTAAGGCCCCGGGTTTTCGTTGGCCATTGGCCACTGGCCAGTGGAACGCTGGAACGTACCAGTGAGCGAGCAGCTATTTGTCTTGTTTCCTTTGCGTTTTTATGCCTCCAGGTTCCCGGTCGGCTCGACCCGGACTTCTCGGTCCTCAGCAGAGGAATCAGCATCCACCGTGCTGCTGGAAAGCTTTCGTTCTCGCGCAACAGCCTTCTACGACCGGTCGATCGGTTCCATGCAGAAGGTTCTTATAAATTTAAAATAAATAATTAAGAAATTAAATTTCAACACCTCGAACAGCAGCAGCAGCAGCAGCAGCGACGTCGATTGGCGTCGCCAAATTGGCGTTAACTGGGTGGTGGGGGGAGATGCAAGCGATCCGCGGAACGGAGGAGCATTATTTGCGCGAGATAAAGTGAAAAAGATACGAATTACCTCGCCTCGATCTTGGTGGTAGATTTGGATCCCGGGTGCTGGTGCTGGTGGTGGTGCTGGTGGTGCGTGCACGATAAACGACAAACGACGTCTCATTTGGTGAGAATTGCTGGGACTGCTGAAGGGAGCGACTGGGCTGGGAGGTAAAGGACTATAAAATCATCTCCTCATTCTCGATGGTCACAAACACCACCACCACCGCCAGAGGCAGGCAGTGAGTCCCTGAGGTGGAATTAGGCCTAATTTGAATCCAAAGTGCCCCCCTCGACTCGGGGGACGGGGGTTCGGGGTAAGCATTGCCACACTTTGTAGCTCCAACAGCAACAGCATCAGCGTCAGTCGGAATTGTTTCGGTGAATCAACGGTGAACCCATTTCCATCAACTGTTTGTGCGTGCGCGCGCGCCCGACCGTGTGTGTGTGTGTGTGTCTGTTGTGATTAGGAGGCGGTGATCTGTGGAGCATCCCTGGTCCGTCCCGGTCCAAAGATCCAGGTACACGACCACGAACCCAACCACGAGACGGTTGCTTTCGATGTTTTCCGCCTTTTTTTATATTCATTCCGATGGTGATAACGATAGCGCTGTCGAACGACGGTGTGTAGCATGTAACTCCCAAACGGGGTGGTGGCGATGGCTGGAGGAGGGACTGACCGATGGTCACCTTCGCTCGGTTTACGACTCTTCTATGACTGCTTCTTCTTCTTCTTCTCATTTGGCTTTAGGGATGTCGTGTCGTCGTGCGGCAAGCTGTGAAGATGCTAGTATGCAGCACACGCAAACTGACCGATCGACCGTGATTGGACGGTACAGTGGGGCGCATAGTGTTGTGGTCGTAAGGGGCATTGAGGCATCGATACTTAAACAAAATCATGGATCTATGCTTTAAAGGAACATATAAATTGCAATTTTAGGCATGCCACAGACGTTCAATTTATCCATCATACCAAAAGTGTGTCATATTTGCACGAGAAGCCCATAGACGTTCAGTTTGCTAACTCAATTCGCTCATCATAAACAGCATGATGTGTTGACAAGTAACGCCTAGCTGAAACCGCGCCACTGACGCTCATACCAAGACCAACAATGTCAGTTCAGTTCGAATTTTGTGGATAAGCCCACTAACGATCAGTTTGTCGTACGACAATAAACATCTGAAGGATTAAATGAACGACCATGGGGCACTGGCCTACCAGAATTTTGATCAAATGTATACATTTCCCTCTCATTTTCCAGCCAAACTCCAACCATTACTCCTTTTTTCCGTGAAGTGCTTTACGTTGCTTAAAATGGAGACATTTCTGTCGAATTAAAAGCCAGCATTTCCTTTCTTGGGGCCACCAAGGCTCGTCAACCGTTCGTGATTCTGCCCAGATACATCGTTATATCTGAGCAATTTGAGCTGGTTGAACAATATAATGCAAACAAATGGAACATCCAGTTTGTACTTCCAGATTCATCGCCATCACTGTGCTGTTCGGTGGATGGATGGATGGATGGAGGCGCCCCATTTGGAGCCTCTTCGGAAGCGTTGTCGTCCTCCCCGTCTTCGATGCTACCAAAGCCTCCCGGCCCACTCTTACAGCCTCTTGCACCGTTGACGCCGACGAACGGCGAGAGAACTATTAAAAATTAAGAAATAAAATTAAATCCCACCGAGAGCGTAAAGTTCGGTTCGGAGGGAACATCACATCATCACATCAGCTTCAGGAGAATCCTTTTTCCCGGCTATCCCCCCGGCCACCTTTCACACTCTCTTTTCCTTCTTTCTCTCTCTCTCTCGTGTTGTGGTGGTTTGTGTAGTGATCTGGTGTTTTATTATTATTGTTTTCCTTTTGGTTGCGCCTTTTTTGTGTTTCGGACGATCCGTTTTGGTCGCCTGGTTTGCGCCGGTTTTGCCGGGATCCGTTTTGTCGTGCCGAGTACCCAAAAGTTCCGTAAAAGTGTTTTGGGCATGGGATACTCTCTCTCTCTCTCTCTCTCTCTCTCTCTCTCTCTCTCTCTCTTCCTTCTATTCTGAGGCAGGCTCACGCGCTTGGGCAGTCACATAAACGGCGATCGCGCCCAACGTGAGACATAAATTCTCTACTCATCAGCAACGATCGCGAGCGGTGTTCGCGGGTCGCAGTCGTCTGAAGCATCGGCTTCACGCTTCCTTCCACCACCGCAGTTCGCTCAAGTTTTGACGACGACTAGAGTCCCACATCACCCTTCAGTCTTTCTTTCTCTCCATCGCCAGCTCCATAGCAGCGGTTAATGAGTTCATAAAAAATCTATTAGGGGGCCTAATAATCTTAAATCGTGTTCGGGAAAAGCCCGTCTGCCCGTCCTCATGGGGTGTGTGTCGGTGTTTGTACGTGTGTGACTATGTTTGTTTTCGGGGTTTCATTTATATGCTCCGTTCCGAGACCGAAACATGCCCCTAACATCGACAGCCGCGCTCGATCGTTGGTTTAGGAGGATGCCAAGCAGCCTTACCTTGTGCATGATGCTGAGTTGGTACAAAAACACTCCAGTACCAGTGCTAGAGAGGAAGAGCTAAAGCGAGTAACCAACGCATAGCAAAACATAGTCATGGGTAGGCTTCGCGGTGCGATCATGCTTGCAAAATCGCAAACACAAAGCCTATTGCCTATCAACTGGAAAGGACCGGAAGTCCTCTATCCTCTCAATCCAGGCTAGAGCGTTCTTTTGCGGCCAGGGAAGATACAATTTCATTCAAGAATCTACGGGAAGGCCTTTGCAGAACACGTCGAACACATCAAGTCACATTTTGCGGCAGAGTTTTTTGAGTGAGTGAGGATCAACCTCCAAACTGCTGCCCTGAAGGGCCACAGATGGTTGCGATATTGAATTACTGCCATTTTCTAGTTTTTCTAGGCTCTAGGAAGCCACATCCGTTTGGTGAGGTTGACAGCACTATGCAAAAGTAATCTTTTACTCTCTTCGCACAATTCTTTATTTCTTTATTTCTCATTGCGATAACCTTTTAAAAATTCGTATAAAAGACGGCTAAGCAACACGACAGGAGCATTGCTTAGCAACCAATAGGGCTTCCAATTGTGACCAAAAGCGGCTCCCCTGAACCCTATAGTGCAGCCCGGGAATGGTTCGTGGTGACGGTGATTAATTAATGTCAGCATTAACATGTGCTTGCGCAACGTTCGCTAATTTTGGCACTTTTCAGGGAGGGATACGGCACGTCAAATGGGACGGCCATCCCCACCCCTCTTCGCCCGCCTGGCCACCCGCTCCCTTTCCCCCGGGGAGGTAAAGGGAAGCCCGTCAAAAGCTGCAACCTTCACTGTGGCTGGGCATCGAATTGATTTACCTGCATGCTGCTGCTGCTGCTGCTGTTGCTGTTGCTGCATAGAGATCGATCCTTTTTCGGGGGAGTTGATGCTCCCCCGCCCCCCGGGGGTCTCCAGTGACCATGTCCAGTAGAGAGTTCAAATTTCATTTCTGGAGCACACAGCCCCCCTTCCTTCTTTATTCGCTTTGGTCACCACCTTGGCAGCGAACCGCAGAGTTGAAACCATCATCCGTTCGTTCGTTCGTTCGTTTGGCTGGCTGTCGCTGGCAGTCGCTGGTTCTCGAATTGCTCGACTCCAAACCGCACAAATGGTTGAGCTTAACGTTTTTAACACCCTTTTTCGCTCGCTGGACGAAAATCTGACGCCTGTTTTGATTTATGAAACCGCCTCCCGTCCCGAGCCCTGGCCAAACAGCATCCACCCCTCGCCAATCGCTGGGAGTTGCAGAATGCAGATCGAACGTTGCTGCGACCGGTACCGGTTGGTAGTAGAGAGCGGAGGGGACCACGGGACACGAAGGTTCGACCGACGACGACGACGGTGATGATGATGGTGATGATGATGATACCATGTACCGGTATCGGTACAGGAAGGTGATGGTAAAACATTGACCGTAACAATGCTGGAGCACGAGCTCGAATACGACGACGATCCTGCCTGTCCTAACGGCTCCGGCCAGTGCCTCGGATCGGATATATGCGATGCGAACCCGAACACTAGCAGCGTACTAATGATGATCGACGCTGATGCTGATGAGATAGGAATGACAGTGCAACAATCGGCACCTAGTCGCCCCCTCCTCGTCGGCGATCGAGCACCGGACGATCGCTACACAGTGGCCGGTTGGCCTCGATAAAAAAAGGGCCTCGGGAAAGTGAAGGTTACCGAAACGACACACAACGCGACCTGATTTGCAGTGTCCCAATGGCGCGCTCCTAGACGCAGACGCCGTCATTTCATAATTTACGGGATGATGAGTTGGCAACAAATCACGGCCTCACCTTCTGTGTCCGAATTCTGGGTAATAATATCGCATTGGAATCTGGGCGAATATGCTTCTCCACGCAGCGCCTTTGTTCCACGTAGTAGTGATGATTCCTTGGAAGATTCTTTTTCCTTTCTTTTTATTCTAACTCCTTGTCCAGACTTTAATATATCAGTGAGAATTGTACTACTGGTATAGAACATTTTCTAACAACAAAACTGCCACTTTTTCTTACCGTTCTTCAATCGGTACGGCTCACGTATAATGTTTACTTAGCTATGTACGATAATAAAACGGTGGAAAATCGGAAAAAAGCTTTAAAAAAATGGCTGGATCTACACTTTTGCTTGCACCTTTGTCATTATAAAAGATTTTTGCAGCTTCCATCCTTTGCAAACGAAGAATTGTGGTCGTGCACGGTTAAGACGCAGAAAACTTTTAGACGGAAGTTATTTCTTATTTAGATTGGTAGAAAATTGTCTGTAAAGAACTGTGATGTAGAGATTGAAATTAACTTCCTACAGTAGGCGAACTCTGTTAAGGTTTTGGGTTACGAATCTTTCTTTCAGCTACATCTTGGTCTTGTCACGCCTGTGTCGTTTATATAGGCTTCTGCCTTAATCCGTTGTTGGTATGGGTTTAAAGGTTGTAAAACAAAGTTGCTATCGTTGCCTGATGAATCTGATATAACATTTCACAAGCCGTCAAATCACTGCTAATGAAAGTTTCTTGTATGTGAAAATTTCTATCATGACTCTGCACCTTAAGAGATCCTTTTCCCCTTTTTTCGGGGTCTTCCTCTCCAGAGTAAAAGTGTTCTAATTGTTGCTGCCAGTCCCTTAAACCAGCAGCCGTCAGGCGATCTATTGGCGAGCACGAGTCATAAACAACGAGCTCACAGGCTCAGTGGCAGCAGCAAGCTGGCGGTGGCGGTGGCGTCGGCGTCGTCGGCCAGGACCATAATTTAAAGATCAAAACAGACCGGAATCCAAAAGTTTACTCAATAGATAAGCATTAGCGCACGCGGACCTCGAGAGTGATATAGGCTTAAGGTGATGGCTTAAGGAATCCACAACGAATCACACAACGAGACACAGGGGAGTGTCTTGCGTGACACATGGGCACGGACATCGGCTTCCCCCACCCCACCACACCTCACGTTTGTTGTGCTTCTATGCTTTCTATTTGTTTTATCTTTTCATTCCTTTCGCGCCGTTACCGTGTTTGTGTTTGTGTGTGTGTCTGTTCGGTTCGGTTTCGGTCCCGTAAACCCTCACCAAAGACCCCCGCCTAATTAAATTGATAACGTCTTTGCCTTCCAGCTTCTCTCCCTAAGAGCAAGAAAAAAAAAAACACCGTTGAAAAAAGAAAAGAAAAGAAAGAAGCGAACACAACCCTGGTGACATTTAATGTGTCATAAATTACGAGATTTCTCATGCATATTCACACCCATTTTCCATCCACTCCGGTTGCCCCTTTTTCTCTCTCTCTCTTGCACTCTTTATCCTTCTGTCGATGCTCTGCTCTGCTCTGCGACCTCTTCCTTCCTTCTTAAGACGATCCGACGGGTCGTGATTAAACAAAAGAGACAGGGTTGACTGCGAGCTTCAATCGTTTCAGCAGCAGCAACAGCAGCAACAGCAACAGCATCACAGGTCTGTCCGTCGAACTCGTCAATGCTCATAGACCGTTTTCCAGAACGAGCTCACAAATTGTGTCCTCGCGCGACGAGACAGAGGCGTCGTCCTCTTCCTCGTCGGCGTCGTCGTCGTCGTTGTCATCGATCGATCGATCGATCCATCCAGCGTAAACGGAGCGCCTCCGTTCATCAGGGGCGAGGTGAGACCAAGAGGACCAAGAGGAATGGAGGACCGGGGAGTGCCTAAAAGGTCTTTCCGATAACGAGGAGAGGCAGAGCATGGCTTATAGCAGGGCAGGCTCGCGGTAATATAGTCATCAAACCGTTAAAACGTTCACTTCGGGGTTTCGGTGATAATTGCCATCGGTTTTGTGGCCAGACCTGATAAGGCCTGGCAGGGCCGCGCAAACAACGCACATAAATCCGGCATTCGGAACCGATTAATCCTCCGCGCCACCATACGGATCCTCGAAACGGAGAGAGAGAGAGCTCTGGGAACTTATGGTTTGATAATGGCTGATGAGGATGCCCGCGACGCACACACATACAGAGGCAGAGACTCTTAAACATGCAATCGACAGGTTTAAGATGAACGATGGCTCACCGGTGATAGCGACACACACACACACACACACTCACGCCATGTTGTGACACCGAAAGATGTCGCAATTTGAGCGTCGCACAAAATGTCGAGCATCGAGCGACTGTCAAATGATCTGTCAAACTCGATCAACGACGTATCGCCTCCCTCCTCCGGATCGATTTGTGGCTTTGTGCCTGTATGAAGTGTGAACGAGCGGTGGCGTTGATTTTCGTGTCCGGAAGCGCGACAACAACGACTGCGCGACGCGACGCGACACTCGCTCACTCGATCACCCGCTCCGTGATATCCGATGATCCGACGGTCGACACACATTAGCGCACCTGATAGCCGGCCGCCACTGTCGCCACCGTCGCCACCGACAACAACAACAAACCCACACAATTCGAAGCGGTTCTTCTGGCACGGCCGCAATCGTGCCGCAACAAATGTCCCCTAATTCAGGAATAAATTTCCGTCCGTCCGCGTTTCGTGATCCAGCAGCATCGTGTGACATCAACCGCGGTGCCAAAGCGACGAACCTGCTTCATCTGGTTGCGATCGGAAGATCAGAACGGATTGCGATTTGCAGCAACGCGCAAACGCCCGGAAGACGAGAACCGTGCAGCCGCTGGTTGCACAATTTGCATAATGCGCCCGTTAGCCCCTCGCCTCGCCTCGCCTTTCGGCCTTTCCTTCTCGCGTCTCGCGATGAAAGCAGCCGCCTGGTTTTTCGGGCAGGGGATCATCGAATCGCAGCGATCGTAATCTGCGATCTGCGAGAGTAGCATCCGCGGCAGTATTGACGCAAAGATAGAATGACTCCAGATAATCCAAATGAAATGAAATGAGATGAGATGGCACGCGGATGATGGTGGTGATGAGCATCGAAATCGGCCAAATGTGGGCAAATAATTTGGCCAAATGCGTTCGTCTCAGGCCGCAAACGCATCGAATGCGTGTGTGAATGCGTGCGAACGCAACGCATCTATTCTCGAATTATAATTCAACCAGATAAGTCATCCCCTAGGGGCCGTCACCGTCTTTTTTCTTCTTCTCTCTAATTTATTAATGGGACCCACAGATAATCACTCGCTGACCATTAATGGCTGTTCGGTCGCCGATAAAATTCCTTCTCGTGCGTTTCCTCGTTCGTTCTCGATCGTGCTACTCCAACAAACACACACACGCGCACAGGAACACTGGCACACCGGTATGCTACCATGAAAAGAGAGAAGCCGCCAAGTGGGCCTGGAACTGGAAGCGGACAGAAAAAAACACAATAACGCGAGGGCATAAATTTCTAGTTGTTTCTTAATCAACGCTAACCAGGTGACAACCGGGAGTGTTGCTGTTTGGTCGCACCCGTGGTAAATAAGCCACAGCAGCAGCCGAGAGGCCCGCGTGTGTGAGAAACGATCCGTCCCGAGGGGGGGGAGCCACGAAAGCGGAGGATTTATATCTTAACAGATAGGGGCGCCCGTTAGGTAGGCCCTGAGCAGTGCGTGCGTTTATGGTTTGGTGGATTGGATTGGATTGAAAGCGATCGAAGTAATCGTTGGAAAGGAACCGTCGACTGGATTCGAACTGGCAAATGATACGAAACTCTTATCCTCTTATCACTCCTGCAGCTGGGCGCGTAAACTGATAAGAAGGAGCAGCAGCTGTTGCTGCTGCTGCTGCTGCTGCTGCAGGTGATCTTACGGTATGCCACGCTAATCGGCTTTCGAGGAGTATCGCGACGCAGCATCGGGGAATCATAACGGTACCGGTGCAGCGACCAAATCGGACGCAACACGCGTGTAATGAGCATAATTTATCCACAAAAGGCGCATCATTTATTCACGCCTGTCACCAAGTTGGGCGCACCTTCTCCAGGGCACACACACACACACACGCGCGCGCGCAGAGTGGTATCGAAGGAAGGAAGCAAAACATGATCGACTCGCCCCGTTCGAGACCGAGTGAGGCTCGACTAAAGGTGCGGGGTGCATCTGCTTATCGCTTGGCAAACATCTCAATAATCAGTGCACTGCTCCCTTCTTGCGGCTATAATTCGCACCCTCTAGCTTATCTCCCCTCCCCCTCCCCCTTATCCTTTTCCTGCACTTGCCAGCTCATCACTTCCATTATTTCATAAAACATAATTTATTTCGCAACGCACGACTAAGACGACGACGCGGCCGATGACAATGAGCGTGCGCACACCGCAGCAGGAGTCGCGAGAGGTGCTCGAATTCGGTGCTCTTCCCCCGCGTTTCCTAATGGCCACCTCGCGATCGTAAACCCCCTTCCACGCAACAATCCCTGCCCTGCGCAAAATTCCACCCACCGGGGGGAAAGGTGTGAAGATCCGGATGAAAATGCGATCGCGATGCTTGCTCGTCGCTCGTCGCGCGTGTGTGTGTGTGTGTATGTGCGCCGCGTAAACTCATGTCGTGTAATGTCATTTTTTATCTAGATTTATGAGGGTACGATTACGCGCGCGCTGGTCGCGGCCAGCATGCTGCTAGTGGCTCCCGCACATGCCGATGAAGTAGGAAAGCGGAAAGGGAAGCTCGTAGTGGCGGTTGCGGACGGACTCGTTGAAAAAGTGACGAAAATTATAAAGAGAGGGTGCAACAAGAGCAAAAAAAAAAACGCACGAAGACGCAACTGCTGCATATGTTGAACCAGCAACCAATGGCGAGGGCGCACAGCATGGAACCTGCTCCCGGGTGTGCGCTTCTGGTGTTCTGGTTCGCGTTCTCGTTCTCGTGCATGCGTGCACCGCCAGGATCACCATTCTTTTGCGCAAAAACTGCACTTCACTCCCTGCACTCGAGGCTCCTACCCGAGGGACACCCCCGGGTACGGGTTTGTTGGTTTTTATTGGGCGTTATTTGAAAGCTCGGCAAATTCCAGGAGCCACTTCGCGGAGGCTTCGAGGCCGCCGGACTTCGAGTGCGCCATCGTCGTCGTCGTCTCAAATCCCTTTCCCGCGTACTTAGCGATGATTTAGTGGGGCTCATCATTTACCGATCCTCATGCACGGTGCTGGTGCTGTTGCTGTTCAATCCCCGAGCTCGCAGCACGCGGTTATGAGGTGTTAATTTGCAAAACGATGACCGCGACCAAGCTACCATCAACACCACCACCAACACGAGGAGGGGCTCATTAGTACAAATCATTGTCATCTGCTTTGCGCACCTTAATTATTCGTCCCCGAAATGCTCGGCCGCAGACGCTGAACATCTCTATATGCGATGCGATTCCGCTCGCAGTGTCCGGGTTTCTGGGCTGTGGTGCGATTCACAAATTGTGAACATCATTGGCAGCATCAGTATCAGCAGGAGACAACACAAACACACACACACGCACACATTGTTGATCGCGGAAACAAGTTTCGAGGAGTGTTTGGTTGAAATAAATTTGACCACGTTTTTGGTGCTCTCTCTCTCTCTCTCCTTTTCATTCTATCTCTCTATCCCTCACTATCCTCATCCTCCTCCACGGTTTAGCTAATGAGAAGGAATTTACGATATTGTTCTTCCAGTGGCCACTACCATTTCCCATTCGGTGCCATCCGTAGACTTTCGTGGGAGGATTAGCGTTTGAGCATTTGATTTCATCTCGGAACGAAGGACCAGACCGTGCGTGCGTGTGATTGAAACGGACAGACAAAGGCCTTCAAGGATCCTTACAATGCTGCAATGCAAAGCAAAAGGGAGCAATAAGTTGGCAAGCATTGGCCATCAATGCGAGAGCATTAAAAATCGAAAACATTTCAATCCGCGTGATTGAGGAACTGCGCGGCTAATTAGGTGGCCGTGGCCGTGTCCCTGGAGTTCGGAGTGGGCCCCAATTTTTGACACTGTGCGCGCACGGTCTGCCGAGACGCACCGTGGGAGCTAACACCGTACATCGGTGCATCCCGAATGCATGTTGCTTTTTGCTGTCTGCTGCTGCTGCTGCTGCTCGGGGTGCCGCTTTAATGGCCTCCATAAACGGTTGCAAATCTTCGGAACAGGGCGCATGGGACCATGCTCATCGCTTGTCGCTGCCCAGTCGCTGCCCAGTCGATTGCAGTCATCGGTGCAGTCATCAAAACCAGAAATTTACTACATTATAGGCGATCTTTCATTTTGATTGATTTTAATGGACCGTTCACGTTCGCGTTTTAGTCCGTCTGGTGTTGTCGACGGCAGGGATGCGTGTCCGCGATCCGCGATCGTGGCACCCGGTGGTTTGATGGCGGTTTGTCCTGGGCCTGCCTGGCAGCGGTTGACCTGACCTGAGCAGCAGCAGCAGCAGCAGCCACGGGAGGGGACATCGCGAAGCGTTGTTTCGGGCGATTGATTGCAATTGATCGCGGTCTGCACCGGGGATTGATTAAATTGTTAAGAAAGGAACGTTAACGGGCGACTCATCCGACACCGCATGCTGCGCGGTTCATCGCTTTGCGGAGCAGCGAGCAAGTGGTGGGCATCGATGCATCCTTTCTTGTCTGAACGTTGGTGTTATACGATCGCCAAACGGCTTTACATGTGAACCTCGACGCGGATTCAACCGATTGAACTTGAACTCTCGAATGTTTCTCGAATGTTTCGTATGTTTTATATGTTTCAGTAGGGGATCCTTTTATGTGCTTATGGACTATGTATTATGCAGTCCCTTTGGGTCTTCAGTCAGGGATTCGAAAGGAGTTCAACGATTACGGTTTTGAAAAACGATAAACAAAAACTAGCAATTTTCACACTAAAGAAACTTTTATTGTCTGTCATTTAGCGAGCTGCGAAACTTTATTTCGGATGCCCGTCTACGATAGCAAATTTGTTTTTCAACTTTCAAACACATACCATCAATGCGTCGCGCATTTTGACAATTCTTTACAGCGATCTGAAAGAATGTCTGAAAGTCTTTGATCTGAAAGAAAGTTTCTTTCGTCTTATCCGTGCATGGCAACGAAAGCAACGTGGCCAAGCACCTTAATGTTGCGTTCAATAATCGTTGCATGCAAACATTGCACACAACCATCGCATGATATGTTGCATGCAATGATTTTTTTCCGCGGTTCATTCGAATTTAACGAATTTATTTAAATTAAAGTTCGAATTTGAAAATTCGAATTCGATTCGAAATTCAATACGCGTGGTGAGTTTTGAAATTTGAAAATAAACAGAAAGCTAACGGTTCGTCTAGACGGCAGAGGGAAAGCTGAGAATGAGAACGGCGAGAATATCAAATCCCATAAAAATGGAAATGTAAACATTAAAGTTAAGTTCAAAAAGTCATTTAAAATACTAACGAATAATTTGCGAATTCTCCATGATTTTTTTTCTTTTTACGTCATTTTTTGACTGAAACAAAAACTATTTTGTGTGTCCAGATTCTTACCGAATTTGGCTATAAAACTCCTTCGTTTCGAACGTTTCTAAACAGATTTTTATCCTCTTCTATGGGGTTTGAAAATGTCCAAAATTGTTGAAAATATTTAAACAGTCACATAATTTGTCCAAATTTCCAGCCCTGGACAGCGGAAAAGCGGAAAATTCTTGCTCCCGCTTAATGTCGGAATCATCTGTTTGCTTCTCTCCGCTTTTGTTTGCTTCTCTCCGAACTGGCGGCGGTTGGTGAGCGCGCGAGTTTGCGCGTTCGGAAACCGGTTTCATCGGACAAAACACGATGATGAAGCCGCTCGGAGTTGTCGTCGGGCGGCGCCGAGTTTTGAAGCAACCACGAGGGAGAGCGGACGCCGTTCCGTTGCGAGATACACACTCGAAAAGGGGTAGATAATTCATAAAAAGTGTACCGTGTGAGTGTTGGTGTGTGTCCGTCTTGTGTGGGAAGGTTGATTGATTATTAGAATATATCCCCAAAGTCGTTCCCCCCCAAAAGTGTCCCAAAAGTGGTGTCCCAAAGTGTGGAGAGGAGAGTTCTACCGGGAGTTCTACCGCCTGCTGCTGCTTCTTGTTCCGTGTTTGTTTTGTTGTCTCCGCTTTCGGTTGTCTTTCGTACACACGTTTGACAAGCCTGGTTTGGCTGGTGGCGAAGAGGGAGAGAGTGCAAAAACCTTGGCGTGCAAAACCTGGAAACCGGGAAAGCAACCCCAGCGTCCCACGGTCCGTCCCCGTGCGGTAGAAAAATTGAATAATGCAGCAGACGCAGAAGAAGCATCAGCAGCACCACCAGAAGGGTTACTGGATCCCGCAAATTCCAGCCGGTTCGCGCGTGTGTTGGTGAGCAGCGGAAGGATGTGAATATCGTGGCGTTTGGTTGACCGACAAGAAGCAAAAGAATAAGTAGCCGTTGCACAATTGCATAAGGTCCCGATTGGTGGTGCAGTTTTTTTCCTCTCGGTTCGGTGTGCAACAGTTATTTGAAGAAGTGCGCCCGATTGTGTTGTGCACGCGCGTGTGTGTGTGTGCGTGCGTGTGTGTGTGTGTGTGTGGGCACGTGATGTCCTGGTTGGTGTCCTGGTACGGGCCACTCCCGCCGTTTTGCCAAAATGCAGTAAAGCAGTGAGTGTGTGAGTGCGTGCGTGAGTGAGCAAAAGTGTTGTTTTGCTGTTTGATTTTTGAGAAAGAAGCTTCCTTCCACGGTGCACGAAATGTGTGATAGTGAGATTGCGGGCGGTGGGGGTCCGGTGGTGCCATCGGCGGTTCCCGCCCAACCGATACCGGTATTATCACCGCAGCCCAGCGCCAATGGCATCGTGGAAGCCATCAACCCGGCGGTGCAGCAGATGGCGAGCTCCCTTTCCGCACACTCGATGCATCATCATCTGCAGCAGCAGCAGCACCAGCAGCAGCCGTTGGTGCATCCAAGCAACGCCACCAGTGCTGGTGCTGCCCCGGATAGTGGCGGAGAGTACGTGTCCGCGCAGGAACTGGAAATGGAGAACCATTGGCTGCGGGAGAAGCTGAAGGAGATCACCTCGGACCGGGATCGATTGCTGTGCGAGGTGGCCAATCTGCGGCTCGAGCTCGATATGGCGGAACTGAAGCGACTTCCGGAACATCACAGGTAAGGGCGGGAGGCACCGGGGTCACAGGCACATGGTTTGCGATTCAATTACCCGGGGAGTGAGACTTCGGAGTGAATAAAATACAAGTCAAATTGGAAATTTATGTTTGTACGCGGCGCGTGGTGGCATGTTTTATGTTCACCGCAAAACCTCATAACGAGCTTGCGGCCGCATTTATTACCGGGAGGGCCGGCCCTCCCCCCCGGGGTGGGTGTCGCGTGTTTGATCAGCACTCCAATCGGTTTACTGCTGGTGTAGCAATCGATCGATTGGTGGCGATGTTAGTGTCGCGTCTCAATCATCTTGTGTCATCATTTCATTCGTTGGCGATAGAGAAGCAACGAGAAGTTCGTTAATGCGACCGTAAACATTGAAGCGAAACTAACCATTGTTTGTCGTTTCACAAAGCAATCCATTAACGCGCAATATTATTGGTCAATATTATGGGTTACTTGGATTTATTAAGCAAATTCAGGATCTGCAAAATATTTTCATGTTTTTGTAAATATTCCCTTTAAATCAAAGTAACCTAGACTATTGCTCAATAATATTGCGCGTGTCTGTAGGAAAAGTCCTCCTCCTCCGTTTTTTGCGAAATTAATTGCATTTCCAGTTGACCTCGAATCCATGTCCTGGAATAACTATTTCATTTAACCTTCCTGCTGGCCCACACTAGAAGGAGGGGGAGGCCCGTTGGGATTAGCTTCGTGATGCTGTCATCGTCATCACCGAAGAGGAAATGCAATCTGGAGCGAGCGTCCGAGAGAAGCGAGGTTCCATTTTTCTTAATCAACCTGGCTGACTGGCTGGCCCGGCGGTTGGTCTTGTGATAAACTGCATCTGAATCATTTCCTCTTTTCCACAACCGGTCTTCCGGTGCCCGATCGATCGGTTCCTTGGGGGGTGTGTGTGGCCCGTTTAGAGTTCATTACAGTTCTTCTGCTTCACGAGCTTCTAAACGGAATAAAGGGGGAAAAAAATGCCAACACCAAGCGTCGTCTCGTGGTGCTCGCATGTCAATGATTTATATGTTGGCCACGGTCAACCGGCCCGGGCGCTTAGCCGGCATCATTCTCTTCCGTTCTTTGGCTTTGACGAACCGTTTCCGGTACCGTAGTACCACCCGCTTCTCCCGGAGCGACCCGTTATGTGACTGACCACTTGCGTTGCTGTTGCTGGCCTAGATGCCGTGGCTGTGGCTGTGTGTTTTCCCAAGCAACCAGAAAGGGGAGAGCACGCGATTGCGGGCGCGAAATGGCAACCAGCGTCGTCGCGGTCGTCGTGGCCGTCGTCGTCGCCGTCATCCGAATGCTCAGGAGCAGCAGTTAATGATGATCATCGTGGTACTGTTTGAGCCGCATACTTTTTATGATTCTACGGGTGGCTGCCCATCAAGTGCCTAGACGCGAGTGGCGCCTTCTCCTACACGCTGAGCTGCTGGTGCCGGTTCCAGTGCGAATCCCCCGGCACCGTCGTGGTGAGCGTGAATCACGTCTTTCGCACATTGAGGCAGGGGGTCGGAGTTTGTTTTGCTGCTGCTGCTCCGGGTGTGCCCCGCGCGTGGTACGTTTAATTACCTAACACTAGCCTGTCAGTAGAATCGCCATGACGCTACCTGTGGCGAAGCTGCTGGCTGCTGCTCTTTGGTGATAAGCAATTAGCAGAGCGCCAAGATGCTGCCCAGTGTCTCTGCTGGAGTGTCTTATCTTCAATTTGTGGTAATTATAATTGCTCAAACCGACGCCATATTGTGGAAATCTTTACGCAAGAGGAAAAGGAAGTAGAAAGTTCGCGGCAGCATATCGTGCTGATCGCGCGATCGAATTGGAGATCACAAAACCACACCAAAAACGGAACTGTCTTCTAGCCCTCATAAAGACAAACACATGCTTTTATGCTTCTGCTGCTGCTGTTTCTGCTTCTGATGGTGCTGCTAGTCGCGCATCGTCAAGATATCAACCCAGGGGGTGACCGCGAGCACGAGTGAGCACGCCCTGGGCCAGCGTAAAAATAGAAGCCAAAGATTATCTTTGAGGAGGTCACGAGATGAAGATCAACGACGACGACGGTTTCATCGGCGGCTGCGGCGGAGAGCGATATTAATTGGGAACCACAGCCACAGCTACAGCTGGCTGAAGCGACCGCGGCCATGGCTTCACAGTGTGTTCCTTTAGCACCTCGAGAACGAGCCTTTGACATCGCGTAGCGTGGTAGCGATCAGTACGAAAGAGGGACAGAGACAGAGAGATGGATCTCTGAAACCGGGAGTGGGTCGCGCGGAGTTATTTTAATATTTTGACATCCGCGACGCCAAGTCTACCGCGGCGTTGATCGGGACGGTCGCCTCCGTAGGGTACTAGATTGTTCGAAAAAAAGAAGACGAGCTCCGCAGTGCACACGAAACATAAGCATGCGATTCATGTTGATGCTGCTGCTGCTACTTTCTCCATGCTGCTGATAACCCGAAATTGGTTCGCATGGTCTGCTGCTGATTAGCCGCGATTGCAAAAGGGTTTCAGCTAACAGTTTCAGCAACACACACACACACAGAAATCGAACACGCAACGGGATCACGACGGGATTGATTTAACGACAAGACACTCCTTAACACCACTTAACGCGGGCTGCCGTTACGGGGCCGGCAACAAGGCTGCAACAAGCAGGGGTTTGATGGACTTCGTATTCGGTGGGGCAAGGGGGGGTTAGTGTGCTCCATAAAATCAACAAACGAATCGCCTGCGCCAGACGCTGCTTGGGCGCTTGGTGTTTTCTTTAATCAAACACCCCTCCGCTGGTGTTTCGGAGTTTGCGGAACTTGCTGCTTAATGAAGCTCCCAGGGGCCAGGGGGGTGTTACTGCAGTGGCGAAGGTGCCGAGGTGCCTTCGCTGCTCATCCTAAACGCAACGCAACGATAGAGAAATCGATGCACAGAAGATGGAGGTGCCGCGTGGTGGTGGAAAACCGAACCGAAACGAGGGGATGAAGCGTAAAATGGACCATTACATGCGCATAGCTTTTCGCGCCTCATTGATCATTTATACCGCAGCGGTACCTCCCCTTTTTGATTTGGTTGAAGTTAATTTCTTGTTTTTTGGGAAGCCTCAACATGACTTTATGCTGCGCATGGCGCTTAACTGTTCCAGCGCGTTCACTCCGGCGGGTTAATGTTTTACCTCGGTATCGATGAGGCAGCAAGAGCAACTTCCCCAAAACGCGTGTACGCGAGATGGCACCGAGAGAAGGCTGAGTCTCTTCCCTCGATGAACTAATCATGAATAGGATGGGAGAAAAAGGAAGAAAATGCGGGGCCTCTTCCATCCCTCGAATTGATTAACTTTGAGACTCATAAAACCGGATCTAAAAGGGCTCCATGTTCGAGAAGGGCTCCAGTTTTTTGCCGTCTGACAGCGAGCGAGGAAAACTAATGGAAAAAATGAATATTTCAATCATCCTGCCAAGCCGGCTTGGTCTGACGTGCTGCCTTGGCCATGGCCTCCTGTGGCATTGCCCAAGTGAAAGTTCACTTTCGTTGGAACGGCCTTTTTTCCAATTTTCTTCGGATGATGAGAAGTGTCCATCTTTGCTATGCATCGTAGTTCGTAGTGTTTCCCGAACAAAAATGCACACTCTGATGCAAATCATTCCGTGAGATGTATCCTCAGCTACGTCTAGGATAAATATAGAGTAGATAGGATGGATAGAGCACAGCGAATAGTGTCTTTCTATTAAATTCCTGGTATTTCCTCTTCTCCTAATTGATGGAATCGATATAACTAGAGTTCACTCTTCAAAAGCCTCAAGTGGCCCACTATAACGCAGATCGTAAATCCAAATTCAAATGGAACATTAGGGCGGGAACTGTGTCCGCGGCACTCGACTTGAAGAGCGACGAGGTCCTTACTCGCGTCGTTTAAGCGCACTTCCGCCGTTTTTCCACCGCCATTGGTCTGCCAGACTGTAACTCACGCGGAACAGACGAGCAGATAGAGCAGAAGAGCTGCGTGGTGATTCCGGAAAATTCCTTTCGCTCTTGGCACGTTCCCTAGCAGAGGCCACGAGGGTAGTGGGTCTAGATTTTCCCTTCGGATTGTTTAAAATATTTTCCATTCGCTTTCGCTCTCCAATGCGCGCTCTCCGGTGTCGTATGACTTCGACTTCATGGGGAAGAGGGAAGGCGGACCAGGAAGAGTGGAGTGCATCATCCGAATCGCCGGTCCCTTCGCCACATCGCGCCTGATCTTTGTCTGGAAGCGATGCAGTCTGCGAGGCGATGCCAAAAATAAACACTCGCCCAGAATGCCCCTTACTGGCACAGTTTTCCTTCGGTTCCTTAATGACTTGGCTCCCCTCCTTCGAATCCATTTCAATCGCTCCGCGTGCTGGCCCCAATTTACACTTGCCACGGGCCGCAGCTCCCTTTGAGAGATGTTTAGAGAATCCCTTCTTTGGAAAAAGAAATTCTTCCCAAGAGTTAGTTTCACTCACTGTGTCAAATGTGTGGTTCCGAGTGATGCGGTTCTATTTTTAACCTAACCACGAACATCTGTGCAAAAGCCGCCCGGTAAGAGAACGCGTCCTTCACTTTGTTACAATTCCAATCACGGTTCGAATTATTAGCCGGCAGCGATCGTGCCGCTGCAATTTACGGACGTGCCCCGTCATGTCGTCGTCTAATGATCTGCGAAATGGCGACATGGTCGTTCGTTGGCCTTCAATCGGTGGCGGTCGCATCGTAGCGGTGGCATTATTGTTGTGGTGCGGCGCAACCATATACGTCCTAACGACCTCGGTTCGAGCTCTTTGACGGGGGGTTTTCGGGGTCCGTACGCACCACTGTATGAACACAAGCGGCAAGAAGATCGTCTTTCGTCTGTCTCCAGGTCCCCGGGTATGACATCTTGTCATCGTCGATCGCGACCACATGCTGCGCTCACTACGCCTGTTGGTTCAGTGACACCGATCGAACTCTAGGGCACACGCACCAAAGACTCCGTGGTAGGAGAACGGTTCATGTTTTTCGGAGAGAGAGCATAGCACATGAGGGCTTGGCCAGAATCTAGGCATGTACCTCCGGTTCCAGCGCCGGCGCGAGGGTTTGATGATTTCAACTGTCAGGTATTTCCGGCCTCAGGCGCTCCAGTCCTTCTCCGAATGTTCAATGTGAAGGTTTCTCCCCGTAGACCACGACTTCAAGGTCAGTAGGCAACCTTCAATATTTGGGCTTCGCTAGATCCGGGTGAGGGATAATTTATGGGAGAAGTGCGTGTGTGTGTGTGTGTTTAGGCCCGCCAACTATTTCCGTTGTTATTGTGATACGCGACGACCATGTTGGCATGTCAATTCAAATCCACACGTTATTTTTTACGGTACGTCTCTCTATGTGGTTTTGGGTTGTGTAAATGGTTGTACGCAATTTCGCGGCCAATCTGGCCTCTCCTCTCCTCTTTCCTGCCTGGCCTGCCCGGACTACAGCGGTATTAATGCTGTGCCGTATCAGCTGAACGAAATCGTGCACGTCGCGTCATAAACTTGCAAAACACACACTCCCTAACAAACACCTGTAACGACGCGTCACACGTACGCGTGTACCGGCCGCGTTATCAGCGGTCGATCTCGTCCAATCCAATTAGCCTAATTTACGCAGAAGGTCCGCGCGCCAAGGTTCGGCTGCGAAGCGTGTAATATCGATGACCGACGACGGCGACAACGATATCATGCGTGCGGCCGATGCTTACGAGAGAGATCCATTTCATCAGACCGAGATCATTTTCTGGACCGTGCACATGCAGCTATGTCCGTCATGCGTGAAACACATCAAAGCTAGATAGAGGTTGCGTTTAAAACCGGGCAGGTTATCTAATAATCGGGTTTTATGTGGTGAAAATCGAAGTGTAATTAGGCGCTCGACGGACGCTTCTGTGTGACTCAGTTGGTTCTGCGTCAGCCTGGACCGTGAGCAGAGACCTCGATTGCACCCATTCGCGGCCGCTGTTTACCATACAGCACCACAAAACAACGCCGTTCGCTGTCTACCACCGGGGCAACGGTGTGTGCAGTCAGTGTGTGGTCTTGCCGTGTGTGTCTCGCACTAGAAGATAGTTGTCAACGGAACACTTATATGAGAGGCTTATATGTAGGCAACTGCACCGACTGCCGGTGGTCTAATACCGAGACATCACTTTATTGAGAATCGCAGTGAGTGACACTTTCAGAAAATTGGATCAATATGGAGGACCCTCATGACCAGTCGCAGCATCTAATAACAAAGCAGTTGGTCCAGATACGAGAGTCCGTAGTTTCGAACGCTTTTGCTCCACTTTTGTGACAACAAACACGTCAACAGATGACGCAAGATATCGCTGTTGAAGGAATCGTTTAAACTAAACGCTCAACGGTGTCACCAACAAGGCGCGAGGTAGGAGATTAATGAACGTGCGCTCGCTGTGGCCTGTTCCCGGTGGCCTGATCGGTTTGTATCCAGTAGCCATTGGTGCCGCCTTGATCTTAACAGTGCGACGCTGAACCGCTGATGAGCCAGCCGTTGTCCAGTTGACCTTGATGGAGGTTGCATGTCGTCGCATGATTAATGAGGACCGATTCATCGGTTCGCTGGTTCGATAGACGCGTGCGAGAAAGCTCATTAATAGCGCGAATGTGTCGCTGTCTTGGCTCTTGGCATCTTGTGGGGGTTTTAAGAGGGGTACAGGAAGGTGTCGAGCCTCAGAGAAGGCCCCAAGACCACACACACACACACATGTACCTTCCGCGTGGTTCTTTGTACAAGAGCGCCATTCTCAAGAACCATTCGCAAGTGCGCAAGTGATGCGATGCGATGGTTTGCGATCGAAGTGCGGCATGTTGGCATACCATTCAGACTGTCACCGGGACCACCGGGGATGGGGTGCCGGCGGCCGTTTCCCATCTACGGCATGTGTCAGATTTGTTCAACATTGTTCACAAAGTGTCCGCAAGACCGGCCATGATGATGGTGACCTTCGGCGAAGATGACCGGGCGCCGGTCGCGCGATCGCGTAAATCGCGTCGCCGCAAACCCCTTCCCTCCCCGGCTGGCAACCTCCTGAATCGCCTTCGGGCCGTTTCGATGAGAGCCCAGATAATTTGCATTCGATTTTGGATCTCTTCGATTGTCCATTTGCTTTTCCCATCTGCGGTGTCCGGTGGTGGTAGTCGTGGTGGTCCACGGTGCGAGTTTGAAAAAGTGGGATTACCACCAGGAGGGGGATTTCCAATCAATTTTAATTTCGTGCCCAGCAATAGGACAGCACCGTTGGGGATGCTTTCAATTTCGATGACAATGATGAAGGGATATTCTGTCATTTTTTTTGCCGTTGTTATTTCTGGTTTTTGGCGGACCTCTCCTTTTATGTCGCTCATTTGATGGGATTTGAAGTGGTAAACAGGGAGGGCGAGCGTAGGATTAAGCGGAATTGGCCATAAGTCGCCCGATAGCGAGGTACGTTTATCTTAAAGTGCCGGAAGTATTTAAGCTCATCAGCTTATGGCGGGGAAAAAATGGAAGGATTATCAGTTTCGTGCCTCGTGGTTAATACGAAACATTTAATTAACTTGTTTTTGATTTTATTCGATCCGGAATGATGAGTTATGTAAAAAATTGCTCGTTTTTGGTAAATTTAGAACCATTCTCTGCAGTTATTTATGAAGATTAAATGTTATTTTTATCATGCTCTCCATGACATCGTTGCTATGCGTTCGATCCAAATCAATTGTATACATAAGAAACCCAACAAATGCTCGAAGCGATAACGCTGCCCCATTCTATGCTCCATTTCCCTAGAACGTCGCTCTCTCGCAAATCACTAAAAAATATATCACCCTCCGGAGGGTTTCACTTTCGCAAAAGTGGTTTCACTTTTCATTCTATCATCCTCTACTGGAGATGGTATGCCAGCGAGCGATAAGATGAGTCTGGTCCCTCAGGGTGGGGGGGGGGGGCGTTGCAGAAATGTCGTACACATTCTGCCCCCCCCCCTTTTTTTTTCGAAAGCCAGGGGGCGTACGTTGTGATTTGAGATAAGTTCTCTGGGTTCGCTTCACTTCGTTCGTAATTTTCACTGGTAACCTAATAACATACAAGTGTATAAACGCCCCTGTCTGACGTTAAATGCTTGGAACCCTGGATCGAGATAGCAAACTGTTTTTTCACAAAACTCACTCCGAGCAGGAGGGTTGCTGATATCGGGGATGAAAAGTCAAATCAACGGTGTCGACGTCGACGACGACGAGGACAAGTGTTCTGCAGTGTGTCTGCCCCCGGGACCATCCACGAGGAATGGCATGCGAACCGACATAGCAACTGATGGGCTGTCGGTAAAGGCATTGCTGCGATACTGATACCGTTTCCTCCTTCAACAGCAGTATCACCAGTAGCAGGTTCCAGGGACAATACCTTCCTTTCGGTCACGGTCGACGACGATCCGACGTCACTTTCCGTCGTTGCTGCGTCAGTCGTCCTGTCACTTCGTTCGAGGTCGCTTCTGCACCACGATCCGTAGATTGCTTCTTCTCTGGAGAGCGAGACACTAACGACTAACGGCACAAGTCCGGCTCCGTGCAGGAATTGTCACGCTATTCGCTTCAGCATCGGCCAGCGGGTACTTCACCCGGTATCCGGCCGTGTCGTGTGCCCGACGAGAATATCAAGAATAACGCGCGTTATTCGGTCGAGTAGCGGGGGGGTTGGAAACATTTTTCATCTCAACAACACCACCACCACGCAGCATAGGCCGAACAGAGCCCAGGAGGGCGGAGAGCAGTGTGTAGGATGCGACGCATCAATTCACATTACGCCCACGGCCATCTAGTGGGGTCCCATCCTGGCATTCTCCAGCACCGGCTTCAGCTCCACCGTGTCCAAAAGCTGCTGCCAGCCGCCCAAAGAGTTGATTTTCACCGAACGCCGAGCGCACAGGCCGAGTGGCCGGAGCAAGATGTTGGATTATTTATCTATCTTCCAGCACTTGGCGGAGAGAAAGAGAGAGAAAGAGAGAGAGAGACCGAGAGACATGTTTTTTTTTCTTCTGCACAGAATGTATCATCGTGAACGAAACTGTCGCCTGGTGGTGGTGTGCTTTCATGTTGAGCACCATCGTGGTCGTTGTCGCTGGTGGCAACTGTTAGGTTCCTAAGCCTCACAATGCGAGATAGATGTCTTCTCCGACAGACACGGGAATGGGGAGGCGGATGAAAGCATTGCGCGATATGATAGTTGAAAGCAGTTGGAGTCCTAAGCCTACTCTGCTCAGTTGGTCACGTGCATGACGACGACGACGACGAGGAATTGTCTTGCTAACCTTTCGGATAGGTTCTCTAACACTCCTCAAAGCATGCCATGCCTTCAAGCGAACCAGACCGAAAAGAAAACATTCAATTTATGAAACACCATTTGCTTTCCGATTAATTTTCCGGCTGTTAGAATGCTCATTGTTTGCCTCTCATAACTAACAAGGCAACGGCAGCACCATTTTCGTTTCGTTGGTGTTTGAGTAAACAGTCGGTATATGATAAGCGGACACTCCAACAAGCTCCAACTTTTGGTACCTTTTGAAGGGTAACGCCCCTGATAGCTGATCGCAACCACGTGGATAAAACCGATTTGTCATTCTTAATCGAGTGAAAGTCGACCCCTGAATTAGCCGTTTGTGTGTGTGTGTTGGTCGGTTTACAACATTTATCAAACAGTGAGCTCCCTGCGCGATCGTCAGCAGCAGCAGCCGCGAGTTTTCATGTTGTAGAAACGTTTTCGTCGATGAAGATGAGCCTTTGTTTCTCTCGCGGCCTGCCGGTGTTCTATCGAAGATGACGCAAGAGACGTTGAGCCAGAAATACGCCGGCGGCTCGGTTGGCCACCATCCGTTAGTGGTGTGTGTGTGTGTGTGTGCGCGTGGCGGTGGCGTAAAGAGAAACAGCATCGCAGCACCGTTCGATCGTTAGTGGGATCATTAAATTTGTCATCTACCAAAACCGCGGCGTAGAGGGGGGGTGGGAGCAAAAAAACATGGATATGATTTCATGTCGTCGGGAAAGTTCGACCTCGACCGACCCCGAGAAAAATGAAATCCCGGGAGCACCGGCAACCGGCACACCACTTGGCTGCGTGGCTTATGACGTCCATCGAATCCCGGGGGAGGGTAACGGCGGATAACGAGGCAAAACGTTGAAATCGTCAATTTTATTCCCCCTCAAACCGCAGCATCATTTGCTGGCAGGTCGTTTCGGTTTGGTCAGCGGCCGGCCGGCCGGCCGGACGACCACCGCTTACATGTGGGGAGATAAAAATATATGAAATCCCGTCCCTCTGGGCTGGCGTCTGGTCCGGTTCGGTCCGGTCCGATGTCGTTTGTGGGATTCGTGGTCATCATTTGTGGGATTTGACTTCGATCGAATTTCAATTCTAGAGCCGGGCGCAAAGCAGCAGCAGCAGCAGCAGCAGTGTCGATGGTTGTAGGGAGGGCAGTAAACGGGGTGGGAGAATTACATGGATCGGTCACGCGTGGGGGGGTCACGCACGTTGCGCACCGGCCACAGGCCAGAGGCTTCGAAATTTGATCTTCGAGCGAAAAAACCCTTTTCTTGTCGCAATCTTACAACATATCTCGTCGTCGCACCGGCGTCTTCGTCTTCGTCGTCTTCGTTGACTGATGCTTATCGCTGCTGATCTGATACAGCGCTCCCACGCTTAATTGGTGGTCTGGTTGGTTATCGTTAACACGTCCACGGTAGCTCAACTACGGTGCTCCCGAGAAATGCATCAATTCGACCGGATCGAGTCCGGAGTTGCTGCAGTTTATTTGGGGAAAATTTCGGTTCCACTTCAACTAACTCTCGATTGACGCGCCATTGATCTGAGAATTTCAGGCGCAATTTATGCTGCAACATGCGCATGCATGAAGAGAGATGTTAGTTTGTTACTGACATGCAGCATACACCCTTTACAACGAATTACTTCCGATTGATTGCATATTTGTTCGGCTCGATTTGCTTCCTGAGAAGGCTTATGATGATGATGAGAATGATGTTCTGCTTTCCCAGGTTCTAGCAAATGTGTATGTGTGTGTGTGTGTGTGTGTGTGTGTTATCTGCATCAACAATTCCTTTCATTACGATGCACCGTGAGGATGCTTTGTGTGATTTTTTGCTACTGCATAAAAAAAAACAAAAAAGTAGTGGGGAGGAGATTTGAGTACAGAGCCATACATAGAGACAGTGCATGCTTTATCATCAGCTCGTTCTATGCTGACGGCTACGGCACGAAGGCAACGATCTCTCGAGTGCGAACAAGAACCAACACCGCCGGCCCGATTGTTCTTTGCTGATGCTGCAGACGCCTCTGAGCGACAAGATAGGCCCTTCTTTTCTTCTCTTGTCTAGTGCCAGCGAGTTCCTGGCGAAAGTTCATTAGACTTTCGCAGAGGAACACCACCGCTATGCTGGGGCTATTTTGTCTTGATTCATACCCCACCGTCTCGTAGTAGTAGTAGGAGGGAAATATATAGTTCTTTAGTTTCTTTCACGTGCGCACGGGCGTAATGCAGATATACTGCTGCCGGTGCTGCTGCTCCTGTTAGTTGGAGATGAGTTAAGCTTTTCAGGCAGCGTTCCACAAAAGTGGAGCACCGTGCAGCAGCATCACGCTGGAGTATTTTGTCCTTGTTTTCGCCCTCGTTCGTCTCGTGTTGAATGATGTCTCTTTTGCTATTATGCTGGCCATACCTAGGCATGGCTCTACATTGTCGCTTTGTTTGCGTTGATGCTCCACGGTTCGCCTCTGGGAGTGTTGCTAAGGTGCGTTGCTTTGGTGCCGCGTACCCAGGGTGACGTCCTCTGGAGTGCTGGCAACTCAAGAGCTGGCACATGCCGGTGAAAAGTGAGCTTTTGTAATTAATTTTTCCTTTAATTTATTCTTTCTTTCTCTCGTGGGCGAATAACCTGAAACATGCTTTTTTCTCAATGCAAATGTCGGCTGCCGAGAAGACAGAAGCTACCTTTCTTTTGAGGCTTTTCATAGAACTCCCCTTTTTCTGTTGTATGAGGCTTTATCAAGCCGAGAATTGTACATAATTATGAAACTAGAGTTGGTGGAGTTGGTGTGTGAATGGGCTGTTCAGCATAAATGTAATTGGCACACTGGTACGGCAACACTTGTGCCATTCGTGCCATAACACTTGAATTGGAAAATCAAATCCTGAATCTCCCTCAGGTAATCCAAAACCTCCAAAGCTACTCAGATACCACGAAGGAATACACGACACTGGTTCGTAGTTTTATGTGTACGAATGGCACTGGAGCACTATTTACATTCCGCGTGCATAATTAGCGCCTGCAAAATGCTAAACAAATGGCTGCCTTAACGGCCGTGTTTATTCAAATTAACCGACAATTGTCACAGCCACCGAGGATGGTTTTTCGGAGAGGATCATCTTCCCGCGGATGTCGACGACTGGCTGATAACCACACAAGTCGCACACACAAACTCATCATTTGTTAGACGGTTATGGTGGCGGCGGCAGCGGCGGCGACATCATCAATGTGGATTACATTAAACCTTTCAACAAGCAATCGCGTATGTCGCACACGATTCCGTGGTGCGGTAATCCTACTAAATGGTGTTCCATCGTTTGCGCATCACGAGACCTCCTCGCCAGAAACGTTCACACCAGCGGAACACGGAACGGCTGCTACACTAGTTCCGCAAACAGCGCAAATGTATGGGTGTCTGTGGCCAACGGTTTCAAGTGATGGAAACGATCGCGGATCACTGGTTTTTTCCCATCGAAATTACTCGCTTGGCGACGGAGACGCTGGATATGCCAACGCGGAACCATATGCTAATGCGCTGGATAATCTATTTAACATATGCGCGCGCATGTTGTCTGGCTAATGGGATCTGGTGGGGTGGTTCGGGTCATCCAACGGAAAGAAAGGGTCTTGACTGCCTTTCAACGACTTTTAACCCCGCAAAAGGGGTTCCACATTTTGGGGCTCCTCAAGTCGGTTGTTGAAGAAGCTGTCGGCCCCCGTTTTTTTTTGTGTTTATCTTGTTAACCCAAATCATCTCTAATTAGTGGAACCGTTTAAATGGTTTCTACACATGTTCATGTTGCGAGCGTCTTGGGATGGGCACACAGATTCCTTATCTTCAATTCTATGTACCCGGGAGCATATTGTGAGATGTTCCTTCCCCTCCGATCGAGCCGTTATCAGAGAGGATGTTGTTGTGATATACATGAACGGAACAGATATGAAACAGCAGGCAATACAACGCACCTGCATCTGGCTGCAGCGGACATTCGGAAGCGAAAAGCATCAATCATTGCCTCATCTTGCTTGTCCCTGTCCACTATCGGGCTTGTCGCGGCCTTTTGTCCGGCCATGATTGGCCACCAAATGCACCCGGTAAGCGTGCGCTTCCATTTGCTTTCATTACGTTTTTCGTTTCTGTATCGGCGCACGACCGAAGGAACTGTAATCTTGAGCGTCCGTGAGGAGTCCGTGGTGGCCGTTTAATGTCCGCCTGGTGCTCGGAGGGGGACATCAATTTAAGATGAGCCCGGTGCGCAAGTACTTTCAACTTTCACGACGGCGACGGTATTCCGGAACGGCGGAAGAAGAGTACATTAATGGGTACGTAGAGTAGCGAAACCTGTTTCCTTCGATGTGTGTTCGCGTGCCTTTTTGCACCTGTCCCGCGGGGATGACATTATCACATCCGCGGGCTAAACAGCAACAAAAAAAATACACGCACAACGATGATATCATGTAGCAGCTGCTCCCATACGCTCATGGTGTAATGTTTGAGGTAACACTAACGTTTGGCGAAAACATATCGTTTTATTAAAATGAAACCCCGGATTGATTTGTCACCCAAAACCGATCCGGTGGCTCAATGAAACAAAAAGGAATCGATCCCCAAAAAAGGAAGTTTGTGTTTGATTCATGGACATTCGAAAAGAGCGCTCGCCGCTGTGGATTTTATGTATTTATGCACAGGCGGGGAAAAAAAATAGACGGAAAGCAATCAAAATTAACGCTCGCATTTTATAACGTCGGCTTGTCATCAGCTCGCTGGCCACCGCGTAGAACCTGTTCCACTGCTGCTGCTGCCCGCGCCGATGTCGTCTAATTCGTTTTGGGTGGATTCGTTGCAACCGAATGGCTTTCAAGCGGAGACAAATGGCTCGGCTTGAGGGTGGTGGCAGTGGGAGTTGGAGCTAAAATTCGATATTTTTAAATGCACCATTTTACGGCTCTATCCACACAATCGCGAGCCTTCCTTCTTTATAGTCTGGAGCTATTTATTTTACCGGCCTGCCACGCACGAGAACCGTCGATAAAGCCACCCTTTCGGTGCTGCCAGTTCGTGGCCGCAATCCTATGTCTGTCCTGCGTGGGCTAGAGTCCAAGCCTTTTGGCCAACGCATTGACCTGGTGTGCGTGCGTCGGCAGTGGTCAGTGGCACTTGTCCTTCGGACGAGGAATCGCTTGATCCATGGCGTCGAATGGCGTCGAATGGCGTCAAATTTCCTGTGGCGCAGAGGCGGCGCCGGCAACGACGACGACGACGACGGCGGCGGCGTGCATCTTCAGCATCTTCAGTTTGCGCAACCTCCTCCGCGTAACGAAGACACTTAATTAGTGAATCAAACAGTAATCCTACGCCATTTTTGCACTGGTCGTAACCAGACATAACCGGAGGAACGCTGTAGCACGTAATAGAGACAGAAAGAGAAAGAGAGAGAGTGAAGTACACTGAACTTCTTGGCCTTCCAGCACGGAAACTAGGGCAGCAGCACCTTCAAGGAAGACAACAAAGCATCGAGCATTCCTCTCAAAAAACCCGAATACATATCTCACGATTGTCCTTGTCGGTGCAAACGAGGAATTCGAATGAAGAGTTCATAATTCGCCGAAAGGAGAGAATGGAATGGAATGGGGAGGCGTATGATGGAGCGGAACTGCTTCACTCCGTGCAATGCAGGTCACGGTCGACCTTTCAGGTGGGCGTATGTAATATGTGTTTGTTGTGAGAGTTTTTGGTTTTCCTTTTTGGTCGTCGGTTTTGGGTCCATTCCATTCCGCGTTGACCACTGGTGGCACCACTGGTTTGACCGCACGTTGATGATGCTGTTAATGATGATGCTGAAGATGAGGCAGTACGCGTGGTCGAGGGTTGCGATCGAAGGCTGGAACATAATTTAATAAATGAACCATGGGACACCGAACTGGGGGCCGCATTATGGCGTAAGCACAAACCTTTGATCCGATTGACGCCAACAAGAAGAAGGGGTCCCCCCCTCTCTCTTGGGGAGTTCATTACGCATAACACCTTTTTGTGGCCTGTTTTGGGGCCGTCGTAACGAGGCGGGAGGATGCAAATTGCAAACCTAATGAAGGTTCACTGATGCAAATGAATGAGTTTGTGGAGCCTAATTGCATTGCGTTTAGTACACCATTTGCTCCAGTATGTGTTTCGCTTAGAGATTTGAATGGTTTGCAGTAAAATTTAATTTCCTTGCGGAATGTTAGTTTAGCCTTTTTTTTCTGAACGCTTTGTGTCCACCATACCATGAAGCTGAAACGGTTGAATGGTATGTGTGTGCGCTTGTATGTGTACTATTCTTCCCCCGCTTTGGTCAATCAGTCTCCAACCGCGATGCCAGATGCATCCCTGAGTCGTCTGTCGGCTTTTGCGAAGTGAAATTACCGAGTAAATATTTGTTCCGCAATCGTGCACGTCGCACAATGCTATTTGCAGTGTCTAGTTGCTTTTTTCACTCTTCTATCAAACGAATACTCTAAACACCATATACACACAGCCACATTGCGATGTGTCATGGTTGTATTTTAGGTTTTTGCACAACTCCCGCACTCGAGCAATTCGCGAAACGAAGTAATCGGTCGGTTTGGGGCGGACAAGGCGTGAACATCAAATGGTTCAGCCCGGATGAAAACCAGCAACCAGCAACAACTACAAAAAAAAAAATGGCCACAATTTGTGAGAGTACGATACGATAGCGTTGCTGTACCATCTGGAGGACTACTACTACACTCTCGGCTGCTGCTGCTGCTGTACGTGTGGTAGCCGCGTGAATTACGCGCGTTGCGAAAACATTGGTTTAAACGCCTCGCAAATCCGTTCCGATCCATTCCAGGTAACGTTGTTTACTTACTAGTGTGGCCTATGAGATCATACCGTCAGCATCCGTTGCAGTCAAGCCACATTGACGTCCAGCTGGTCATTGTTTTTTTCGAGGGTGAGGGAGCAAACCAGAAGCCCAGAGTGGAAAAAGTCGGACGAATGTCTTATTTATCTTTCGGGAAGTTCCCGCCAAAGTTTATATACCGCGGTCTATGCATATTCATAAGCATTCATCGGGAGCTGCTGTAGATGTTTTGAGATCCTTGATCCATTGATTGCTAAAACACTTTCTCGATGAACGATTTGCTTCGCCAATACTGGCATGCAAATGATCTACCTCCAGAACCACAGACCACAGAGCCACAGCCACAGCATTGTGGGACCTTATCACGATTCATAATTCATAAGCAATCGAAGAGCTGCTACTGCTGCTGCTGCTCGGATGCTACCGGTTTGAGGAATAGAAAGAACTCCGCCCCGAAGACGACGATTGTTGTCGTTTGGCGTGCGGATGGCGGGCCAGCGGAATGTGTGAAAAGACAATTGACTAGCTTGGGTCGAGGCGTTGTGAAACATACCGGCCTGTAACAGATGTGGCGGTGCCTTTGAAAAGTATCATCACAAGCAATTTACATCCGGCAGGCTTGATTGGATTCGGCGCGGCGGCGCGAGGCATTTACTTATTCGGCAAGATGATTCAATTACCTATTTCTGGGACTATTTGTTGGTTGGTACCCTGGCTGGCTAGCTGGCTCGTCACCGGGTGTCTCGAGGTGTTCATCAACTGGAATATCGTCACTGTTCTTGCAGGAAGACAAGTGCCGAGTGCTTCTGCTCTGTATTCCATGAATCGTAAAAATAGAATCGAATAACTTTCGCAGAATGTTTTAAACATTCGCCAGCGCGCCCAAAAGGTGTGGTCGTCTCGGTGCGTCTCTCGTTTTCGACTTGGAAGACAGTGCGGCAGCATTGTGCATACGGATTGATGCCAGAGCCGCCCGTACACGGCGTACACGGCATAGTTTTTCCACTACATAAAGCAATTAAATTTAATTGAAAACTCCAATTTGTGCCTTTGGCGCGAGCGCCCGACCCCAGGACTCGCGGTTTTGGCTTCTGGTTGCGCCAAAGCCAAGAGACTTACGCGGTCCCGGTCCCGGTAACGCGCGGAACGCAACCGAACATGGCGCATCATTAGTAAGTCTGCTGATGATGGTGGTGCAGTTGATGTGAGATGTGTGGTGTAGTATGGAGCTTATGAGAACTACACCACGAGACACCGAGACACAGGCCCTGCCAGCAACGGATCGGCTGCCAAAAGTTGAGTAAAGTTCCACCACCACCCCCGGGTTCCCCGTGTTCTTTTGGGAAGGTTTTGTTCGCGGAGTAACCCGAACTGTTGCCTACAATCGTACCAGACTGTGCTGTGGGCAGCGTGAGGGTGAACAGCTGCTGCGCACTTTCCACATCGTAACGTGGGGCCCCGCGTTTTAAAGGCGGTATTCGAAGAGCAAGCGTCTTTCCACTTTCGATTCTGCACTTCATAAGACACGGTGCTTCGCTAATCGACACATCTTAACATGGGCATACACATTAGGCATGCTGCTGGTGCTGCTACTGGAACTGTAGCAGTCGTCGTGTCGCATAACACGCGTATCGAGTGCATTTGGCAAGAGGGTATTGCTTTGGCTACCAAAATGGAGTCGAACTCCCTTCCCGGGGAATGTGAAGCATTCACAGATACGGCAAAAGGGAGAAAAACTGAAGAAAAAAATGATAAGAAAAGCGCAAAACGAGTTTCATGTCGCGCTTGCTGACGGTACACCAACTATTTATGGATGCAACCACAACCGTGTATATGCCCTTTTGTACGGGCTGCCCGTATAGCAGCCGCACTGCTGCAACACCGAAAGCATAATTTACGCACTTATGCTGCTGAAAGAAAACCACACTCACCTCCAGCGTGAGTCAACTAGTTGGGCTGAGCTGTAGTGGCGCAAGGATAAGAGTATGCAACACTCTTGAGACGTAACGTACCATCATCATCATCATCATCATCCAAGCAGGCAGCTGTTCGGTGTCGGTCGGTGAGGATCGATCTCGAAACGAGTGAAAACCTCCCTTTTCGCGGTTCATACTCATCGCCTGCTCTTGAACCATGCTCTTGATACGGCGCCCTTACTTGAAAATGGCAGCTGCTGCGCGAAATGCGATATACTGTGGACGCAGGTGTTCCGTGGTTCTTTGTCGTATTATCGAGACGGAAGTTGGTTGGTAACCGGGGTTGTATGTGTTGCAATTGATCACCGGAATGGTTGTAAAAGAAAAGCAAAATTACATTTGAGTGATATTGCAGTGTTATCCATTTCCATCAATCATCAGGAATGCTGTAACTCATTCTTCGGCCATTTTTCACACATTCCATTGCCATTGACACTCGAGCATTGAAAACAATAAAGAACCATGTCTTTTACGGTCTCCATGACCATGTGCGATCGATGTTGACGCTTTTATGATTACAGTTTACAGCATTTACGGTCAAAGAGGAGAGCAATATAATTCAAACACCTTTTCCTTCGTGTACTTTCCTTGGATTAAATGTGTCAAAACTGTCGTGGAAGACGATCAGCATTGTCGTATCGGTATGCTAGGAAGCTACAATTATGCTTCGTCGGCTTCGATAATGTCCCGATTATGCGACACAGTTTACCATTCATCTCAATCGCACTCCGACTTTGGAGTGCTCATGGGGTAAGCAATCATCTCAATTGGCACATTGCCAAAACCCATTTTTGGCAAAACAATGATCAGGGAAATTGTGTCAATCCAATGGCTTTCTGTGTCATTATCGCCGTGTTTGGAAATCGTCTGTTCCACTGAGTGCTCATCAATAGACAATGATGGTTACCATTACCATTGTTGTGTGTCTCCTTTTTAATTAAGTTTAACGCCTTCACATCTCTTTAGTAAAGCTAGCGAAGCGTTTATGCAGCAATACTGCAGCATATTTCCTAGACTGACCAGACATCAGTGTCTGGTTAAACGCTCCTTGACAGCTCATCACATTATGTTGATGTAAGAGCAACGCTGCCCGTGAAACCAGAAATGGCCGGAGCATGTGTAAGCGAACGGTATAGCTCTCAAGCTGTGTTATTATCAAAATTGTGCATAAATTGCCGGCTTATGATTGAAGCTCATAAATTTCATCCAATCGGTTGCCCCCCCCCTCGAAGCACGCGGACACCGGATAGTTGCGATGGCATGATGCATGATGGCGCCGTGCGGTGCGTTGGAAATTCCAGCACGAGCACGAGAGCCGGATAAAGATTGCGGTTGTTGAGAATGCGCGCCTGAAAGTGCCGACTTTTCACGCCCTTTGCGCGCGCGGAGAAATTGATGTCAAGAAGGAGCAAGGGGAGGAGGGCGCACGGCCTGGTGTCCATGTGAAGCATTGTTCGTTCCACCGACCAGCGGCCATCGCCTGCAGTTCCACCCGCGAGAGACACCCTCATTTTTCCAACAGCACAAGAGACCGGTTCTCGCTCCCTTCCGAGCGCATTAAGCATGAGCATTAGCCGCCCCAGACACATGATGGTTAGGATGATCTGTGAAAATATGACTATGAAATATCATAGCCGGCTGACCTTTCTGTGTCAGCCTGTGTCGCTGGACGCTGTGAGTGAACAGATAGGGCTAACGGTTGTGGAACGACCGAGTTGCACCCGAACCATGTTTTGAAGGGTTGTTATGTGTGGTCGACCTCTGCACAACGCGGGTGTCCATTTCAAATTGGGTTATGATGTTTTATGCTTCTTCTGCTGTGTACTTCTTGTGCATTGCTGCTCTGCTTTGTTCTGGCCGTTTGACTTGAACGATGTGTTCAACAATAACATGATTTTCCTTTCCCCAAAACGAAGGAAACATGCTCGGCGAGGTCCGAGAGCTGCGCATTTGGAGCACTAGAGACAAGCAACGGAAACAGCGCAACGTGCAATCCGATGCACAGATGGTCAAACGAACGCTAATATATATCTGCCGCAACCATCCCACTTTACAGATACCGGACACCGATAGTGCAGACCCACTAGTATGCGAAGCAAAGTGTGCTTATCCTTGAGCTGTCCCTAATGGTGCATCGTACGAGCTCATCGGAGCAAACGGAGGAACGGTAGCGTGCAGTTGGAAATGGTTGTGTGATTGAATTTGTATCGATTTTTGGCAAATCTTTTCCACTTTACGTTCCGTTTTTTTCTGCACTCCAGAAGCACTCTCTGTACTACTCGGAATGGCACGGTGCGCAATGTTCATCGAACGTGGATGGCTACTTTTTTTTAAGAGCTTTATCAATCCCACATGAAAAAAAAGCTAAAAAATGGGGGCCAATTTTACAACTCATAACGTTCCATTGCCTCTGCATAAAGCTCCGAACTGATACCTAGAATTCTGGCATGAGTCTTGTGTGAGTTGCAGACCGAATCAAAATGAGGTGCCTGCAGTCTGAAGTCTTTCGATAAATCACTGCCTTAATGTATCTCGTCATGCCATAAAACTATTGAGAGCAGCGAAGTAAGTAATTCGTGATTGGTCATCAATCTTCGTTCGGACACGGAAACGATCCTTTGCCGATGTCCGGAGAACGTAATATCACCATTCATAACGTAGAGATAAGGAAACTTAAAAGTAAAAAGAATCTGAAAAAAAGTATGTATCATGCAGTTTAGGGATCCATTTTTAACCTTTCTCAACCCCGGGATCGGCTCACTGTATTCTCGTAGCTCGTAGTATCGTGTTCGTTTCGTATAGTTTCAATTTCGCCATGTTTTTCTGTGGCTCCCAATCCAATTTGCTGGGGCCATGGTCCCGTTCATTCGTTCGTTCATTCGTTGGTTTGGGGCACCAGCTCTGCGTTGGTCTTTTTTGTACATGTCACGTACTTTAATGGATGTAATTTCAACTAATTTCCTCCTGTCTGTGAATTCCCTTTTTTGGGGGTTTCTCTTTTTCCCTTTTTTCCACAGGTGAGTGAATGTGACACAAAGGAGATGACAGACTGCTCTCTCTCTCTGCTTTTTTGGTGACGTGTCTCGCCGAGGTTAGTCGTTGTTGCTCTCCGTTGACAAAATGCAGTCAACCAGCCGGCAAATAATCGCCAACGCCAACCAGCGGAGTTCCATTCGCCCCGGCGTACGTGAGTATGTTTCATCATCAATTCAATGCCTTATTGTATGGCGCGTAGTAGCTGCGAACGTCAAGCATCGCTGAGGTTGACCTTTCGGGTTCGGGTATAATTTGGAAAAGATTGAATCACGGCAGCTCGCTCGCAAAGAGGAATGTTATTCATACTCACGTCAAGTGTTTGGCACATTACGGAAATGGGTTTGGCCATTCGTCCCCCCTTTACCCAATACAGACAGCGCACGGCTCCCGAAATGTGTGATGATTTATGATGCTATATTTAAGCATTAAATTGTGGATCATTTTCAGGTGTCTCAGGCTCATTCGCTGCACGATAAACTGTTATATTTAATTTATCAAAACGAGTGACTTTCCCGACTTCCTACTAAGTTCTACTTTCTCCCTGCGTTCGTCCGTATAGTTCTGGTTCTGACAAGATAACGCCTCCGTCTAACTTCAAGCAGACGGCTTAAAAGACGCTTCTCACACGCGTTAAGCATAATAATGGGCTCGTTTAGTTTAATGTGCACGCCCGCAAGCAGGTACGATGACCGGTAGCCCAGCCAGAGAATGCGTGTGCGTGTGTGTGTGTGTGTGCGCACTAGTTCATTGAGTATTACAAATTGTCTCTACTGCGTTCAACATAAATTTTTAAGCGCTTAGACCTTTAATGCACCATGACATTGAGCCTGCTTTATTATTCCTCCCGGTTTCCCGGGCGGCCGGAAGGGAAAAGCGGAAGGAAAGTCATGAGGCCGACGATCGGCATTAAGAAACGGCCAGCAATCACGGCCACGGGGAGTCAAAACGGAGACCCTGCACCACGGGCCGTGACATGAATGTGGCGTCGCGTTTGTCCGTTCGCTATTCTGGTTTGCCAGACAACTTTCATTGTCATTGCCATGATTGGTTTTATAGCATTTCCCATCGTCGTTGCGTCGCTGTCGCTCTGTTTTCTATCCACTCGTTCTGAAAGTTCTGCTTCAGATTGTATGGCTTCAGTCATAGAGTAGGATTATGAGGGGTATTAGTCGCCAGCATTAGTCGTGCTGAACTTGTTCTGTTCGATGTTTGAAATTTAACTGGCGGGAACTTGTTTTGAAACTGTAAGTAGCAATTTCCTCATTTTTATAAAAAGTTTTCCAGTTAGGTCAGTGTAATTCCCTTAAGCATCTAGTTTAGAGAGTAATTCAATCACGGCATTATCCGGTCATCCGGGTCAATTCGTAGCAGCAAACACATTACTTCTGCCCTACCTACCCCCCGGCGATGGTCGTTGTAACTATAAACAGCTCGCATTTTCCATGCTCCACGATCTGGGAAAAATATCTACAGGGGGGAAATTTATGTGGGTTAATAGATTTATCTTCCGGATACCGGATGCCCTCCATTTCGTCCAGCACGATGGTACCCAGAATGGCGAGAAAAGTCGACCACGGGTCTAAAAGGTGATCCTGACCCCGGCCTACGCCTTGCTCTGGATTAGGCTATTTTCGGACAGTACTTTATATGCAGTAGCATCTATTCTACGCATGGTGTGCAGGTATTTCACGGAAGAAATAACTCGTCTAATTGTTAGTTATATGCCTACACCTTATTCATGTGTTTGATGGTGTAACGCTTGGCTTTATGTTACCTTTTACATTTTAATCTTTAAATGTTCTGCAGTTAATAATAATTTTGTCACATGATCAAAGATGTTTCGTAATACTAGATATGGTTCTGGTCAACATGTAAATGCTTCTCTTTATTTGCACTTTTATTAGCTCTCACTCTCAGCCTCACTCTTTAGATAAATTGGTGCTCTTGCATTTGCCATTGCTCTCGCAAGATTTTCCCCTCCATGACAGAAGAGCAACAGGCGGTACCATTCACCGCCCACATGCTGGAATACTGGAGTCTGTAGGTGGCTTCCACACTGATAATGTACGATTGTAATGGTTCCTTCTTGCTCAGTTTGTGTCGATTGATATACCTGCACTACGATAGCTGCATTTTACAATCGCGATAATTATAGTTTCCACGTACATTTCTCGAACGTTTTCATCACTTTTAAAAGCCAGACGTCGTAGTTGTACACGCTACTTTTAATGTAATCATCTAATCACTAAAACCATACAATATTACGGTAATTATCATCAGTCGGGCGCTCCTCTAGCACTGACCCTCCTCTGCATGGAGGGACCTGTCTCTGATTAGCTTCGCGCCTGCCACCGGAGTGTAATTTAAATGTCATTTTCCCTTACCGGTTCGTTTGACAGTCCCGGTTTTGCGGGCATCCGGTAGGCTGCAAATGACGAAATTTATCAGTAACGAGCCACGCAGTACGCAGAAGCGCTCATACGCGAACCATCTCCGGCCATACAAACTAGGAAGGGAGCGAGAGCATTTAGGATTGATGGGAGCATCGTACGAGAGAGACTGAATTTTATGCAAGAAAATGTTGTGGGTCTTTGTGGGAAAGGGGAGGATGTGTAGGGTTCGATGATGGATCCCCTGTTGCAACTTTCCAAACGATCATTAAATGAGCCGGCTTATGCAAAATGAGGAAAATGATGACTCTGGTCGGCGGAAACTATGGTGCATCTTTACTAGTGTACATCTGACCATAAAATATATTTTTCTACAAAATGCAGGAGATATAATCTCGAATTTTCTTCTCTAATGCACAACATAATAGCAGCTGCTTCTTCTTCGTCAGCATAAACGAACGAAAAGGTAGAATCATGGCTTACTCGGATAGAACAGCTCCAAAGCAGCAGCAGCCACAGCACGATGAAGCGCCGTGAGCCGAAAAGCCCGGTTGAATGGAGTGTGTTATCGGAAACGATTACAAGTTGTCGTCTGGAAATGACGGATGTAAGTCCAGACATTTCCTTTTCCCGTTCTCTCTCTCTCTCGCGTCGCTAACAGCCGTTCTTTAGCTCCGTCGTGCAAATAATCTCAGGAAAAAAAGGGAACTCGAGGCCGCTTCTTAGCCAATCGTTTCCGCTTCCCCCGACGAAGCTTGGAAGCTTTATGCAATCGACCGAGATGAAGAAGTTTTCCTGAGCACGTGGCTTAGGATTAAGTGCGGTGTGCTGGGTTGAACGAATACAAAATCCACTCGTTTCCACTCGTTCCTAACTTTTCGACTGCGGTGCGGACTCTTTTGGGGGGGGGACAGCGGACAAGTTTTGCAATAAAACTCACATTACGTCATCCCGCCCCGGCCGGGGGATTGAAGCGCGAAGCGACGAGGGGCATGACAGGGTTCCACCGGCACATTTGGTGCAGCAAAGAACTGGATTTCTAGGACGCCGAACTAGGGCTTTTGCATCGTAAGGTCAGCAGCAGCATGATTGAGAAGTTATAACGATTTTTTTTGTTTGCTTCTAAATATCATTCTACTTCCACTCGATGTCGTCGACGACGTTGCCGACGAGACGGAGGCCCCAGTAGTATGGTGCAACAACCACGTCAAACCTCCCCGGGAGCACTCCCGCCTGTCGGTTGTCATCGGGCTGGACGTCGACAATGCCCCAAAGACCTGCAGCGGTGACACAATATCTAGGTTATAGGCTCTCCACACCATATAACCACAACCCGGGTTCGTGCCGCTTTTCCATTGAGCATCGAGCGAAAAACGTAAATCGTCGCCATCGTCATCGTCGTCGTCGTCGTCGTCAGCGGATATGCCGCAGACAATCGTGCGCGCAGTTCCGTCAGTCGTCAGCCGTGGTCGGCAAAAGGGTTAAGTAAACAGTGGCTGTGGCAGTGGCAGTGGCAACGAGCCCACATACAGCCACGACCACGTACACCCAGCGAGCGTGCACCGGTCACCGGGGACCTATTGCTTCTCTATACCCCCGGATCGATGCAATCGACCCGATCCGCTACACTGCAGAGCAGAGTGGAGCAACATTTTCTTGCCCCATTCCTCTGGTCCACACCCAGGAAGTGACATAGTTCGAACACCGGGGCGTGCGCCTACCTAGGGGTTTGTGTAGTTGACAGGCGGTAGTAGTAGTAGTAGTACGACGTAGTATCGAATGCTATATAACCCGCGGTGTTCTGGTGCCAAAAATTGGGGTCCGATGAGAGAAATGAGAGCTTGCGAAATGGCACACGACGACGGCACCAACGAGAGAAATATGATGGGGGGGGGGGGGGGGGGGGGGCTCCATCCTCTTCTTCCTGATGTGCCGCTCAATCGCGAATTTTATGTGCGGACATTGGACAGCGGAGCGGACGAAAACATTGAACATAAAAAAAATCAGCAACGTGGGAAAGACGAAAGACGACTGAGCGTGCGGTGCGCTTCCGGCCACAAATGCAGATTTGCGGCACTTTGGTGGGGACCATTCCGTGGACCATTCCGACATCGAGTAGCCAGTGCGATACCGAAGCTCGCTTCGATCAGGTCAGGCAAGTGAGGTTAGGCAACGCCGTCTAGTGACTCTAGTGAGTCCTTGAAAGAGACGCGTCATGAGATCATCCCAAATAGTACCAGAAATATTGAGGTGAAGGTGGTGGAGCTTCGGACTCTCATGTGTAGTAGTGCCGGTCGTGTGTGCCCACATCACCGCCCCCTTCCAGGATTATCCTATCGTAACGGTAATAACCGATGAATTATTGTAGAAGTGTTCGCTCAGTTTTTTTTTTCGTTGCTTTCGCCGCTTGCTGTGTGCGTTCGAAAAACAATTAGCGAAAACTCTCAGCAGATTGACAGGTGGATTGCTGTGACTGTTTATGGCAACAACGTTGATGTGTTGGGAGGGAAGTGGTGGTTCGTTCGATCAACTCATCTGCGCCGGGCCTCCTGTCCCCTCCCCGCCTCTCCTATCCCTAATAAGAAAGCGCACGCCTGCCCGGCAGGAGGGAAATGGGCTATTGAACCCCGTGGGCTGTGGGAGAAGTAGGAGAAGGAGGAGGTGCCGGTTGTGCGTCTGCGAGCAGAAACTAGTCTTTGCCAATCCTGTGGATCCGGTCCTCCCGGACGGTGTGTGTGAGTGTGGTGGGGACATACCGGGCCGAAAGGCAACCGGCAAGATCCGGCCTTCGTCCGGGTGCGAAGGAAGCGACACTGGTCAGTCCATAAGAAGTCGTGTCCGAGTCGCGCCGCATGACGCCAATGTGACGCCCCCGAACATTGTGAACACTCCCGAGCATTTGTCAGCGCCGATCCGCTGTGTGTGTGTTTGATTCACAGCAGCCACTAGCATTGGATCGAAGTAGTCTGTTGTGATTAGTTCATCGTTCATTCTTTTTGTTTGCGCTGGATTCGATCTCAGCGCTAGTCGGTGGTGACGTTAGAGTGTCCGAAAACAGGTCTTCAAAATCGACTCCCTGGTACTAGGTATCCCCTCGTCTTACTGTCGTTTCTCCCGTTAATGGATTAACAATAAGGAAGTAACGTTGTGCAATGCAGTTACAGTGAGACGCTCAGGAGGCGCCAGAGATTCCGTGCGTCAACTGTGCGTGTGTAGCGCGGTGCAACAGGCCATCGGTGGCTGGTGATCGAGTCAACAAGAAGAAGGGACACTTGAAAGTGAAGTTTACTTTGAGCAGCTGCCAGTGCTCCGCGGTTCCAGCTTCCAGCTCGGGCGAAACGATGCAGCCGCCAGCCGAACGATGCCGGTACCACTTCAGGTAGGTCTACGGGCGGAGTACCGGTGTGAGTTATGGCGAAACCAACCTTCACGGTCGGTCGGTTGTCATTAAATGGTGACGGTTTGAGCAGCGACTTGGCCACCGGATTAGATGTTCGCTTTATGCAAAGTAAGCTGGCGGTCGGCACCGACCGACCAAACAATGCAGAAGGAAGTTTAGTATAAATCAGGGAGGGAATGAAGTTACATTAGCAGAAGATGTACGATCATCGTCGCTGTTTCATATTAGCTTATGCATTATGCAGCCAGGAGGAAGCGCCTGTAAACAGCTGACGGCTAGTTAAGTAGCTAAGTAGAATAATAACTTAATTTTAATCACAGGCAACATTTCGTTGTGATTAAACGGTCTGGAAACACGAAGTTGTCGGTTGTTAGCTTCTGTGGAGCTTCTCGCAGATAAGAGAATGTAATGTTTTAATTATTGTTACTCTTGGCTATGATTTCGGAATACCAATACATCTGAATACATACTTTCAAGTCGATGAAAAGTAGAGGTAGGAAGTAGGCGGCGCAATCTTTCACCTGTGACAAACGGTGAACGGTGTGACAAAATCGCTTATGGCATGGTTTGGGGGGTCGTAAGTGTTCGGAATGAGAAATTACGAATAATTAGTTCGTCACTTCGGGGGTTCCCCCCTCTCCACCGTTATGCGCTCATTGCGCTGAGGCTGTGTGGTTATCAGAGCGAACACCCGCAGGCATCTGCGCTCGGAGGAAGCAGAGCTTGTCTTACCGACAGAGAGTGTGCCAGACCCGGCGCCATGTACATACTGAATGCAGCAGCCGGCCTAGTACAGACAGTGCCGCTTCTTGCTTACACGAGATTTTCACCAGGAAAGCATTAAATGTGAACCAGGCACACACGGACCACGGCAGATAATAGCATCGAAGCCGATGCATGGCGTGTGAGCAAATGTGTAAAAAACGGCTTCGAACTCGACGTCATCGAGACGGTGTCGATGGAGCAGCGAGGGCTGGAGATGATTTAATGTTTGCTGCTCTTGTTGTACGATAGAGTCAATGTCGCCGGTCTGGAAGGTCCGGATGATAAGCCTGCGCCATCTGTGAGCTCATTAGCAAACAGCGAGATTGTAGGTGCTTATCCGATTTCTACCTTCTTAACACACTTGCCGCGATGAACTTGGGTTGACGAACGGAGTTTAAGAAGATAATGTAATTTCTCAGCAGCCTTCTCAATTATGCTTCACTGGGCGACCGCGACCTGCTGATAATGTTCATTATGGCCGTAACTTTCATGTTTTTTCCCCCAAAAAAATTATAGACACTTTTACGTTTATTGCCTTTTAACTTAATTTTCATAAAATGAACGAGGCTTGTTAGCTTCTCTGACAAACTTTCGTCCGTTCTCGTGATCTGGGGGGGGGGGACGAAAATGATTAAAATGAATTGTCACCAGCATCTTTGCAGGGGCCGCTCGATGGCTCGGTCGTAGTAGTGCAAGTCATAATGCTCGTTTCGTTCCCGCAGCCATCTGACCCCGGTTACTGCTTTCCATCGCTTTTCCTTATCTTAAGATCGTATAATATACACTCTGTATGTATGTATGTATGTTTAGGCTGGTTCAATTTCCTTCCTTGTCATCGTGTTTGGTGCCGGGCCACTGGCACCGGAGTTCCCAAGCACCGGAGCAAACGCAGGCAACTCCATTCAGCCTTGGAAGCATGACTAAGACCGAAACCGATAACGAGCTCAATGATGCCGGTAGATAAGGCGAAGAAATTAGTTATATTTTGTCGCCTTCTAGCGCACTTCCCACAGGCCGGCTCAAACCTGGTGGTAAGGTTCCATCGCTTGCCACCAGCGCGTGAGACTTGGGAACGTTATCTCGAGAACATTCAACTTGATTAAATAATGACAGCCAGCCAGCCAGCCAGGGGTTGGTGGGGCTGCCAGACGATATCGCCTGGTTGTGTGTGCGTGTGTGTGGATTGGAATGTGGGGTGCATTATCGTGTACACGAGGGCCCGAAAAGAAGTTGCATAGTCAAGGTCCAAGGGAGGTGGTGATCGTCGTCATCGTCGACAATTTCGGCTTTCGGTGACATCCAAATCTCCTTCCACGGTCAACCGGTCTAGACCCGGAGGGGGAGGCCATTGAACCGGAAGCTTCGGTGCCGCTTGTTTGTTGGATGCTTTCTAAATTTGCATTAGCTCATGGCAAGTGACGATGAAGTTTTTTGTTGGTATGTGTCGTTTAAACGATATTTATGCTCTGCGTTGGTTGGTTTACTTCTTCTGCCCGGACTCTGAAGTGACCTAAATTGAACACCATTGAAAGACGCGAGGATACGGTTTCCGCTCGTTTTGCACGCTTCTCATTCCCTTTCGGAAGCTGCGTGGCTGTCTCATCATTTGTTTATGGATACAGTTTCATCTGCACGGCCCAAGAATCTGACTCGAGAGAGCTCCCAAGAGAGCGCCCAAGAAGTGCGGTCGTTTGCTGTATTCGCAACTACAGCAGCAGCATCAGTCGAAAGGGCCCGCAACAAGTGGTGCTGGATGCTGTTCGCGAGCACGACCTTTTCTTTTATGTAAGTGCGTCGTCATAACAACATTAATCTTAATCATGCCCTCTCGCCGGGTGTTTGCAGGAGAAGAGAGCTACCGATGGTGGTGGTTTTTGCGTGGCGCGTACATTGTTGTGGTGTGCGTTTCCAATTGTGCCAACCCGGGGTCGCATCCACTCACTTTTCTTATCTAATCTTTAACGATCGAAGAAAGAAAAAAACGAGGAGAAGATGAAGGAATGTACACAAAGCATTGTAAGATGCATGTTAAACAATCGCAATCGGTCGGATGCACCATCGTCGTTATGCCAACCGTCGTATCACTTTACGGTGCCCTCAAGAACTAGATATTTTCCATCAACCCCTTTCCGTCCTTTCTGAATCGTCTGTCTGTCTGTCTGGCGAATGGGCTTCCTTCAAGCGGTTACGCGTGGTTACACAATACCAGTCGATTGATAGTGGAGTCTAGAAATGGACAGCCGGCAGCCGGCTGCTGTGCATTGCTGTTCAATTGTTATCTCCTCTGATGTGTTGAAGAGAAATTTTGAAACAAATCTGAGAAGAGCTGACATTAATTTAATTTCCGTTTTCGATGATTTTGTCCATTTATTGCGATGATTTATATTCTCTGCGTTCCTCTTGGTGGATCAGACCGCAGACCCACCCAGTGCAGCCTCTCTCTTACTGCACTGTAGCGCTTGCCAATTAAGTAATTGAATCTGGGCCCGAATCTCAAAACCCCTTTACGGGCACGTTCTTCGGTTGCTCTTCTGCCAAAGAGTGTCGAAGTGGCTGAGCTTCAAGAATGCGTTTATGCGGAATTAAAGGGACCACTCCGTCCGTTGGTCCGTCCAACGAGCAACGAGCAGGCCGCTACAGTGCTACTACTCCGCTCTGAAGTGGTTTAATTCAATCTCTTCTCACTTCGCACTTTGCGCACTACCGCCTGGCCGCCGCCGGTTTGTTGTAGTTTGTTTTTGAACCTTTTTTTTTCTTCTTCTTCTACTGAACTGAACAGCGAGAACGCGTTCTGCACCGAGGATTATGCTGCACGGAAGAGATGATGCATAAAAATTGAACTCGAGCACCCGGTGCGCATTCAGGCGTAGCATAAACCTCGGCCTCTGCCAACGTGTGCGTTTGTTTTTTTTTTGTTCTTCTTCTGAAACCCATCGAAGCGCGACGGTCATTACCGACATGGAGCACGGGTTTTGAATGTATGCAGCATCATGCTCGCGCTTCAGCACATTATTGCGGCCCCGGTCCCTGGTGAGATGAGGCACATTACGAACAGACCGACAGATCGAGGGATCTGTTGATGGTTATAGGTTGGTTGCGGGCTATTAACCGAAAGGGGAAACTCCCACGAAGTGCACTGAAAAACGAGTTTTTTTTCCTGAGCGATGAGATGAGAAGGAGCCGATTAAGCCCGACGTCCACTCGCCGTCGCAACGACGCGACATTGATCCTGCACTCTCGATTATTCCGCACTTGGATTCGCCTTTTATGGGCTTCACTTTTAATACCAAAGCGCACGACCGCACCGGTGCGGCCAGTGTCTAGAGTCACACATGAACCCATAGAGTTATACTTTCTATCGCCCACCCGTGCCACGGGGCAAGGTTAAGTCACTATTTTTTTTTATGACGCCACTAAGTATGTTATAATAACCACAGCCACCGACCGACAGACTGACCGACCGGACTGACCGACGGGATGCTTATGAGTTTGTTTTGTGGCAATTAGCGCGCGACAGACCGACCGAGAATGCCGCCATTAAATGAATGTCAGATTCCATACTGGCCAACGCGGTGGTGGAGGCGTAAAAAGGCCGCAAAGAGCGACCGGAGATTTAATGTAATTAACATATCATGCGGTAGTCTCGTTACTTTTATCACAAAATTACGATTACATCCATTACCACACACACACCGGCAGCCAGTTAGTCCGGCTGCCGGAATTGCCTCGGTTAGTAGCGTGACGCGCGCGACCAAAATTTGTCCCGCTAGCGGCTACTAAATGCATTAAAAATCATTCACTCGGCCTGTCGGACACGCGACGTTGGGAAAGGGAGTGGCGGGGAATAATAGATCGAGCGCTCCGTGATTTATCACTGACCGGTCCGGTGCCGGTGGCCACCCATCGGTTGGAATAGTGTGGGAGTTGCTGGGAGGGCCTGAATGTGTCACATATATTCGTAACGAAGTTAAGATACCCTACGCCCCATAACGCTTACCGTAAACGTGGCCAAACGTGGATTCAAATATTTGAAAGATCTGTCTCTGCGTTTCTCCTCCCTGGAGCGTTTAAGGGAGTACGGGAACCGATAGCTCTAGAAGAAGGTACGCAGCGGTTGATCTAATAAAGATCATCCTCGCCTCGCCGCGTCAAATGGGAAATTCATGTCCGGAGTGGCCTTCAGAGGACTCCAGAGCCGCCCAGCCAGTTTAGGAACAGACACAGACACTGTGTGCTATATGAAGGGTGCTTGTTGTCGGTCTACTTCAAACGTGAATTTCGTGAATTCATAATTCCTTCCATTTGGCCCAATAGAACCCTATTCCTATTGCGTAACAGTCGGCACCGCAATCGCCCCAAAAACGCAAAACCCATTTGGTGCCAGTAAATACACGGGGTGTCCATTCGATGACGGTGTGTCGCTCGATTCAAATCGATTTCCTCCTTTCCACCGGTTCCCAGCCGCCGATCGAATCCCGATTGTTAGCTCAATGTCACCGGACCTCAATGTAGGGTTCAATTTATTCTCGTCACCGCCGCGTTTGTCATTCATCAGTATTTATCATTCACGGTTGATCGTAGTCATGGCATGGTGTGCTAAACGATGGCGACTCAATATTCAATTTATTATTGATTATGTTGCCGGAAATTTGTATTTCGATGAGGCGGTTCCCGGGCTCAGTGGGTGATCTGTACTATAGAGTGAGTGGAATTCTCGGTTCGTCATACTGCATTCCAGGTGTAATGAGTGAAATGCACGGGAGTTCTTTTAATTAAACGATGCTCGATGAGATATGATGATTTTTTCCAATATCCTGCTCGCAGAATTAATCCGAAATGCTCATAAAAGGATACCTTCAAGGAATTAATGACTCCCCCAAAAAATGTTCAGCATTTTCTACTCTCTGGCCAAGCAAAGGTTCTGGTTTTCTTCTGAAAAGTTAATGGATGCGAATTCAATATTCAATCAGGTATCAGATAAACCTGACTTGTAATATTCATTGGCAACTTTTCTTCAGAAATGACTCTTTGTTTCTTTTTCATTTAACCTTTCGAAAACCCATTTTTCCCCCCACCACGGGGTATTATTATTTTTGGATTGAAGAAGTTTCTGCATTCATTATCCCTGGCATGTGCCGCCCGCGGGGGTGTTAGCAAGTCAAAAATCGATTTTTTGTTTGTTTTAACTCTGGGGCACGCGCTTGCCTCGAGTATTGGTGTAGGAAACACAGACTCATGTTTTTTCTTTGCATTACCAGCCAAATGCCAGCTTGAAGGAAGTATTTTCTCCCCCCAAAAAATGCACCGAAAAACAAAGGGGAGTGGTAGACTCCACCGTAGACCGACGGAGCGACTTTACATTCAGTTCACTAATAAAACGCATAATTTACTGACATCTGCATCGAGCTCCCCCCTCGATGCTCGGCCGTTCGCTGATTCATACTCCAACGGCGAGGGTTTTAGGGGACGATGATTTTGCGTCATGCGCGGGAGTGCATCGCTACTTAACGAACCAGAAACACACGGACACGCGCACACACAGACACGCCAACAGGAGCCAGGATCTCAGGCACGCAAGGCACGCGTCACTCGTATATCCTTCCGCCTATATTTTTGGGGTAGCCGTTCCCCTTCAGGATATTGTCGTCGTTGCCGTGAGTTTTCCTCCGTTTTTCGGGACAACTTTTCCTCCGGTCGAGAACATAATTTGGGGGTTGGTTTCATTTGCGCCTTGGATGCTACGGAGTCCGCCCCTCACTACGGAGAATAGAAGTAATGAAGGCAATGGACGCCGTACAGGACGTTGACAATGAACTTGAACTCATGCTGCTGCTGCTGATTGCTTGGAAGATGGATTTCAGTCCAATTCTAAGGACATTCACCGCTAGACAACGCAACCAACTCCAACACACTCTTCATTGCATCTCCATTGCGAATGTTGGTTTTTGGGGGGAAAAATCGTACCAGAGTTTCGGTGAATACACCCACCAGTAGTAGTCGCCGGCGGGGACAAGACGATGGCGCTGGCGATGACTCACATCTGCTACTGCTCGGACATCGACTGTGGGCGGCTGTTTTGCTGGAAAATTCTGCTCTTTTTCCTAGCGAAGAACAAATTTCTTCTCCAACCGCCCTTCGGATGTGCCCTTCGACCTTTTCGGATATTATTTTATGCTCGTTATGCGCTGCTCGGGGAAAAGGTCGAATCCGGTCGATACGCGCACGAGGCAGCCTACTCCCAGTGTTGCTGCTGCTTCGATATGCCATAACATGAGATACGGTTGAAATATATGCGGAGGAAGAAGGTCAATTTATCAACTCTTTCTTCAAAGGATGTTATAACGTCGTTGTTTTGTAATGCAAAGGCCATTGTTTTACTTTTGCAATTTACCTCCATGATGCTGCCTCGAAAGAAAAAAAACGGGTGGGAGGGAATAAATATTTACAGAAGCATAAAATAATAAACACGTGGCTGATGAGTTAATATGATGAGCTGGCGGCTAGCATCCACGACACGATGATAAACAACGACACTGGAGCGCGTGAGCGTTGCAAAATGGGTGAAATGGGTGGAACAGCGTGGCGGGCATGTGGGTGAAATCCATGCTTTTTTTTTATTACTTCAATGTTCATTGTGCAACCGCATGGAACAACAATGATTTCCTGCCTTGAAGTGTGCTGTGCTGTTGCTGTTTTCTTTTTTTTCTGCTCTCAAACCTGAAAAGCATACCGATTCCTAGTTCCTATTTATGCACTTATGCAGCACAGTGCTCGGTAACATCAAAGCACCGTTTGCCGCAGCGTATGGTCACACCTGGTACGGTACCGTGTGTACGCCTCGATAAGAGACTTCGCGGTGTTTTTTTATGTTGCGTCGGAAGATGGCAAACCTTGTTACTGGATGCTTCGATCGGTCCATAAATAACCCGCAGTAACGCAGTAAATGTCGGAGAAAATGGAATCGAATTTTCGTCGATACTAGTGGAAAAGGGTTGTCTTCTTCTCTTCTCCATCTGATAATGTATGATAAACAGGGCGATGTTGTCCTTAATTAGGTCGTGTTAACTGGGTTAACTGTTGTGTTTAATGTGGCCCAAAACAGCCAGAGACGTAGCCACAGTTCGGTGCAACGTACGGTCACCATCCAGATCTCGCTGGGGCTCGGCATTAGCATAAATTAGACTCACATAACGCCCACTTGCACTGCCTTCGTAACATCAAAGAGATCACAGCCGTACCGGAGACCTAGAATCGATGTTCTATCTAAAAATATAAAAACACATTTATTGACGCGAACATGATCTTGAATATTATGTTTTTGATAGCATATGACATGAAAATGCTCTGCCACCATCCATCGGCTCATCTGTCACCGTAAGGGATAGGTTCCAATTCCGGACGAGTAAACCCAAAGGCCAGCAAGCCAATCTGGGCTCGTGGCCGCGATATGCCTGACTGCTGGCACGCTTCCAAATGACCGGGCACATTGGAAAGTTGGCGGTTTTACAAGAACCCTCAAACTCACTCCGGTAGCCTCGGGTGGCGCAAAAGCTAACAAAAGACGTCCAGCCAAAGATCCGACTCCGAATCGACCCGATTCTCGATTCTCTATCTTGTTCGTTCGTTCGATTTTTGTCCTTGACATTTTGACTTGAGGCTTGGGAGGTTTGCCAGCAGCAGCAGCAGCAGCAGCGAAAAGGCTCGCTTCAAACACTTTATCCTAACCACAGCATAGCCGCAAGGCAAAAGATAAGTGACATTTAAGCTATCAGCCCGCTCGATGCTAATTATAGGAAGCGACATCAATAGCCGGTCCGTCCGGCGGCATGTAACAGGTCGAAAGGCTATTATGCGTAGGCGCATGTGACCCGACATAGTGATTGATAGATACGTAAAGTGATCATCGTTCTAACCGCAGCAGCATATTTATGCGAATATATCAATACATTAACGGTCCGGATTATGCCACACATCAGCACGTAGCGGGCGTAACGTAAACTTCAAAGAGATTCTAATAAGTGGATTAGAGAGTTTCGTGTGTTTCGATCAACATTTCCATTAACACCTTCACCGACTATCCTACAACACAATGTATTCTGAAGGACTGTTATATTAAATTGATGATAACTTGGGTTAATGCATTTCAAAGTAGTGTGTACATGGCATCGATCAAAGTGTTTCATCGAAATGCAATTTCAACGTTTTCTCCCGCCCTTTGATACTGATCACTTGCACTGAATTCACTTGCTCTAGCTCTGCGCACACACACCCATTATGCGGATAGCAATAATCGTCACCCGATTTGCACTCCACTGCTAACGAGTTGTCGCTATCCCGGGGTAATTGCTGCAGCTTTCACTTTTCTCTCGCCGGCAAACATCATATCAACCGATAGAGTGCCGCCGCCGCCGCAGGGCAATGGAATCACACTCCTGTCGCAGGTCTTGCAGGTGTAGACGCGGGACACACCTTGCTTGCTTGCTTGCTTGCTGGCTTGATTGGTTGGTTGGTTAATGCTCTTAGAAAGATACCGGTTTGATAGTCACCAGCACGGGCCACGGGATCTTGCTTGGTTGCTGCCTGGGCGGCAGTACCTTCAATGGACTGGTTGGTGTGTGTGTGTGTCGTGTGTATGTGTGTGTGCTATTAGCTATCAACACGCAATCTGCTGACACAGATTTGGTTTCTGCATTTTCTTCCAACCGACGATGGTGACGATGGTTTATGATGCTTTCAGTAAATTGGTAAATGCAAGCTTAGTTGCTTTTAATGAATTACTATGACAGACTACTTTTGGGAAATTAAAGTTTCGAGGTCATTTCTGACGCAACCCATTCTAAATGTTTTATATTCCAAATCACAATTATAAAGCCGTTAGTAGGGAGCGAATTAAATCGCTCAGCAGCATCAAATATTAATAAATGGTCAACAGTTCGCTTGCCGCTGTTCAGTGGCACCTAAAACTGAAGTTAACTGCAACTAGCAACAATCACCCCGCGCCGCGTTTATCGCTCCCTCCCCCCTCGCTCATTGGTTCGCTAAATCTATGCTGCTGATACCGAAATCCCATCGATCCGTGACCGCTCACGGGGTGCGTCGCACCTGCCGCGTGCGCTACGGTTCTTGCGCAAATTGGTCTCGATCGACACCGTGCTCCGGAGTCGCCGACTAGCGTGGAAGAGGGGAGCTGAAGTAATGACTTCCGTTCGTTTTGACTCCATCGAGAGAGAAAGAGCGCCCGGTACATGATTTATGCACAATAGCAGCTCTGTCCTATCTGTCTGGCTTTGGTAAAATAATCGCCAACCGTTCCAGGAGACTGCGCCGTTCGGTGCGAATCGGGAGCAGGTTTGAACTGGTGTGCGCAGTTATTTCGCCGCTTAGTGTTCCCGAAGCATCGGAAAATAATACATTTTTTCTGTGCTAAATAAAGAGTTTAAAAGTCTCACCGGGGTGGGCATTTAAAAACTGTTGATTTTGGGGTTGATAAAATCTTCGCAAATCCGATCCGATGTTTATGATAGGGCGTCGGCGATAAGCGGGTCGAGCAAACGATTGAAACGGGTACAATATAGTCGGCATGCGATAAGGCGATGACGATCATTGTCGCCGTGAGATTGTAGCCTAGACAATGCAATAAACCATTTCTGGAGCCAGCTCAAACATTTAAGAGGCAACAAACGCTCGAAACAGTTAGATGATTAATCGTTACTCGTTTATTCGCATTTCAAAGCGTCACAAATCCCAAGATATAACTCAAGACTCGTTGTCTCCGGCAACATTCAACCACACACACACCTGGGAGAAGACTTCTGTTTTTTCTTCATTCCAATCCGCGTCATGGTGATCATTTCACTTATAAATCACTCAGAACCTTCGATTCTGCAGAATTCATGGTCCCGTTAGTCGCGCGAAGTGTCAAATCGTGAGCGTGTGTTGGCGCAGCATAGAATATTAAATTCCTGGCTAAAAGCCAGCCAGCCAGCTAGGACTCATGCATCATTTATCAGAAGCTTAAGCTGCTGCTCTTTCGCTCTGCTATCACAGCTGAGCACCTCGAGTACCGGCCACAAGTTTGTCTCTCTTCGAAAGCAGAAAGAGTTTATGCGAAGTGTATTGTACCGAAGAACACATGGAGCTCACTTCGTGAGCCGTGAGCCATGAGCAGAATGCTTAATTCGTGTGTTAGTCGTGATGTTTGCTAGCACGAGGCCAGCGAACTAGTGCCAGATGGAGGAGCATTTGAAGAACTCCCGTACTAACTATGGCCATTTTGACAGCCACTTATCGAATCAATAGCAAATGGATGGTTTAAAGGGAAGAGAGATTTATGTTGCTATGTCCGGCAAGTGCTTTGAATTATATCTCAGTAACGTGTTTTCTACTTCTCTGCCATTCCAGGTGAGCTATGGATGAGGATGGAGGCTTCAGTATCAAGTAGAGCGATTAGACGAATGGATTCTGTGTGAGTGTACGGTTCCGATTATGTTTCCTGGGGCTCGTCTTCCGATAAGAAGGTCGCCGGACGGTTGTCTATTCGCTTTCTTGTAAACGACACGCCGCAAACCAACCACTCAGTATCATGTCTGGCCGTGAATGCTTGAACAGTTGTTATCTCCTTGGTGTTACAGATTGTAGCGCGTGTGTGTGTGTTTCTATGTGTGGCTAACCCTGAGCATGAAAAGAACCCTCTTCTTGTTCCAATGATCTCTGACACCGATGCTGAGCACACCAGTCCGCGCGAGAGATTCAATCAATAAATGCCAACAGGCGGCGCCAAGCAGCATAAACCTTGGCACGATCCCGCAGCCGACCACCGGCTGTGATTGTGTATTCCGGCGGCGGCGGTGGCTTTCAATATACATAAAGAATATATTTAAATTAAGCGAACAGCAAACACACCAGCGAATCCCCGTAGTGGCAGTTGGGGTGGTTTGTTGTACGTGTGTGTGTAATCGGGTCCCATTTGTTGGATGCAAATCAGGCGACCGTGGCGGTGGCTACCACCGAGTCACATCACAAATCAATCGTTTAGTAGTTAACGAAATTGATAAAAATTGATTCCTAGAGTCTGCTAAAACGGATCGCATTCTGTGCAAGTAGCGGTCCGCGTGGTCGAAGTAGTCGGAGGGTTAAACCCGATCCAAAAGATTCAAAAGAATCGACGGACCCCAAATAGAGACCCGGATCGGAACCCATGGATCCTTTTCAGCCCCAATATTGCTCTTCTATCGAGCTTTAGTGAATGCCTTTTTCGCTTGGATCCCTTTGGATCTTTGCTAAAAACCTTTTCCTGGAAGGAGATTAAAATTAAATGTTGATCCAAATGCTCTGCTCTTCGCCTGGTATTCAAGATTCCTTCTTGGCCATTCTATCGCCCGGAACGCCATATTAACAAAGCATCGCTTTTAATCTGCCAGAAGCAAGCAATCTCTGTTGTGGTTTGAAATGTTTTCGGAAGAATGTTCTTACTTAGAGAAAATCCCAAGAACCCGAATCAGGCTAAGGGCAACGAATGAGAGACCACACAAAAGGGCGTTAACGGTCGAGAACGGGAACCTGGACGCTGGATGCTGGGTCTAAAATCTGCTTCCGTCTGCGGTGATGAGCGCTGAGTCCGAACAAAATCACGGTGTGCGATCTATGCAAAAAAAACCGGGACCTTGGATGAGGTGGAAACGAAAGCATGAAAACAATTTACCGGACCATAAAAATTTCAACATAAAAGCGCATTCGAGATGGGTCTATTGGGGGGGCGGGGAGACGAGGGAGACTGAAGAGGACCCCGTTTGAAGTGCTCCCCCGAGGGCCTGAGGATGAAAGTGAAACTGAGCAGGTCGGCCACGGACGGAAAGAATGCTAACGAATTGCGGTTCGAATTGACACACAGATCATGATCCTCTGATTTGATAGAAAGCGAATTGTCGGTTGCCGAAAGGTCGACCGCCAGAATCGATCTTCTCCGCAACGAGAGGCGCACCGGCAGCATGATGTAACGATGAAGCTATGAATAGAACGTGGCGTGTCTAGGACCAGTTTAGGGGCCCTATTGCTTCCTATTATCCAACGCCCTTCCCCCAAGCATTCATTACCTTTCTTCATTTTTGCACCGAGATCCCCGGATGCTTTTACGCTGACCTCGTTAAAGATTCCACTTTTATCGCACCGGGACCCGGGGTGTTTGATTAAAAATGGAAAGCAAATCGATAAGCTGCTGGCCAGCTCCTCGGTACTCTGCTCGGGCCCCGCCTCATTGGGAGCAGTGGAAGCAATTTCAGGCGGCTGTTAAAATCAAAATCTCTTCAGCTAATTTTCAATCAACAGCAAGCCACAGCTGCCTCGTCGCATCACCGGTGTGCGGAGGCGAAGAAAGTTTTTCCATGCCTCTTTTTTTTTTGCTTTTCTTTCTCGAGGAAAAGATGTGAAAACGACATTAGAAGAAGGAGCACCTGACCGACCTGACTTGCCTTTGGGGCTGGAAACGTGCCGGGAATTTTTCGCTGAGCCGCAGAAGAATCTGCTGCTGCTTCTGCTGCTGCGTTGCGATCGTTCAAGCGAGAGCGAGATGTTCGTTCTCTGCTCAAGAAAAGTGTGCATTACGCTCTTCTGTTTATCTGTTTCTAGGTACTTAATTGCTGCCTAAAGTACACAACGAGAAAGTTTTGTGAAGGAAGTTGTGTTAATTGGTTTATGAATACGGGGATGTATTTTTAAATGTGGATGTTATAGAAGCATAGTTAGAACACTTTTAGTAGCACCATTTTATGCTTCAACGGATCCTGTTAACTGTGTTAAGTGTGGCAGCTTCTGGAGTGGTAATTTAGAGAAGTGTCTCTCTGGCACATAACTACGCACTTCTTGTCTGATGAAGTTATTTCGGGAACCGCTCTTCGACGGAACACTTCTACGAAAAGAAGGTTCTTCATGGAGTTGGGGAGACCACCATACAGCAGCGTCCGGGAACTGGTGCTGCTAGATCAGCTGATAGATAGTTTGTCCTCAATTTCCTAGACAAACACCACCACGACCACCATCACTACTACCACGTGGTTCCTGTAGTGTTCGAAGAAGAGCCGCACGCAACGCTCGCCTCTCGCCCCGACCATGTGCATGATATCGTCCGCCATCATTCGACGCAATCTTGATGAAATGGAGCGAATGGGTTTTATGTTTCCTTTTTTCCGTCCTCTTCCCCCCGAACATTCGTTCTTCTTCTAACGCCATGGGCAGAGCTGCGTTTCGAAACGACAAAGGACGTCACAAGTATGATTAATCAAACGTGACACGATGTTTAATTTGTCTGTCTCGTGCACATATCGCCCTCTAGTCGACTCGGCTAGACGCTGCTACTGGATGCGTCGCTGCGTGGCCCTGGTTTTGGAAGCTTTTTCCTTCTACTGTTGGCTGGAATTTGCTGGCAGTTTCCGTCCATTAGAACCAATTTGTTGTGAGGAGTGAAAACAGTTTTTTCTTTGGCTCAAAGGAATGCTATCCATTTGCTTTTTGAGTACAAGAAAGAAAAAACGAATATCTCTAAATGGTGGAATGATCGCCGCTTAATGCGTTTTGTTTTCTTCTCGTTGTTGGCGACATTCAGTTCCCCCCTCTCGGATCGGTAAATTGAATTACCATGCTTGCATTTCAGACACAACTAATGGCTTGTCACAGGCCAACCGGGGACCGCCCAATGGACTTTTTGCGAGAACAAAACCGAACATTTGACCGATCTCCGAATCTCCCTTTTTTGTCAGGCGTAACAAATGACACGGAATTAGTAGCAAATAAGCACGAAACTGCTTTTACCGCATTAATCTTTCGCCACCGCCGGAGCAACAGTGTTTGGTTGTCTGGCGAGACGATTGTATTTTCTTATGGAAGGAGGCGACCCGATGGTTAGCAGCCGGATTCATAAAGTAAAGCATCGCTCTTTTGGCCTATGACAGGGGAACTGGCCCCGTGGTTTCGCCTGAAGAGAAAACCAGAAAGACAACATCGGATCGAGGGGGGACGGGTGTCTCTGTGGTCCCGCCGTTGGCGTTGGCCGCGGAGAAAATATCGTTCAACACCCACGTGCTTCCCAAAGGTTTGACCCTCAGACGATGACGACGATGACGACGACGACGTCCGACAGAGTTGCCTCCTCGTAGTGCGTTGGGTGCATGCGAGATCTGCATGCGTTTTTGGTAGGCGTTCCTGGGGTCCACGGTGCACTCGGCTGCGGGTGCATCATCCCATCTTTTCCATTTAAAGTGAATTCTACGCCCTCAAAATGAGGGAGTTTACGGTTCATCCCCAAGTATGCAACTTTCTGGCCGTTTATGAAAGCGGTTGACATTGTCACCACGGAATTATCAGCTAGAGCTATCCGACACACCAACTGCTGCTGCTGGCGGACACGGCGGATCATCGTCGGAATCTTGCTCGAATGGTTTTTCGCCCGTTTAATGATGGCAGTTTGTAGTGTTTGTCTCGCTATCTCCGTTGTCTTGTCCCGCGATTGCTGTTGATGGCAGACGACGACATTCCTCCGTGTGTTCTTTCCGACAACGACGACACCAACTACTATCTGTGTGTCCCGCTTCTGTCGGTAGTGGCTTAGCCCTGCCGCCCTCTGCACTGTCTAACGTAACGTTGGGTTGGGAGATGGGGCTGTAAAAATATGACTAATAAAATTATTCCGTGTCGGGGTCTTTAACACTCGGTGTCGGCTCCGCTGGACGACGACGACGACGACTGTGGGGTGCGTGTGTTGTCGTCGTGAAACAAAGAACAACACACAGAGGCGCACACACAGCAGAGAAAATAGATTGTGCTCGTAAACGTGTTCTAGAGCCGTGCGCCGAACAAGATTGACGAAAATGTTAATACCATACAGTAGTAGTGCTAAAATGATGACAATCCACGGAACGACCGCCACGATTGTGGATGATTGGGTGGCACGAGGAGAAACAAGGGAAGCAAAAGCATCCGCTGGATACTATTGGACATTATTTTTCCCCAATTCATTCCACGAATTTTCTCACGGATGTTTTCCAAATTTAATGATTTATGTTTGGTAGATGGGATGTAGTTTTATAATCATACCGGTCTTCCAGCACATGCAATGGGGTAGCCGGAAGATGCGTTTCAAGCTGCGTGCACGCTTGTTTAACTTTATAACTTTATAATTTTATTGTTTATAGAAAAAAGCTGTCAAACGTTCCTCAAACTCTTCCTTATTTCCTTCGTACAACATTCCAACAAAAGTCAGCCTCAAAACTGACACGTTTTAGTTGTAACAAAACAACCGCTCTTTGAAAAGTAACCTCCCAACATGGCACTTCTTGCTACTTCATATACAATGTGGCCTTTTTATTGACACGGGCGTATTTTTTCAATGCTAGGAGATGTTAAATATGGCATAATTAGACAGCATTTAGAGTAATAATCATTTTAAACTCTCCCAAAATTCCGATTCACACCAAAAATCTCGACATGCAAAACGTTACGTAAGTAACGTAAGTAACGCAAATAGCTTTTACGGAGCTTTCATTCAGCGTTCAGACAGCGCCACCTAGCGAAAAGTTGCCGACTGGTTTGCGCCATTGCTGTGCTTTTATTGCATAACTACAAGGCGATAATCACAAAACCATTTTCCCTTCTCCCACAAGAAAAGTATTGAAATCCGTTCTTTTAGGAAAATCAAATTTTTCTCTCGCTCACTCTTTTTGAGAGAGATTTTCAAATTTTCCCCAAAAAATCGAATAAATTGAAAGTTAACAATAACTCGACGGGGTCTGGATAATCCAACAAAAGATTTGTATATTTCTGATGACCCAGCACGTAGCTACGGGCACCGCAAAAAGTACATTGCACTTTTGCAAACTTACCTTTCTAGATTGGATGCAATGAACGCAGTTTTGATCAAATATTGCCCAAGATAGAACCAAATATTCTTGAAAAGCTGTAGTTTAGTATGACATTCACTTGTAAAAATTAAAGTGAATGGTTTCTTCACTAAAAATCGTCAAATATAACCCTTTTTTGACCCGAAATAACCAAAGCCCCCCCACTTAAGTGGTTGTTTGTATTTGTCAGTCCCTTTGTATGGCGGATCAAGAAAACTGGCCGCTTACGGGCCCCTTAGATGCCCCACATTGCCTACCTGTTGTCAATAGAGACCTCGGCGTTGCTTGATAAGTTTCTCGTCTGTCCCTTTTTTATGATTTCTTTATTTAGATTGAAATTGATGGATTGATTGTAAATTCACCACATAAAAATAAGTAAATCCCTTTTGAAGCAACGGTTGGCATAATTGCCAACCAGCCCGCCAAATGTAGGCCATTTGAATCGAGCTGACGGAAGGAAAGGGGAGCCCCAAACAAACACGCAAAACGCGCACTCGACAAAACGACGGCCACCGTCTCTCGACCTTGCCGGACCATAAAACCAGACAAGCGCCGCGCTGGAATAAAACGCGCAATCAGCTGCAGAAAACCGGCGGCGGCTCCAGCGGTGGCGGCATATAAGGTAACCTGTCCTGGAACTTCTTGCCCCACCAGGCGTCGCGTGGCCTCCCGTGGCCTCACTTGTTACGTGCACAGTGTGTCCAATTGGCCAGCTCCACAAATCATCACCAGCAGCAGCAACAGCAACAGCAGCAGCAGCAGCAGCAGTACCATCTGAAAACAGATCAACATAATCCGTGCAGCACGTTGAACATGGCAAAAACCAGTTTCGTTCGCGTGCATTAGCGACATCATCGGACGATCACGAGGATCATCACCATCATCATCGTGTGATCACAATCGGGCACTCATCAAGCCTTGAACCAACCGCTTACCACCGGACGCGTCGGTGCCAGATCGTTTTCGGTCAGGCGAATCCACAGGTGGTGTCGGTTTGTGTTGTGCCCTTTGAGACCGATCGATCGATCGATCGTCGCTCCGTCTCAGCCACCTTCGAGCCACAGCATCTAATGAAGCAAACGCTGTGCTTGTGTGTTGAGTGATTGAATTTACTCAGCATCGGTCGGTCGGTCGGTCGGTTGCGTGGAAATTAATCAAACCATCAAGCCCTGAAACCTCGTTCCGTTCGCCGTAAGCCGCTTAAGGGAGCTGTGGACAACCGCACACATGCGTGTACACCTGACTCTAGCCGCTGGTCCCCTGGTGCCTGCATCCGTGCTGCCCCTACCGGTGTTGCATCAGCGGTCTGCGAAACGCGGTGCGTTCTCGAAAGCCGAAAACGGCTCGAAATTGATTTCGACTTTGCGCAAGCCGCGAACGCCCAGAAAACAAAACGGCTCCCAAAAATGCTTCTCAACTCAACGTTATGTAACGTCAGATCGGACTTTGAGCTGAGCGCATTTGTGTCGTGTAGTGTCACTTTGTGCGCGCGCGCGCGCGGAGGTTTAATGGCTTCATTTGGGGCTGCAATTTCGCCTCAAATGACAAAAGACTTTTTTTTTTTGACTTGCCAAACGATCCACGATAAGCGCCACAGTGCCCGAGTGCCTGAGAGCTGCCCCGCTTGCCATGTTTCTTCTAGCATCCCACGTGGCGCACTGGCAGGTCTCCAATTACCGTCCCTCGCCTTCGTTCGCGCGTATCAACGTAAATCGATTGGCAGGAGAATGGCCACAGCCACGGCACACAACACCCCTCCCCGGGAGCGTGGCCACCGGATGACGATTTATTTAGAGCGGCTAATTAACGGTGCGGCGAGAATCGTATTCCTCCACTGCACCTTGCACCCCACGGAGAGGGCTACAGCACGGTGCAGAGCCGTTCGAGCTTTAGCGGGTCATTCCGATTAAACGTTGGCCACATAAACGCCATGTTAGGAGTCGCGTTGGCCGGGGGGTCAACCATGGCAAGAAGCATGAACAGAAGAAGGGTGGCTGTAGGGCCAGTAGTAAGCTACTCCGCTTTCCGTTGGCGCAATGGTGCACACCGTCTCGATAGCTCGAGGGCATCGATTGCACCTGAAAACGACCTCGCCATGACGACGACGACGGTGTCGATGACTGGTGCTGCTTGGATAACATGATTAACTACTAGGCTTGACCACGGGATCGCAACCACCACGCTGCAGATCGATCGCAAGAGAATGCCCTTTTGCTTCGTAAAACCTTTGACAAACGTTATTCGCAAACTGAAAATCCCGAGGTTTTCCTTCGCTTTCGCTTATTGTTTTCAAATATTGATTTATTCCTGGCGACCTCGTAATTTTTTCAAACAACAATGCCGCTCTGCACACACCAAATTTAGTTTGCATAAATCAAAAGCATTGCGCAATAAGTGACCTGGCGAATGGTTTCGTAAAAACTGTCATAAAATTTATATCTACTAAATCCTTTACTAAAAACATTCCAATTTCCAAGCTAGCCATCTCCATTTGAGGCAACTCTTTGTTGTGGACTGTTGGCAGTTCGGAGCGGTTTCTGTTTTGGTTCGCGCCGTTGTTTCGGTTGCGTATGAATCGGTTGCGCGCCGCTCATTTGGATCGAGATTGACGTCCCCAAAAAATGTGTCCAATGTTTTCGGAGTCAGAGCCCTGGCCCATTACGTAAATTATGACATGTCCCAAACTGAATCACTCAGCTGTCGCCGTTTGCAGCTTGCCGCATACTCCGGTCAACGGTCCGGGAAAATGCCTTAACCATCTCCAATGCTCAATGCTGCCGATTGAGCTTTCCCACATAACATAACGCCCGGTATGAGAAACGCATAAAGCCGCGTTCCGCCGCGACACTGAGAATTGGGTTGATGACCGCAAAGAGATTTGGCACTGGCCAAGGCGTGTGTGTGTGTGTGCGTGGACGCAATACTAGCACACAACTCGATGAATTTCGCGCACCTTGGGCGCTATAAAACTAATTTCATCTTTCAATGGCTTTCCACTGGCACTGGAGAGTGTGTGTGGCTGGACAATTTGTGTGTCACTTGCCACGAACGTGACGAGGAGGTGCTGGTCCAGCTAATGCGGATTGCGATCGCAATTCGCGGTGCGCAAAATGGTGGTACGCGATCGCGATCGTTTATATTAGATTTGTTCGCAATGAGCAGTGCTGGTTTGCTGGTTGCAAAATGTGAAAACTGTTGTGTCTGTTGGGATCACCGCATCCGGGAACGACGGAGTTTTGTTGGTACTGTTGCTTCATTCATATTCACACTACCACTTATAGAGCCACAGCGCCAGTGTCCAGCGATCTGGTGCATGTTTTCAATTAATTATACCTGAGGCCGGATCGTTGGAGTTGGAGCTAAATAAGCCCCAAACGAATCCTCGCTTTCGGTTCACGGTTCGCGGTACCAGCGGTCCCGGGTGCGCTCAATCAACCGGCTAATGACATTAAAAGTGAAGCTGAATGATCATCGAAGCGAATAATGCAACCGCAATGATCGCGATCGCCGCGGCCCCGCAATGCAATTTTGCACGATTGTCTCGTCTCACTGACTGACTGACTGTCCGCTGCTCCGCTGCAGAGCTGTGGTGGTGGTGGTGGTTTCGTTTGCAAAACCGAAAGTCGAAACCTGATTTCCGGTGATCGACGGTGCCCCACGAACCAACCAACCAATCAAAACCAATCCGATCGATCCGATGATTTCCATTTTGTCATTTCAATAACAATGCAAACATATGAGTCGCAGGGTGGCAAAGTGCTGCGACACTCGTCTATGACGAAACTCATGTTTGGAAATGGAATACATCGAATGGGCGGCATTAGACCAACATCAGGGGGATCATCATGCGGTGAAATGAAACATGCAAAAGAGAAAACATTTCGGGGCGTTGCCGCTACGCGATGCGATGTGTCCCTCGATGGTAATGATCGAGAAATGATAGACCACGTCTGGACTCGGGGAAGCTAATACACATGCACACACAAACGTGATCATCAACTTGTTCGGCTGCGTTATGATACTCGTCTCGTTGAATGGAGCGTCTCACAACACAATTGTTAATATTCAAACAATCGAACCGAATCCGTGCAGCCAGTCTGGGCTGCCAGTTTGGTGATGATCACCGTTTCTTCTATTGGACATGATAATCGCGGCATAAGGCAAGCCTATAATGATTATTATAGGTTGACATTCATCGAAAAAGAAAGTATATGCTCGTTTGCTGATCCAGATTTCTTTCTTCCGTGTCCCCGGTGTCATTACTTTCCTTTTAATCGGAAATCACACATGTTGAGGATGTCGTCGGTTTTTGTGGATCATCATCATCATCGGTAGCGCACGGTGCAATCATTGCCGCACTACTGATCACAATAATTGCTCCGGTTTTTTCGCGAAGCCAACAAGCTGTTCCAATTTGTCATCTGCGTGAATCTGCTTCTTGTATCCGTTTCTTTTTCTCTTTAATTTTACAATCCGTAATCGGTCCCAAAACAACGGCTTCTTTTGATGCTATGAATCTTTTGATTCGACTAAGTTTTTTTGATGCTATGAAAAGATGGCGCAATTTTTTTTGTGAGGAAGATTCAATTATGATCATAATGCTGACTATAACATATTTTTTTCTCGAGTCAAAAATGTTGAGTTTTATGTAAAAAAAAAGTCAATTTCAGTTAACGTTTGTTGGCTTAAGTTTATGGTGGACATGTTACGACACCAAAAACATGCAAAAGCTGCACTCAAAGGATTAGAAGCGGAGATTTTAGCGTTACAGACACAGAATGTTCGAACCAAAAAAAAAAAATGATCATAAAAAATCTAAAATTTAAAGAGTAACGTGCATTAAAAACCTCCAGAAACTGGACAAATTATTGATAGAGAACATTATCGTCAATCATTGAATTCGTCATTTGACCGCATTTTGCAAAGCCAATGAAAGACAGCAAACGTCGAAGCCAAAACGATATCAATTCCGCTGCATACACCAGATATTGTTCTTGTTGAATACAATTCGAATTGCTTGCTTGAAAAATTGTTTGGCAGCGCAGCACTTCACGCTCCAATAATCCAGTATTTCAATCCAGTATTTCAAAAGATGAGGAATTCTTTCGACATGGTTTGCGAAAATTGCCCAAAATTTAGTAAAACGTAGTGGCCAGCGATGGGCAATCATTTGTGATAAATGTAACTAATCTTTTGGTATTGCAAATAGATGGGTTTTGTTGAGCTCAAAAATCAAAAAAACTAAGTTATAGACCTAATACTTTGATGCCGATGCTTTATGATGAAACAAACCGAGAGCTCAGACTCTAGATGGCAAGATTGGGTGTGTCTATTCGAGTTCGTGGGCACAATACCCTCCAGCAGGAACGTAGCTTGAGAGTTTCGTAAAATCCGAGCGCTCGTGTGCGATCGCCAGCAGCCGCCAGCGAGTGTGGTCCTTCGGTCCTTTGGCCGGTCGGTTTTCTTCTATTGCAACGCAGATGGCGGAGTTCGCCGCGTTGCTGCAAGAAGCCCTCTAAGGGCGGATCCCGTCTTCGAACCGCGAAAGTGATCTAATCGTTTGGTAAATTGCACGCCATTGCGGCGGTGCCATAGGAGAGCGACCAGCGACGGTTCTGTCTGGTTGGAACCTCCGAGCGATCGAGGTTTTGAAGTGTTCCGGAAGGGGGGGCGCCCTCGAACTCCCAAAGCCATCTAGTGTCAATGATCGTATGATCGGATCATGTGTGTGTGCAGCTGTACGTAAAACCTGCGGTTGCTCGAAGGTGCAATGGATTACACCGAATGGATTGGTGATAGGACGACCGCAAAAAACCATCCGAGACCCATCGGAGGCCAGATCGGATTTATTGCAAGATCGTGCCAACCGCGGTGCGCACGATCATAACACGCGGCACATTTGAACCTTGGGGGTGATCGAGTACACGCCTCTAAAGGGTGCCGGGGGGGGGGGGGGGGGGGGGAAGCAAACTTTCCAATGATCTGCTAATCATTGGCTGGCAAGAGCGGCATGAAGCCGTTTAAAAAACATAGAACACCCACCACACGGGCACATGTTTTCACATTCTCCTGATCGGTTAAGTATAGACCAAAAAGGGACGCGCTTAAGCTGTATAGAGCTGCTGCCACTAGTGTGTTGAGATATTTTAATGTAAAGTAAGTCAGCATTACCGTTACCGGTACCGGTACCGGTACGAACCGGTAATACATAAGAAGCTATACTAAGCTGGATCAATTTATAGTCAGCTTTTACTTTCTTTTCCCCTCTCTCTCTCTCTCTCGACACCACGATCACCACCACCATCAGCAGCAGCAAGAGTACTAAAGGCACAAGGGCGCTCAACCTATATTGAGAGCGAATTTCGAATTTCACATCGCACACCGCACCACCATCGTCAGCCTACGTCGTTTGTTTCCGTGCCCTGCGCTACAAGTTTTCGGAAGAAATAGATTGCCTTATGTTCAGGTGTTTTCCCCGTTGCTGCTGCTGCTGCCAAGCATTAATTCTGCACCGGGAGACACCGGGTGACAGGGAAATGGTAGTAATCTTTCCAATAAAGAGCCAGATTTCTTTTTGTTTTCTGCTGCTCTCTCTGTCTCTCTCTCTTAAGCGAGGAGCTCGCGCTCGAGGTGCTCTCGATTTCAAAACACGACTTCACTCGATTTTAGAGCCAACTTTTGCGCTTCTGGAGACTGGAATCATTTCGGGACGCGGGGGAATGATTGCAAACGAAAGCAAAAGCGACAAAGCCATCACTAAATTGGACAAACAGCAGCTAGTGCGGCTGCACCATCCCCCAAAAATCTCGTTCGCTTCGCCGACTGCCCTCAGCGAGATCCGAGATAGAGCGAAATAACAAGAAAACTGAATGATTAAAAGTGAAAATTAATTAACCCAGACTGCCAGAAAGAAGGATGATGTACTGTAGCGACTGTTGTCTGCGCTTCGTAGTGACCAAGGAGTTTTTTGGTTGTTTAAAGCACACACACACACCGAAAAAAAACGAACCCAAAAAAAAGTGAAACGAAACAATAGAATAGGGCATCCCTCCCGGTGGCGTCCACGCCCTCGACTCAGGGGTTTTTTTTTCGCGTAAGCATGTTTCCAAATGTGTGCCGCGTGCGTAAAAGCCGCACCGCATAACGCTTTCAACAAAGCATGAAAAAGCGTTAGCAGCAGTAGCAACAGCAGCATCAGTACCACCACCGGCGAGGCACCTGATCATGATCAACGACCGCCCAACGACCGACCGACGAGAGTGGCAATAGAATTATTGTGCGCTCCTGAGTCGTCTTTTGCGCGGACACATTTTCGGGCGAGCGGCGAGGTGGCTTTCGGTTTTACTTTCGTCACGGAAAATTGGCCCACCGCCGGTTAGTTTCGAAGTAGTTGGATGGAAAGCGAGATTTGTAGCGAAATCATTGGGGCAGTAAATTAGATTTTTAACCCCCGGGCCAGAGAGTGGGTCTAGGTATTTACCTACATTTTTCATTTCTTCTCCCCCGCGCCGCACTTGTTTACGGTTATGGTTGAGTTTTCCCCCGTTGTGGTGCGCGCCTTTAAAATGGTGCAAGCTGTTTACTTTTTGGGGTTTATGCCAAGAGACGTGTTTGCCAAGCGACCGAAGAACGGACTTTCGGTGACAACGTGTTGAGTTATAATGCTGAAATCGATGGGCAGAAGTGGAGATTGAATCAAAAGTTAATTATGAAATATTTTCCAAGAATGGTTCCCGTGACAATATGCCTAATCTGACTTATGTTTTCCCACCATTCTCGAGTGATGGTCAGCCACCGCTTCCTGCACCTTGTACTGGTTTCCGTTCTAATTGCAGAGCACGTTCTAACCGCTTGTTAAACCGCATAAACGGCGAAACTTGCAGTGAGCCGAGGTTTCGTCACTTATAGTCGTTGCTGACCGCATTCAAATCTTTTGTCATTGTCACACTCGCCGTTTGCAACAATAATTGCTCGCTGTACGCTACACCATTAACAATGGTAATTTGTGTGTCTCTCATTCCTCTCTTTCCTGCTCTCTTCTTCTCTATTTCTAACGCTTTTTCAATCTTAGAACCGATTCTTCTTTGTCTTCGATGTCTTCTTTGTCGATTATGAACGGAAAGAGGGCGATGGGAGGAGGGTTCTGTCTCTTGACACCGTTTTAATGTAATTTCCGTGCGCCAAAAACCGCAAAACACGGGGCCAGTGACGTGAATAATGACGCGTAGCGAGCGGGGACAGAAAGAAGGGGCGCGAAGGCTGCTGGTTGGCTGTACATTCGTCTCATCGCGGATGACCAATTTGACAACAAAGTCAAGGGAAGGTTCCTTCCTTGAAGGTTGCGTCCGCCGATCGCTTCGATCGTTTTGTGTGTGCTTTGTTAATGCAAAACCAATGCCGGCGTGTACGGCACAAGACACACACACAAATATGCATTCGCATTCGTTTGTAACATGAAATCGAAACCACAACAACAACGTTCCATGCGTTCGTTTCGCCGAAGGGGGGGAGTCTCTCCTTGAAGGGTGTGTCATGGTTAGATGTGGCAAATGGTGGCGAGGGCTTCGCAATTGAATTATGTATCTGCTCTGTATGTGTTTTGCGATGAGGGAAAATGAAAACATGAAACATATAGTTCCTGCTAAGCACCCCCGCCCCCTCGGGGCGTCTTCAAAGCTAGCGATCTGCAGCTGCAGCAGCAACGACTAATAAACATCATTTTTGATGAAAATAGCCATGCTTTCAATTTCACGGTTCGTCGCGCCGCGCGTCGTTGCAATCGTTGATGTTTTTGGGGTGGTATGTTTTCTTAAGCACAGACCCCGAGGGCCCTGAGCCCTGCAGCGACATGATCATCATCTCATCTCGATCACCATCACATCACAATCATCATCATCATCCGCCGCTTGATGGCCTTGCAGCTTCTTCAGCAGTTTCGGGTGATGAATCGATGCGGTGAAATGGGGGGCCTCCAAAGGAAAACGCGCAAAGCATCCATCGAAAATGAAAGGAAACCCCACCCCAAACCCTTCTCCAAAAGTGGGTGCAATGTTTCATCTGTTTCGATGGTCCAATTTCTAGTCAGCGAAAGCCGCAGGCGCCAAAGGAAGGAGCAGCAGCACCGGTGGTTAAAACACAACCACGAGCCCCAGAAGAGGAGGGAAGAGGGGGGTCCTCATTATTATGCGGTGGGAAAATGGTGGATCACGATTATTCATACGATTTTATCGGGACCGTTTAATGAAAATCGGCTCGGCTATGTTCCGGCCCAGTGCATCGCAGGCGACCTGACAGAGAGAAAGATGTCCAAGTGCGTGTAGCTGATTGTTTCTCTTATCGGCGTGATCGCGGCCCCTCGCGGGAGTGAAGTTTACGGTGCTTTGAAGTGAGACATTGGCCAATAAATTGAAAAGGCACGCGCTGTTTGGCCACTGCATCGCTCTGTGCACAAACACACACATCATAAATCATAAACCTTAACCACCAAATTCCAGGAAGCTCATTGAAACGTTTGAAAATATTTACTTTTGAATGTACCCAACCGTTTTTTTTGTCGGTTTTTATGACCGATAATAAACCGTTCGTTTGGTCGCCGTTGCTTCATTCATATCATTGCGCGGACGCGACCGAGCGGTCTAACGGTGCAAGCATGACCGCGTCTCCTCAATAATATGTCTTCGAACACCACGAAACGCATAAACGATTATGAAAGCATGATATGGAAAACGTGATAAATGTAAATATGCTTCCCTCTCAACACGTGCTCTGCTTATCACTGACCAAAGGGGCAACAGTGAGCGGCCATTTGGTCACGCCATCAGCCACTCAATATGCAGCTGGTTGATAAACGGTGACGGTTTTTGGTTTCGCGTTCGCACGCCAAGCATAAACCGCTCCTTAAGCATTCCGGTCACCGAAATCGAAGTTCCGACGTGGAGCAGCCATCGTGCGTGTCGCAAGGGTTATTAGGGTTGCGTCTGGCCCTGGAGAGAGTTACAATAATATTTGGCTATCCATGGTCGATGCCAACGAAAACGGTAGCCGCTCGAAGCGCGTCGGGGACACTTCCTGGTCCTGGTGATCAATATGGTGGCCAACAAACACAGACACTTAGCACGCGGCAATAGGTTCCCTTCATCCGCCATGATAAGATGGTTTGGCAAACAATAAAACACGTCCTCAGCCCTCCGTTTTGACCCCGTTCGGGATTGGTTTTTGGGAGGTCCTTTACAGACAGACTGTTCGATTTCCTGCGGCTGCGATTGCGTAAACCAAAAATCGGAATCCGATCACCACGACCACGGTGGAGACCGATAGTGGCCCCACATCCCCCTGTCTGTCAATGATTATGTGGCGAGCATCGGTTCGGACAAGATTCAAAATCTCGTAAAGGGCAGCCAACATGGTCCCGGTGGTTGCACACGCACCGGATCCGGGATCGATCCGGGTTTTGTGAAGTCCAAGAAGCGAAACAACGGGGGGGAAGAAAAGCGACTCGTCATGTCACCAGAATAATAGGGGGAGAGAAAGAAGGGAGAGAGCAGCGAGGGATCAACTTTTACTTTCCGGTTTTTAAGCATCACTTTCGATGAGACAACAACGTCGTCGTCGCGCGGCATATCGGTTGCGGTTTTATGAGAGTGTGTGTTTGTTTTTTTCTGTTGTTGTTGTTGCTTATGCTGTGTCGGAGATCCCGGGTCTCTCGCGACGGTCGCTCTGTTATCTTTGATGCTTGCCGTTCGATGACGGCACGTTACATGACAGACGAGTTCAGAGAGGCTGTTGAAGGATCACGCACATATTATGCTTCGCTTTCGAAAGGCGCTATTGTTTAAGCAAATAATTTATTTATTTTTCGCAATCATGAATTCCTCTGTATTTGATCGTTAGTTACTAAAACGCTTTGTTTCTTTCTCGTTTTATTTGCAGGTAAATGATCTTCAACAATAACATTACTTCTTGTGTAAAATGATCCAATCTGCATCCATCGTGCACTTAGTGTACTAAATGTAAGTACAGAATAGGACCTTTCATGATTTTTTACAAAGTACGCCGTCTGGACAGGATCTATTTAAATGTTGAATTTTTCAGTCAATTTTCGGAAAATTTCCCAAATTTATTTCCTGGAACTGGCAGTCTTAACCTTCCATCAGTATAATTACCGACTGTAAACTGAAAGTATTTCTGATGACAGACAAAACAAGCTGTAACAGAACTGTTAGAACTTGTCAAAAGTGGTACTTTGAGGAGGTTTATCCCGAACAGATGAATTACTCCTGCTATTTAAAAAATTAATTCCAAAAATGAACTCGTAGTACTTCTGCCAGTACCTTTAACGCGTATGAGCTGGTTCATATACTACAGTAAAAATAAGTCGCAAACCGACCCCAAAATTGTAACATTCAAACAATGTTGGTCCATCGCGACAGGGTGTGTACCAGGTGCGCAACGAAGTCATAAAAAGTTTGCACGAATTAATCACATTAAAGGCCGGTCAGCATTAGGATGTAAAATTTAACTCGCCTCCATTTAATTTAATAACCCCAACCATGTTTTTGTCGATGTGCTCAATCCCTCAAACCCATCAATCACTGCAGGGGTCCAGTAATTCGTGCGTGCGTGCGTGCAGCAACAGCAATGTGTGCAAACCCAAACGCCCAATACCAAGGGCCGTAAAAGGGCCCCGGCGCTGGCAGCACAAAACCTGTAATCAAACACGCTCGGCTTCGCACGCACCAGAACCTAATTGGTGCCTGGTTGCCGAAATGTATGCCATCAAGTGCGCCCCCGCGCTTTTAACCGCGGCTCGATAACACCCCCAAAGCGTCCATTCTGTACGTAACACACACACGCTGGGGGGGGGGGGGCTCCCGCGCACACACAGAACGTCGCGTTTGAAATGTGCCGCGCAGATTTGCACAATGACCACGACAGGATAGCAATAATCATCGGCACAACGAAGTGTGTGTGTGTGTGTATGTGTGTGCAAATAGTGCCCGTAGGAAACGCCCGAAACCTGCGCCAGGCCACCAGAAGCCAAACCTCATGACATAATCCTCAACAAAGGCAGGTGCACCGCTCGGTAGGATGGCGATGGCGTTGGCCCATTCGCTCGCTTACGCTCGCCATATTTACATTGCGAAGCTCACCACCAGCCGGACGGACACTTTTGAATTGAAAGCCATTCCCCTCAGCAGACGAGGAACGATCTTTCACCTCTTGGGATGTGGCAGGATGTGTCAGCGGGTCAATCAGTATTTGATCGGCGTCGTTTAGCTCGTTACGCTGACCCCAGGTACCCCGGGCACCCCGGGTCGTGATGATCTTGACATGATCTCCGTCGGTATTGCAGCATACAAACTCCAATCCACCATCGTCCAGACACCGACTCCACCGGCTAGTGGATGGTTTCCCTTTCGATGCTCGATCAGCACTCCATTCGCTCGACCCTCGACGTTCGAAACAATTTGACATCCATCTATGGTGGTCTTCAGCGATTCATTGGACACGCGGGGTCCCGCATATCCAAAATCCGGACCCTCTCCACTCCCCGGGGACACCGATGATTTCCTTTTTCGTGAATTAGACTCGACAGCGACCACCGGACGGTCCGTGTTGCTGTTATGTTGCTGGGGGTTTACCATCACGGTATAAAGTAAATAACTTTACCTTACTACCACCATCTCACTCAGCTGGTGGGGCAATTGATTTGTCACGACCAGCCCGTAGACTGTAGAGGAGAAACCTTTCGCAACTGTCACGTCGTTAGTTTTGGGGAAACAGGACGGCAACTCCCCTCCTCGGTGAGCTCAGTGAGGTGTGCGGGTGTGTCGATAATTTGCAATAACTGTGAATTGGTCAAGGGTAGGTCTGACTGCCTGCAAGGTAAATCGCATTTTTTGCATCGCCCAGATCGTGGACAACCCATACGGTGACATGTGGAAAAATTGGTTAAACAAATAGCATCTCCGCACACACACACGCACACGCAGGTGTTTGCATCAAACGAATGCACAAACATTACATCATCGGGTCCCCGGGAGCAGCAGAAATTCAATGAACTGCCCCCACAATACCACCCTGAAGCTGCATGCTAGAGGTCTTAAACAGATTTAAAAAGCAAAACTCGTTGTCGTAATGTACGAAACTCTAGCGATTCGGCATTTTTCTCTCGATGAAAAGCTGGCAACAGCTCATTCGTCTGGCATATGAAGCTTTTGTTTGTTCTGTCATTGACACTAAGGTTGGTTTGAAGATGCTACGCGATCTGACGCTCAGTAGAACCGCTCTATAGAACGCTCAATATGAGGCTGAAGTGCTCGCTCTCATGGGGGACCGGTGAGGAAGAAATAAAAAAAATCATTTGCATTTGCTGACCACCAGAACGTATGACTCGACTTTGAAGCGCTTCGATCACTCGACAACGTAAGCGCGGGTGTTTCTCTCTTCTCTGTTGTCATCATCGGTCTTGAGTCACCTGAGCATCACATACGTAGTATCTTCGTTCGCTCTCCGATTTTTTTTTTGGTTGGAAGTCGAGAAGCATCACATCACGCATCACGCGTGTTGGTCACGACAAAAAACGTGCCACTCGCGGGGCAACAATCTTTTGCCGTGCCAATTGAGGTACGATTCAGTGCAGCGGTTTGTGTTGGTTCTTTGGATCGTGGTAAGTCGAGCAAAGGTTGTCGCTGGAACATGTTTTGCCAAAGACCTCTCTCTCTCTATCTACAGCAGGAAACGTGACCTGACGGAGAGTACCAGTTAACTGCACAAATATGTTGTGTATCACAGCGAAGTTAACGGACGAACGGACACATGCGCACTTTGCGCTTCCGTAACTCACTCAGGTTCTACCCAAGTTCAGGGGAGAACTGATTTAAGTTGCTGTTTAGCAAAAAAAAAACCTCTCTCTACAAATCCGATCTTGCCATCTCACCCCGTGGTAATGATGACTTTTCCGCGATCCAAGCGATGCAGTGGCGGCTGCAGCAGCGGCATCATCGTCATCAACGCTCAGAGTGCACGCTGCACTCACGCAATCGATTGTGTTTGTCGGGGAGGTCGTTGCATCTCTGGGGCCCCCGTTGTTGTTTCCATTACTAATTACAGAGCGCGTTCGATTAAAAGTTTCCTGCTTCCGAGTGAATGCACACAGGTTACCTGGCACAGGGTTGGCAGTTTAGCGCGGTCAAGCCATTCCATGGCAAGATTGTTTCATTAACAGATCCCCTACAAAAAAAAACCGTGGCCTTAAGTGAGTAGCGATCAGTTATGACAGTTAGAAGAGCGATGGAGATTCCTTTCAGCCTCTGACCGTCCGAGACGGTTTGTCCTCATCAGGGCATTCGTACAACAGCAAACAACAGCACCAACAGAATGCCATCTCGGGGGTTTCATTTTTTGCATTGGGTCAATATGTTTTGCAGCAAAACATTTTTCAGTTTGTTTGTTCTGAGCTTAAAGTGCTGCGCCGTGCCAGGGAAGTCAATGTCATTCTTGTGACCCAAGCTGGGGTTTTCTGACGGTCCCGATGAGAAGTGAAGTTCTCTGTCTCTACCGAAAGCAACGGTATTCTTCATTAAGGGCAAAACACTTGCAAAAAGTGTAGTACCAGCGCGCAATGCCTCTTGAGGTTGAGTTCGTTTCTGCTGTTGAAGTCTTTCGTTTGTTGATCAACATTGTTTCCATTAAAAAAAAAGCTGCCACTTTCGCTGCCGTGTGTTCTACGCATCAATCCAGCCCAGCATTGAACGATTGAAAGCTCTCAACCAGACGCAAACTGTGGCGCATTTCCTGCACAATTCCTCAACGTCGCCGTCTTCGTCGTCGACGTCGACGGCTTCCTGTCGTCGTCTCGTTGTGACCATTTGCCGGCCGCCTCAAATGCTTTTCCACTGTCGTTCTGCGTTGTGAATCGGAAGTGGAGGAGGGGGACTTTAAAATGTTCGTCACATCGACCCAACGCTCAGTAAGGTACGAGAAACAGAGAGACAAAGAGGAGCAAGAGAAGGAGACGGAGGAAGCACCTAGCATCGGAGCTCCGAAATACGATACCGGAATTGCGCTCCAACGTTCCGGTCGTTCATGGTGTCGTAGGGTTACGAGCGCGTCTTTCTCACGTGGAAACCCTTTTCGTACGAAACTAATATGGTTTTTGTTTTTGGCGTTTCGTTACTAAACGATGTCCCGAAGCTGAGTTGTCGCTTTTTTGCTTTCTTCTGGGATGAAAATCCAAGAATTCAACTAAGCTAGGAGGACTTTCCCGAGGCTTTATGCTTACAGCAGATAATCTATACTATACTGCATTAATTACAAAAGTAGCTCTTCGATTTTGGCGACTTTTTCTGCTAAAAATTGTTTAAATTCCCTGCGATCATTCGCCTCAAACCCAACCGTTCATTTCTTCGGCACAACACCGACGATCAGCCAATACGCACACACACACACTCAAAGCACGCTCGGTAAACTTCGGCTCCGAAACGATCAAAACGATCAAAACGATCGCGCTTGTGAGGGGTTGAACGCGCGGAGACCGCTGCCGCTAGTAGTTCGCTGCTCTCGTAGTGATCAGTTGTGTTTACTTGTGGATCATCCAAGGTGTGTCAGGTTGAGTGTTTTTTGGTGGCAATTTTTGTGTCGATTTTCTGCGTTTTTTTTTCTGTGCTTTTGGGATCAAATTAGCGGCCCTTCCGGTTCGGGCCCTCTCCCCAGTGTGGCCAGTGTTAATTACTATCTTTGCGTGCGAGGAGCGCGCGCGCGCTCTCGCGATGGATAGTAACACGCAGTGTACGGCACGATCGTGGGGAGGGCCCCCGAAATAATTGAGCCGTCGCCGTGTGTCGCCGAAAACCAAAGGCCTCCCCACCAAGGAGCTGATTATAGAAGGCGTCCAAAAACCACGCTCCCGGGTGTCGCTGGTCACATCAACCAGGTGTCGAATATCGCGAAACGTGCGCCGGTGCCACCGTTTTTCGCGGTCCCGGTTCCCCAGAGCGTTTTTTACCGTTCGATCGTGCCTGTGTGTGTGTGTGTGTGGATGTCTTGTGATTAGTTTTTCTCCCAGTTAGTGGCCTCCCTCGGGGTTGGCTGCTTTGGGAAATTAGTGCACGAAACACGTCGTCGTCGTCGTCGTCGTCGTACACCGGGATAGTTGAGGTGTGATAGCAGCTTCGATGCGATAGTGTGCCTGCCGCGGGGGGTGCTCAGCTGCTCAGGATGGGGAGAAACGTGCAAGAATGTGTGTGGCGCAAAAATGGCCGCCTATCAACTGTCGAAACGATATTGTTGTAACCGATACTCGGCAGCTGCCGTCACTGTTGCTGCTGCAATTGAAGCTGATCAGTCGGTACACAGTTTGAAGTTGTTGTGCAAAGCCTTGTGGTGGCCAAACAGCGCACACAAACCGCTCGAAGGGGCATCGCGCGGTGCTCAGTTGCTGCTCAAACCACCTACACGACGAATCCACACACCCACCTTAGCGGGTATTTGAATAATGCACAACCGCACGGAACGGAACGGAACGGAACGGAATGGTGTAGTGCAACGCTTCGTCGAAGTGAGAAATGCAACTCTCATCACCATCAACAGTGTCTGTGTGTGTAGTGTATGTGTGCACTGTGTACTAGTTTCATTAGAAGCCATCAGTATCTACCTTCGCGTACAGCGTTTGTTTCTCGTTAATTTTGCATTTCATTTGCACTAAGCCCGGGATTGCTGGATTTTAGTGCGTTGGTTTTGCGGCTGTTTTGTTGTTGCTGCTGCTGCTGCATCTCCTCCGGTGTATGTGCGTGCGTGCGTGCACAACAGTGGGCGCTGTCAAAGTCAGTTGCTGCCGCAGTTGGATCTTCGTGTAGCACGATCGCACGTGGCAACGAAATTGAAGTAAAATGAGACAGCACGCTGACAGCAGGGCATCCACGGGATGCTGCTACGTGCCTGCTCTGTTGGTGTGGGGGGTCTCTGACACCAGGAAAATGGAGGAAAAGCCCGGTAGCACCGCCACCCCCCGGGTTCGCAACGCTATCAAAACGCGTCGTTCCGTGATCGTCAAGCGGAAGCTCTGAAGCGACTCCAGGTGTACCGAATTGCCGGTTGTACTGCTGCTGGAACTAAAGAGCCTCAAGGGAGAGACAGGGGTGCTGGTGTGAAAATTCGTTTAATTTGTCCGTGAAAAGCGAGCAGCTCAGCAGCAGCGGGTGCCGATTTAGTGTGACATTTTCAGGGCAGAGCCCATCCAATTTGCAACAACAGCACACAAAAAAGGGAAAACACAAAATGGGCAACCACGCGTAGAGCCCCAAAAGAAATGGAGACCTTACTGGAGACTCCTCTTACGGGTCCGAAACGAGGTGGGAATGGGTACCGTTCGTTTTATGGGACCACCGTTTGTTGTTGCTGCTGCTGCGTGTGTGTTGTTCCAGTGTTGTTTGGTTGCGTGCGGGTTTTCTTCCCTCTCATTATTCCTTCCACTTTTGTCCAATTCCCTCGGACAGTTGATGAGAGGACAGCAATCATTTTGCGCGAAAATACGGTACCTCCGGTACGAAACTGGAGCGCGCGCGATGGCTTATCGTCTGCGGCTACTTGTGATGATGTTGTTTGTGTTGTTTGTTGCTGTTGCTGTTGCTTTTGACCCGCTCCGGTTACTAGCGCAAGACAGAACGTACGTTCTGCACGTTAATCCGTTGTTCACTGACCCAAAAGGTGACACTAGACATGGCCATCTGATGCGCTCCGTTTATGTATTCCAACTGTAGCGGCTCCAGAATCACGCACACGATTCCGATTCCGATTCCGAGGGGCATTTAGTTGGCAGCACTTTCTGTAAAACTATTAGTTTAGTGTGTCACCGCTTTCTAGTTAAATCGTGTACCTCGCGCGGTTTGCATACACAAATGGTGGCGTCTCTCGTTCTCTCTCTCTCTCCGTGGAACACCATATGTTTGTGCAGCTTTTCACCCCTTGGTCGTATGTTGTGCTGCGTCCTGCTTGCAATGTTGCAACGGGCACACACCTGGTGCTGGATCGTCGTTCCCTCTGGCCCCGGGGAGGAAGTTTGTTTTCATTTCTCCGGACCCCTCTGCTCGATGATTCATGTACGACACCCTCGCTCGCGTGTCCTGCTGCTGTTCTACTATGCCAGCACCAACGCCAGCTCCAAGGTTTCACTTTTGCCACCATTGGCAAGCCGACATTTTCGGGACCGGTTCCCGGTTCCCGGATCAACCACGCCAAGCGCCATAAATTAAGTATCCCGCGCCGAACGGACCTTCCTACGGTCGCGCGTGTCCGCAATTCGCCGATTCTTCCATCGTTCAGTTCAGGTCCCGGTTTTGGCGCGTTGGCGCGATCGCGCCGTACGGCAACCTTAATCCTCCCAGAACGCGGACAACGGTCACGAGCAGTAGCAGCAGCAGCGGCAGCGGCAGCGGCGGTGGCGGCAACGCAGACAACAATCTCCAAGCTGAACGGCGGCGGCGCCAACAGTTGTTCACCTTCGAAGGTGATCGGACTATGGTCCATGGAGTGTACGCGCGCGCGAGCTACATATGATCGCAGTGTTGAGCTTAGTGTTTCGTGTGGTGCTTGAACAGGTCTTTGAACTGACTGACTGTCAGCCGGTTGCCTCCAAATCCTCCTTGACGACGATGTTTTGTTTGTCTCTTCCAATCACTCCAGCCTATGGCCGCCAGTAATTACGGAGCAGTTTATCTGGCAGTTTTTTTTTCGAGAATTTTGGGCGATGTTTTTGCTGCCCCGATCACGGATGTTCTTTTTGGGGGGATTTCCCCGATTCCAGACGAGCGTGAATGTGTGTCACACCGTGGGCTGTGGCCAACGCAATGGCGACTCATCGAACCCGCCGGGAATGGATTTCGAGCTGTGTAAGCAAAAGCATGACGTAAACCATCTCGCTGTGTTGCTGTTGTTGTTGTTTGTCATCAACCAGCTGCCGAACACACACACACAGGGACGAGCAAAAGTCGCGTCGGCGTGGCTCTGTATATTTGCTCGCTTTCTACCTTCAGCTCCAGCAACTTATTAACATCCCGATGACTAATGGTGTTGACTGTCGTAAGGTTGATTTATCGAACGTTTGCGAACATAAAATTGTTCGAGTTTGCGGGAGAAGTTATTGTTAAAAAAGGGAGGACGCTTCTTGTGTCATTAACCGACCCCGATGGCGGCCAAACGGAGGAGAGCACTTCATGAAGCGATTGAATTGCGCGCGCGTGATTGGAATACTGAAGCGATCGGTAATTCCCAGCAAAGTCGTGAATGCGAAATATATATATAAATCAAACAGCATAGACAGACCACTCGGCATTGGCCTTTCTTGAGCGACAGTTGGCCTCGCGGCGGACAGAGCGACAGAGCCTTTAATTACCGGACCGGAGCACTATGCTACGCATCGGAACACCCGGAACCTTTTTGATTGGCGACTTCCGGTTTTATGTTTTATCAGCAAATTAGTCCCCATCTCCCTGGCCTCAAGTCATCAAATCACACACCAGCACACCATCAATCGCACACCAGCGTACCATGTCAACCGTGGCGGAAAAGATGATTCCCGATGAAATCCTCTCCTCTGTCATCAACCATTGGGTTTGACGGTGAAGTGCCGAACCGGAATTGAAGCGATGATTTGATTTCGAACAAAATTACGGTTGACGATCACTTTGAGTTCTGTGCTGTCCGCGATGAAGTGTAGCCGTGGAAAGGGGAGGAGGGTCTTGTGTTAATTAATTTTTGATCACCATCTGGTAGCAAATTGACTGCCGAGGTTTTGAAATTAAGGATTGGATCCGTTCCTTCCGTGGTTCGGATGTTTATGGGCAACGTACGGAACGGAACGGATTGAGTGGAGTGTGCATAAGTGTGTGGCCTTCCTTCCCTCGTTTAGCCCTCCAAGACTTGTCACTAGAGGTTGTTCCGGACGAAGTTTCCTCAAAAATTTACCAATTGCCAAGCTCCGAACCGTGATCAAACGGAATTGCCACGATTGTTCGCTGAATCCGTTCTTCCGGAAATCGTCGTCCCACACGAGACATGGAGTGTAGAAAGTCCCTTCCACGGTCATAAGTACGCCACTTGCGAGGAAACGATTTACGTGAAGTGATTAATCGATTATCGCGCTCCCCAAGTAATCCGATCTTTGAGCGTAAGTGATCTCTGAGCACCTTTTTTTTTCGAGAGAGTCGACAGCAAAACTGCATCCGGTCCGGACCGAGCCGGGCGTGCGTGATGTATGCTCCGGATGTTTAAAAGCCCTGCGAAAGGTGCGAAAGTCCCCCCAGCCCCGAGAGATCTGGCACCTTGGTTTCACTGCTTTCCTTGGCCTTGGATTGGCCTCACTTTTTGGGGTGGTATCTTACCGGATTGCCGGAGAGAAAGGCCACCGGGCCGGCCGGGTTTTGTCACTTTTACTCACTTCCTTCCTGGAGCTGAAGAAGATGGTCCGTCGAAAGATGGGCCCCACGAAAGCCCCCTTTTCGGAAGCTGCTACATAATGATTTCTCATCATCATTCTCAAGAGGATGATCGTTTGCTACCTTTGGTGGCCATCTCGAGATGCTCTACCGGGAGACAGAGTGGTTCCGGTACTCGGTGCCAAACATAAATTTCAATTTATCTGTCAAATCGCGTGGCGCGAGCTTTGGCCATTTACCGAGTGCCGAGTGAAGTGCGAGACTTGGTTGGCCCGAAAAAAAAGGGCGAAAGTTGTTTTTCTCGTCATTTTCGTCCAAATTCCGGATCCGGAGCCGAAGTCTGTTTCACTTTTTTCCCCGCCCTTTTTTCAGTCGATTCGGTGCCGGACAAATAGTTAGTGCCCGATTAATTTGGTGAGCTCGGCGACTGTTGATTGGCGGCAGTGACGGTGACGGTGGCCTAATAATCACGCCGCTCCCCGGGCGCTGACTTGGGAGTCGGAATCGGGCCCAATTAATGTTTTACACTGCTCGGACTCAGCAGTGGCACCCCTGGTTGGACAACCGATTGCCGGGACAGTGCCGGTTTGCCGCACAATCAAAATGCAGCGTGCAGATGATCATGCTCTGGAGCTCTGGAGAATGAATAAATGATGCCGCCCATCATTGAGTCATTCGGTTTTTCCGTCGCTTTTAAAAATTGAACCATTATCTTTGGTCGCCCCCCTGGTGCTGACGATTCGGTGATAGAGCGTTCCTTTTCCTCCAGCACGCACACCACTAGCATCCAGTTGATTCGAGACCGGCTTCCTTGCAGCAACACTTCATTCGCCGCCCTTCGACAAGAAACTGAAAACACCAATCCAGGTGACCCCTTTTTCCCGGCCTTCGCGTTCCGGTCGCTCCCGTTCCGATTCCTCGATAGCCACAAAACGCAACCGGAATCCATCTCTGCTCTGCGCGAGTGGCGAAAGTGGTGATAGAGGAAATGCACCTGGTGATGATGGCCTTGATGCAACCACCAAGTGGCCACCACAAAGCTAACACAACCGTGAGACGCACGCCATGAACTAGAACCAGATTCCTTCAAGTTCCAGGAACTGCGGACCGGGCGCGTTGATGTCGCACCGTCGCTCGAGTGTTCGACAACTGGTCGCGTCGCGCGTCCTACTTACGGATCGCGCCGGCGAAAACAACAAATCCAACGTTGGGTTCGGTTTTGAAACCTGTTCTAGTAGTAGTGCTCATGACGACAGAGGTCTGTATCCCCCTCGAGGACTAGCGCAAATCACGGACGGGGCGGAATACACGGTCCGGTGACTCACAAATTGGTTCGAGTTGATGGATGATTGTTTTCAATTAGCTTAATCGAAACCTCGCACTCGCTTACGCTTATTTCACGCCATCGCCCCGTGATCGTAGACAGAATTGGCCGGACGGTCGCTTCTACGTCTTATTTCCGATCCGATTGGTGCCAGCAACGAGAATTTCCAGCCAAACGATTCAAACCATTTCCATTTTCGTTGGCGCACACTTATCGTGAGATCGAACGATCGGACTGATCCTATTTCTCTCGATGCCTAGACATGGTGCAGGTGAAAAGAAAATTCATTTTTCGCGCTTTCGCGCGGCGAGTTACACGCCATTGACCATTTGACGATGATTCCTGGCGTCCGTGACCCCACGATTCTGCCCCGATGCGGAAAGCGAAGTCTCTCTCATAAAATCGGTCGGCTCTCGGAGAAGTGCTTAATGCCCGATCGAATCAATCACCTCGAGTTTTATGAGAGTTTCGACTTGACTTGACTGCCACGACTTGTAGTATAAGACGTGAATAGTCCGAGTCCGTATCGTACCACGCGAGGTATAAAATTAAAGGAGGAGTGTGATAAGTGGCGCTGACGATTCGCTGATTCGACTTAATGCAACGAAAACCATTAACATGATCTATGGGCGCTCCCTGCAACCATCTTCTGGCTGCTGACGGACGGACTTCCTCGGTCATAATGCCGCTTCGTAGCGGCCGAAGCGTGTACTGGGCCATTCTCGGTTGCGGACGATTAATGTTGACTGTTGTTCTTTCTCAACGTTTTTCCCCCAAGGCAACCGATGATTCATCGTTCTGTTGTCCGACCGGCTGTTCTAACATGGACGTACCCCGGTACTTCCGGCACTTCAGAACTCCAGCACTAGTAAAAGCAGTATAAGCAGAAGAAGAAGTATCAAACACCGATGAAGAGAGAGGAAGTCAGCGACAGTGACGTTGCGGTAGTTGCTCCCTCTCTCTCCCTGCACGTCTGGTGTACGTGTTTGCCGGGAAACCGAGAAAGCGAATCGCACGCATATAGATCGCGCGGCGGCTATCCAACGAGTCCAGAGTTTCCTCCAGCTTTTCGATACGGTTGGTTAACCACCGGTGCTGGCGTCGGGAGGAGTACACGGGATATAACAGTTCCCCTTCGGACAGACGTCTTGGCCTCTCCCTCGATCGTGGGCAGTTGAAACGCGTTCCGACGATCGCGTAGGTGCCACCGCACGCATGGGCGATTTGACGGTGGTAGTGGTGATGGTGGTGTTCTATTCGCGCCCGCACGTGCCCTCCAAAAAGGCCAGTTCCGCTCTTCCGGTCAGTGTCGGTCCACATTTCGTTTCTTCGTTTTTGTTTTCTCTCGATCACTAAACCCCGTTGGACTTAATTGCGGCTAGTTGGACTTTTACAAAGTCCAACCCCCGGTTGTTTTGATGTTGTTGCTGCTGGCTGCCGGTTACAGAAGTTACAGAGACCCACGCGTTACCGCATGGACGTCACCAGAGCGGCGCTTGATTTTCGAGTAGCAGCAGCAGCAGCAGCGACAGCACGGGAACTGGTCCGTTGCCCCGTAGCGGAGGTAATTAAAGTATTATGGAGGAAGGGAATGGTGAAGGGCTTAATCCGCTTGTTTATGTGACGTGCACGAGTTCGATAGAAAGAGGGGGCGTCGTAAAGGTCGTCAGCTGGAAGAACCTGCGGCGGGGCTACTATCGTCAGCATCATCATCGACGCCATATGCGGTTCGGTGACATCCGTAACTTTGTTGCCTGGAACCGCTGTGGATGCCAGCTGTTTCCACTTATGTCTCCAGCGCCATTACAATCACACGATCACACACACACACAGAGGGCCAGGATCGAATGCGGACATCTCACGGCCTGCGGCAGTCGCGAGTTGCATAACGCGCGCCGATACCACCGCCTCTGATGATGGCGTCGAATGATCGACCCTCCGTCGCGATTCAAACCAAAAATGGCCATTCGGTGAGGCTGTTGAGGCCGCTTCCATTGATTGGATTTCCATGTCTCCTTTTGTTTCCTTCTCTACTCATTGGTCTGGGAGCTGCTGCAAGCGATACACCACCACCAACCGAGAAGAAGGAAGAAACCATCCAAACATGGATGGGGTCAGTACAGGGAAGAAGAGAAGGAATCGATCCGTCCGCCGGGGCGTTGCTCAACACTCACAGCCAACATAATGATCTGTGCAAAATCGAAAGCCCATATGCATAACACACGACGCCGAACATGGACCCACCGCCTGGTAGACTGGCCTGGTAGCCGATTGTAATGCTGTTAATGACGGTTGAACGGTGGATGATGGACAGCACTTATCAACAAGTTGCTGCTGTTGCTGCTGCTTAGCATATCTGCCAAATCGCACGAGCCCCTCGAGCAGTGTGCGGAAAGAGTTGCGGAGAAAATTGGATTAAAAGCCAAAAGCGGCTTTGGCGCGCGCCCGCTCCGGAGCACGCACCAAAACTTCGTCTTCCTACTTCTGGTGTTTCATCGGTCGTTCATAAGGCTCGGGCGTGTGGGGCTGCGGCTGTGGCTACATGCTTACATGATCAAGTGGGCCAACCGAGGGCTGTTCGTTCGGGGCCATTGCCAGTAGGACAATCGATCACGCGCGCGCCCGCAAGCTGCTTGTTCGGTTTGCTTTGTTTTGAAGGAGGAACACACGCATCGTCTTTAAGTCGAGTAATTATGCGCCGCGTTCCTCTAGTAACATGGCACCATATCGTGGTTTATGGATGAGGCTCTAGAGTTTTAGCATCTGGCCCCAAAACCGTTGAAGGTTGGAAGTACTGGAAGGTACAAAGTCAATGTACCACACGCCACCACAGCTGAAGGTCTAGTGATACACACACACAAACACAGAGACCGCGGATCTAAAACATGAGGTACGTGCCGTGTGGGAGAGAACAGATTAACCTTCCAGCTCCAGTGGTAGCAACAGAGTGTATGGTGCTAACGAAACGGCACGAATCGTAATTTACATCTCGGTCCGCGTGTGTGTGTGTGTGTGTGTGGCGCTGGAGTTGAGGCCAGGGTTTGATGACTTCATTTTCTCATCGTTCTGGGAAGACTGCATCTGGCATTGGCACCGTCCATTAATCTTAAATTACAGACCGCTGCACCGTAACAAAGACATATCACGCAGGCTGGCAGCAAAGCCCTGGAGCATCGGTGCATCGGGCCCCCCCTTTTTTGTAACTCGCTTTCGGAGTTCGTGATGCACCAAGTGATGCTCGCCTTGATGGCGCGGCGCGATGTTGCAGCAGCAGCAGTAGCGAGATAGAAATGGAATTCTTATTTCGTAACAGATAAACCCCTTAAACGGAGATCAGAGAGAGATGGTCTCTCAACTTTCGGGACGCTCCTAAGCAGCTCTCTGGTTTCTCAAGCACCTCAAGTCGGCCAAGTAAATTCCTTATCATGGCGCGCGGCACTACTTTCGGTGAAAACAATCGTCCAGATCACCCTTCCCCAAATGGCCCGGTCTGTGGATTACACAATAATGTGTATGTGCGCGGGCGCGCGTTGTGGTGGACGCGAGGTGACCGAGTAAAGCTTTTCGCTTTCTTTCTCTCTCACCCGTCGCCATTTCGAAACTCGGCCAGTTCGATGCAAAATTGATGCAAACATGACGCAACTGCGCTGGTGCTGCGGTCTTCCGCTTTAATGTTGTGGCCGATTTTCCTATTTTTTTACTGTCGGTTTTATCAAACAATAGGTGTGTGCGCGCGCCGCAAGACTGCCGCATAACGCCCAGTCCATTTGTGGGGCGATGTTTGCGCTGCCGTTCAAGCGCTGGAACGCTGTTGCTGTTGCTCTTCTTCCCTGTTCCGCCATCGGTTCGGTTCGGTTCGGTTCTGGTACGGAACGGTCAGTGTGCCACCAATCTGTGGTCGGTTGCGTCAAAGCGATGCGCCAGAGTGCGCCTGGGCTGGAGCTGAGCTACAGACCACAGTGAAAACAATGAAAACATAAACCGAGACACACCAGGGTGGTCCCGTTGGTGGCAGGACTGGCAGGCAGGCAATCGGGTGGGGACAACAAGAGACATCATGTACCAGTGAGTGTCATTGTTGCTTTGGATGGGAGGGAGAGAGGTCTCCCAAGCGTATGATGTATGCTCCCCGCAACTCTTCGTTGTCAACGTGTGGGAAGAGGAGACAAATCTAACTCAAACGTCACAACCGCAGCCGCGAGAGTGCAAGTTTGATTGAAGCATAAAGCCGGTAGCTGTGGAGGAAATGCAGGGTGAGGGGGCCTCTACGAACGGATGTTCCAAACGGTGACCCCAATTACTGCAGCGGGAGTATGGAAAAGGGTTCGCTATGCTCATACATAATGCGGGGAACGATAGTTTCGGTCTGCTGCCGAATGCAGACAACGAGGCAGAGAGAGACCTCAAACCACGTGTCTAGTGCAGCCAGAGGGCCAGAGGGCTTTTTATGCTTGCCACCGGCATGCGTGTACGTGTGTAGGTGCAGACCGCGTAATTGTCCATTCATCAATTCCTCGTGTAAAGGAAATGTTGGAAGACAAACACACACCCACCCAAGTACCCACCGGGGAGCTCGACCACGGTTGCCTCGAGCTTCATTAGGTTTGTGGCAGCCTCTTCCGGTTAGGGTAGTGCGTGGGCCGTCTTGGATAGCTCATTGTTTAGAGGAGATTCCCGTGTGCCCACAACTATGCACAGCAGTCATCGGACTCATTTGCATACACCGCGAGATGCAGATAATGGCGCGGAGGCTCTGATGGTTTTGATTTGAGCGCTTCGACTCTTCCTGAAGCTGCAGTAGCCTCAAGCTCAGAGTGATGAGCTTCTGCTATTTGTAGTTATTTAAACGAGTAAGCCAACATTACTACCACTAATGATGATACGATTGTTTGGTGGAAGTGATTGTCGTTTGATGAATTGCCGGTTCAACATAACAGCTATCAGCGCATCACGGCGCATGCGCAAACACGTTCAATACATCATCATTATTGGTAGCTTCAGATGAGGAGGACTAGGCATCTTTCTACTGTATTATGCAAAATAATCACCACCCTGTGGGGAGTCTTTAGTGTCTCAGCCCCGGGGGCTACCTTTGCAGATGCCGACGTCTAGTGCCACCGGACCAGTGACTGGTGACGATCTCACTCACTTATCAATCGATCGATCGAACGCCCGGTCGACGAGTGTGTCATCATCATTTCCGTTCATTAACACACCACGAGGTACCGTTGTCTCGGTGGCGTCTTCGACGAAGAAGTCGCTCGTGGAGGCAGATCGTTCGATTACGTTGCTCTCGGCGACGATGTCGCTAGAAGTGAAACCATCCTCGACCTGCTGGTATGTCACGTGCAGGACTGCCGGAGATGTTTTTTTTTTTCATGGAGCTGCTTGGAAAGTGTTGACTAATGGTCGTTGTTTGCCTTATCGCTGCTGTTGCACACCCCCACGCAAGCCCGGATGGGGACGAGGTGAGAGTCACGTTCCTGGTGATAATTAAATAGTCGAGCTATTGCTCACCAATTACACGCGCTAAGGGAGCTCCCCCGGGGTGGATTAACTGGCAGGTACTGTTTCAAACAAGCACGCACACAAATGTGATAAACATGATTTGCAAGCAATAACAGGAGACACCATGAGACAATGAGTAACTAGTAGCTTGGTATTGATCGAAAGTCATCGATTTCTAATTTGAAATAAAACCTCAAGTCCCCTGCCTCTGCCCAGCTAATGACAAATCACATTTCGATCACTCGATCTGGATGTCCAATCTTGCTGAACGCGCCGGCACCGGCACCGGCACCATCGCCACCACTGTTCAGCCGAGCAGAAAGGCATAAATCGAATTTAATTCAAAAGAACCTTTTGCTAGCGGAAAATTGACGCAACTGGAGCGTACAGATCTTTTGCGTGTCTTTTTGTGGTCGAGACATTTCTTCCGCTTGCCTTGCGGCTGCGCGTGCGAACCGCATCCAAATTTCCACCGGTCCACGATTGCGGTAAGGCACACGCTCTGTGAAATTGGGAATCTGTCACAACACCCGGCCATTTTCCTTCCTTCGTTCCGTGTGCCGCGGCTTCTCGGCGGCGTTTTTCTCCCGGAAATCCGGAATATATCGTTCGTCAAAATACCGTCACCGTTGTGCCGAATGTGGCTCGAGACAGCAAAAGTACGAGCCAAACGAATCGGTTCGATGTGTGGCATCTGCGATGCTGCTGCGAGCGGGTCCAGGAAGTGATCATTAAATTGTCATTTATCAATGGATATCACTTCTCGGTGATGGAAGAGCCCTCTTTACGGTTAGTGTGCGGAAGAAGGACCTCAACCAACAACTTAATGGTTTCCATTAAGTATTCTAATAACAAAATTGAAAACCTTGTTCAAAGAATAAAGGACTTTTCGACACGATCTACTACACGCAGTAACGCGCACCAAATGTTTGCTGCAGAAGAAGGTGTCTCAAAACTTTCCATTTCTTGCGTAACCTACTCGTCGTCGCAATCAGCAGTGGTGCTTCTTCCTTTTGGAACCCAAGAAAGCAGGCAGCAAAAGGGTCCACTAAAGTGGTTACGCTGGAAAGGAAGAGAAAGGTGCCCCCAGTTGTCATAATACAGTCACAGGCGAGTTTTGCATGCTCGAGCACAAACAACGTGACATGGAGGACATGGCTATGAATGCGGCCTGTTACGAGCAATACATCATAAAGCACCTGTGCTGAAAATGTTGCAAACGGTGGCAGCACATCACATGACAGCGCAGGTTACGGTCTACGGAGTTAATTACGCGCTTTCGGGGACAAAGGACAAGGTTCTCGGACAAAAGAAATGGATTTAGAGGAAGTTCTTCATTTACTACAATAATTATGCTTCCATTCGCTATGGTCCGCGGTTGCGTCCGGTTGTTAGCTTGGATTTGCTAATTCATTTTTTTTTATAGATATCATAATAATTTCAAGCAATAAATTGGTGGAGGATACTCGGTATTATTCTCGCGATCTGCCTAGTGCGGCCACGGGGTAAAAGAGTCACCACGGAATGCCCCACGAGCGCGGTGGCAACGCGCTCGACTGCACTCGAGTGTGTAGCGAATGGAACGGAATGGTTTTTTCCTTGACCTTCGATGCTGGAACTGGTTTTTCGATGCAGGCCAGGCCAACCGAATCGACCGGGAGCAGGGGCAAGCGGCACGAGCACGAGCACGAGGCGATAAGCAGCATCCGCTACCAGCCGGCCGATCACGGCGCGGTCCGCTGCTCATAATGAGAATAATCTTATGTTTTTGAATACTAAACACCCGTGCACAATGGCCACCGAGCGCTGAGTTATGACACGGACAGACGAAAATCCGATTCTGCGGTCCACGATTCTCTGATCCGAATGCCGATGCCGGATGGCGGATCAGGTGGTTCTGTGTTTTTCTAACGTGCCAAGCGAAACCATCAGCGGACGTGTTGCTGTTGTTGTTGTGGAGGTGTTTCATCAGGTGCAATTAGTATTCGATGGCACCTATTCGGTATGCACCATGATCCGGGGCCACAATGCCAGGGGCCACCGCCATGTTTGCTGCATATATTGCTGCCGAGGCAAGGCTTCGTGTGGGACGCAAAAGTACGCCGAGAAGCGATCTGCATACGCCTCGTTGAAGCGCTTTAGCATCATAGATTCAAGGAACTAACATCCTCAGGCCGTTGGTGAGGCGTGCAATGGTGAACAAGAAGAAAATCGGCATTTTTTTTTTCTACCGGCGGCACACCCGGATCGGATGTGCCCGGCCTACTCTGTCTGTCTGTCACTTTGCTAGATAGTGCAATGGTCACTGAGACTGAGTTTTGTTTCTCACGACCAAAAAAAACCAACTAAGATCCCAGACACCGGACCGGTACTAATTTGCATAATAATAGGACGAACGGCCAACGATGGCGACGATGGCCAACTTTCCCTTTTTTCTGCTGCTTTTCCGCACGTCGATCGATACGGAGCTGGCCAGTCTGGCAGCTAGCGAAGGGAGAAAGGGTTTAGGCTGCCGCGTGGTCAGCGCGAACTCTGAACTTGACGAGTCCATCAGGCGACGTGACGTGTGAGCCACGGCATCGTGTGAATTACACTTCTTTCTGTGATTTTCTGTCGCGCATTCCACGACACCGGAGGCCTCGTTGTTGCACTTTGCGCCCGCGACAGACAGAGAAAGAGAGAGAGAGAGAGAGGTAGAAGTGCATGGAAATCAATTAGCTACCACGTTCCACGCTCTCTTCCGGTTAACTCTAGCTTTTGTCACCGAGACCACCGGCAAACGAATCTTCTTGCGACGCCCTCTCGCACCAGGGAGCGGCCACAAACCACCATGCTGGCCCCAATCCACCGCGCCTCCGAAAAGTAAATTCGAAAGTGATTGCGATTGGGGGGTATTGGTGAAGTTCACTTTTTGCAACAAAAAAAAACCCAACAAGCAAGATTGTGGCCACCATTGCGTGGAGTTTCTTCCCGCAAAAATTAATCAACCGCAACCGACCGCGGCGGCTAACGAACGAACCAAGGACCGGCCATGTCGTGTCGTGGGGGGGGGGGGAGGGTTTGTTTTTTTTGGGGCGAAAATTGGGCAATTATAAGTAATTGGCCGTGGAGAGAATAATGAATGAAAGGCCGACGAGCCGGGCGGCCGGGGAACCGTCCACAAATGGCGTTTCCTGTCATGATTTTTCCGTCGCTTTTTGAGATATTGAGCTTCAAAAACGGGGGAAGATATGTTAATTCAATTTCCAGCCAAAGGGATGCCTCAGTTTCATCATCAGCAAATGACGATACGCAAAATGATTGCGGCGTTTGCGGCTTTTTGGATTTTGTGAACCTCAAACACCCGAAATTCTCACCGTAAAAATGCTTCCCCTTTTTCATTAAATATATGAAACGAATTGTACCACGTAAACCACGGCGTACGGACTCTCCAGTTGACCGAAACGCCCCAAATAATTCAGATTCTGGGTTTGTGGAACCCCCGGAGGCGGCCGTCCAATGGTCGGACACAAGTATTTGTGGCGAATTATGTGCGGTACACCACATCCGCCTGACCATACCGCTACCTCTCAGTCATTCTTGTGTTGTGTGTTCCGTCCCCGGGCCGGTTCGGTAAGTTATGGGGCCGCCAGACCAGTTGGTGGTGGTGGCGGCGGCAGCTCGGTCCATTCGGTACGGCTTGGCATCGCCGCAATTGCCGTCACGAATTATGCTGACGGATACTGCCATGACCTCAAATGTTGTTGAAAAAGTGCGCAAAATGAATCGGATGTAGCGGTGGTGACCACACCCCAGAAGTTAATGGGAGTTGATACCTTTTGTGTGGCATTTGTGTGGCATGTTCTACAGTATTCCGATGAAAGAGTTTGATGTGAGCAATCGAAATGAGGTTATGTATTACTGAAAGTTGTTTTAAAAGTGACGTCATCGATGTAGTGACGTTGGTCATTATTTTTTGAAAGTTTACGCTCCAAGTCAGCGACCTTACAGACGCCTTACATGGCTTAGTCCAAACCACCAGCCGAATCCAGGACAGAACGTCCACATAATTCACTAGAAATAAAATAAAAAAAACCTGTGTGAAAGTAGCCCATCCGTATTAACGCCTTCGTCGAATGGCGGGTTTTCCTTTTTTGGGGAAACATCCCATTCCCCGATTTCGCGGCTGGTGTGGATTCAAATCAAAATCCACTTGTTCTGACCACAGCTTGAGAACGCCGATGTGGTCGATTCGTTCTGGCAATGAATCGTCGTTCCATTCTCCGCCACTTTTTAAGCCGTTCCGAAGAATCCTTCTCCTTCCCGGGTTCCAAAATTGCTTTTAATTGGACAACTGTTCGGAGAAGTCCTATATTCTGTGCATCCCACGCTTACCGGTACGCATCTATCGTCAAAAGGCCATAAAATTTGCCAAGCTTTTTGTGTTAGATAGATGGCAGCAACAACGGAACGATCAACGTGTGACCGTGGGCGCAATTTATTGGAAATGAACAAATTATTAAAGGCCCTTTCCGTCGCCGTCGCGTCTCTAATTCGACTCGTCTTTTATCACCATTCCCCTCCCCTGATCGATGAGCGCATGTGAAAAATCCCATTGGCCCTGCATTACGAACCAATCAATGGCTGCCCACGCAGCTAATTTGATGATCCCCAGCCCGAGCCGAGATCCGGGAGTGAATGGCGCGCACTGTTAGGAGCGCACCAGCGTAACACCAACGACCGTTGGTTCCATATTTCAAAAGGCTTTTAACGCCGAAACACCTACTCCTATTGATGACTCCCCTTTCGGTTTGTTGCAGGATTTCCTTCGAGTAAGTTCGAACGATTTCCTCAGAATCACGTCCACGTCCAAAGGGGAATCCAAAGTATCTCCGGTGGACAATTGAATGTGTCATGTTGAAACTAAACGAAAACGACCCATTTGTTGGCCGCAACAACAACAGCAACAACAACCGAGGCTAATTCCACGGACCATGCGCTTTCACTCCCAAACATTTTTCGGGGCCCTTTCGACGCTGCAATCCGGGGCCCTTGGGGGGCACTTGTCTGTTTGAAACTTTCCTTTCCTGCCGCGTGTGCGCACACACACTGCACTCACGGGTCCTTCTACACTCACGACTTTCACGTCTCCATTAGAGTATTAGGTATTCTCTCTCTTTCTCTCTGTCCCCCTTCCCCTTAACCTCAAAGTGTCAACTTGAAACTGCAATTAAAGTATCGCCAATGAATCGCGCACACGGCGCGGGAATGTCAGTGTTCCTTTCGTCTGGGTTGCATTTGAAATTAGGCTCACCGCTCGTTCGCTCGCTGGCCAGCCGGCGGTGCACACCGGAAACTCGTTTTGCCACTCGAAGCTCGACCGATGCGCTGAAAGATTGGTCAAGCACCGCGTGCATGCGTGCGTGTGTGCTCAGCTGACAGACACACATCAGCACAGCTGGCGCCCTGTGACATGTCTATTGTGCCCGGACGCGCTACAGTGTCGTCTGCTCTCACTCTGCTCTTGAGAGTCTTGTCACACTTTCCTTTGGGGAGTTACATGACGGGTTTTGTTTGGAAAAATCGACCCCTTGGTCGACGGGTAAGCAATAATCCCACACGAACACATCGCAGTTGCTGTAGTGCAGCAGGAATGTCAATGCTTCTCATCCGCCCCGTAGACATTAAAGTGCCGCCAGCACCAGACGGTCATCATCTCTATCTCTCTCGAATGTCTTGTGACATCAACAATTATGTTGCTCAGCGCGACATACAACGTTGTGTGTGAGTCAACCACACCGAGGAGTGTGTGTTGTAATGTCGATCGATCATATTGATCAAGTTTTTGGACCCCGATGGCTGCCCATGGTCAACAACTTGGCCAACTGGCGTGGGCCGGGGAACGACGTGGTGGACCTGAAAGTGTGGTCTAATGTGAAACATCACTTAGAGGCTTAGAGGAAGGTGTCTGGAGGATTTATAATGGGACCACAGCTCTACTGCTCTACGGCGATGACGCGTCCGCAGCTTCCAACACCAAGAACCGGTACCGGTGTTCCGACATCAATATTTATAATCCGTTATATTTCGATCGGGTTCGGGCCAACTTTTGGGGTTGGCAGCCGATTTCGATATTTTAGTTCGAAATTTATGCGTCAATCTGACTTACCCTTATACGGATTTGGCGGTTACGTATTGCATCCTTTCCATTCCATTTTCTTGTTGTGCTCACTTCAGCTACTCCATCGGTCAAGGTTCTCGGTGGTGGTTCTCGTGACCGTCGGATTCGGGAATGCAAGTGGACTTTTATGTCCACGCCAGGGCGTGTAATGTCAGAGGAATGGTGATGATGGCGGTTGTTTGCTACAGGAAGCCACTAAAAAACCAATTAGGAATACCCGGTCCTGATACACGCGCCTTGATAAGCGCAACCGGCATGCCGAGATAGAGTTGTTCGCAGGAGAGGAACGCAGCAGCACAGACGGCCAGTGGCCATTACAGTTTCACACACAAACAAAAAGTGTCATAAAGCTGGGACTTTCCATTTCAGTTTCCAGTCGTTTCCAGTCGTTTCATCTGCTGCTGCCGGTGCTGCTGCTGCCACCACCGAGCGCGTGGCTAAATGGCGCGTCTTTATTGTCCCCTTGAACTCTAGGACGATCCATTAAAACTTGTCGGCCCGGGGTTGACCGGTTTTGATCGTTTGTTCCCGGGGGTTTGCGGTTCGTTTAGCGTTTAGAAGCACAGCTTCTTCAGTCCGGGGAATTTCAACATTTGTTTCTGATTTGTCACGCTAACTAATGCGTTCGTTGCATAATGGCCGCTCAGACTGGTGACGGTAACGAGTGCTCATCGCAGGTGTCCTCCTCCGTTAATCCGTCGGCGAGTGATGGTTATCCCGAGAAGATGCCGCCATCGTATCGATACCGCCATCAGCAGAGCGATTAGATAATCAACGTTAATCGATCCAAGCAACCTCCACGGAATTCTCTTAAACGATGCATTAAAAATGGGCTTCGATCGGCCACCTCCAGGCCTTCAGGCGAGAGACGACGTCGAAGCCAAGTAGTAATCTTATTACACATTCAAGCAGCTGCGCCTATTCTGACTAGCTAGTTACTAGCTAGTTACTAGCAGCAAGTAGAATGGCGTAGGAAGTCTCCACTCCGCCACTCCGGTTCGGGCCTTAGTAGCTTAACCATTTAGCAATAATCGTTTCTGGCGCAATACAACACACGCAAATGATGGCACCATTCTGACTAGAGCGCCTGTAGCGGCCCTAGAGATGAGTAGCGGGTCCGTTTTTTTTTCACCCACTCACAACACAACAACACACCAGGAAGTGCACTGTGCGTCACTGAAGGGATGCACCGGCATCCCCTGATTGCATCTGATTGCCAGCCTGCCAGTGTATGCGGTCCGTTATGGCGCTGCTGATTGCAAAAATTAACGTCGTCTTCCTCTGGTGGGCACGCGCGAGTTCTAATTACAGTTGCAAGCTCTCTTCCCCTTTCACTTGGAAGACGCATCGTGCATTCTACCACCATCACCACCATCACCACAATGCATGCCCATTACTACCGCCTCACCAGTGCCTAGTGTTAATTGCAATCTGTGTTTTTTTTTTGCGTGCGCGCGCCCGATGTTAATTGTAAAATGCTCTTCATTTCCTTGTGGTGTGAGCACACACACACACACCGTTTCGGTTTACATCGATTTCTGAAGCGCGAACGCCGCGCAAACACTGGCCAGCAGCCAGTCTCGAGCTGATACAAGAAGTCGTTTCTTGCCAAACGGAGCCGCTACCTACACGCGCTCCGACAAGACGTATTTTAAGCCCCACGCAACCTACACACACCGCACCGGTGGGGAATACGAATCCGCATTTTCGGCATTCTGCACACTTCAGATTCAGATCTGGCTTGGCCTCCGGTTGCCCGGGTCCGGTTGAACTCCAATGGCCCGGCGAATTTATACTCAAGAGACCCGGGGACAGTGAGTAATAAGCAACAACTCCACTCCGTTGATCGGTTAATTGTTATTCAGTGAAATGTTAAAAACAAATTCCTCAACAACGCCTTACGCCGCCAATGGAACTTCCTTATGTTCTACCTACCAGAACGAGTTTGATGGCGTCAGGAGCGTTCAGGTTCCTGGTTTCTCGGCGTTAAACAAACACTTGTCCGTCAATCCCACGCGGTAACGGTGTCGCGCGATTTCGGATACTAAACTAAGCTTTCCTGGTTCGCAGTGGATGCCTGAGTCAGCAGCAACCGCAGTGTCTGTACAATATTGAATGTGTTGTGTTAAGATCGTTTTCGTGTACCATTCATCGTGCAGTAGAATTATTAGTAAGAATCAATCCACAGTCTTTTTCACACATTACAGAAGTTCCCGCGAGTGCAATGTAGTGCTAATTGGTAAACGAAACTTTAAAACGAACTTTCGAAAATTGTGCGAACTCGAAACCGGTGACCGCGGAGATCATCCGAAAACAGAAAACAAAGTGTAGATTGTGATTGCAAGAAGGCAACGGTGGTATAACAACATGATGTGCTGCAGGAAAGCAACAGTGAACAAATAATGAAAGATGTGCCTAGTGCGAGAATAACGAGAGTTAAACCGTAGCAGCAGTAGTAGTTCATCGCCAACGCCGCGATCGATTGGTGATCTCTGCGTAAAGTGAGGCAGGAAGACGGAAACGGGACGGAAAATGCTCGATTCGGAGCTGTATCCACGCGGCGGCGGAGAACACGGACACCATCACCATCATCACCATCATCATTATAAAAGCCATCACCGGCACTATCATTCCCCTTCGCCGCATCACCATCTGGCGGAGCGGGAGCGGAAGTCGCGATCCTCGCCACGCCATCACCATCTACAGCAGAGCGAGAATGGCGAGAAGCTCAAGTATCAGAACGCCTTCAGCAGCTCGGTGGGCAATGTTGGCAGCAGTGGCGGTGGTGGTTCCTCATCACCATCGGACAAGTACTACAACAAGTACTATCCTCAGCACATCCTGTCGTCCGGTAGCGGTGGTAGTGGTGGATACTTCGATCTGAGTGACAAGCTTGACAGCTTGGGATTAGGTGGCGCCGGAAGTCGTAGTTCGGAGAAGAGCAGCCTAATCAGTGGCAGCGGTGGCAGTGGGTTCAGTGGAGGTGGTGCTGGTGACAGTAACAACAACAACAGTCATCACCACAATTATCACCACAGTCACAACCACCATAACCACCACCACCACAACCAATCGTCGGGGAAGGCGAGTGCGCTGAGTCACGGGAGTGATACGGCGGCCGGGAGTGGTAGTACTGCTAGTGGGGGGAGTAAGAAACGGACTATCGTGTTGGTGGGTGATGGGCGAAGTCGGGTGCGTCGCGTGGTACGGACACAAACGCGACAGATCACGGTCGTGAGCTACTCGGGGCGGAAGAAGGAAACGGAAACACACACCAGTCATCACGCGACGATAGTCAGGTGAGATCATGTGAGGATTGTAAGGGGTGAGGATCGCCTTAGAAGACTGAGGAGCATTCGATGATAAGCAGATTGGATCACCGTAAACTCGTTTCTAAAATATTGATCACTTTTGACTGAGTTGACTTGACTTGACTGTTCCTTTATTCTCGTCTATTTCCAGGTAATTAAGCGATCCCATCTACCCTCTGCGATCATCTACGATCCGAACTACGATGCGATGTCAGATAAGTCAGATTTCGAAACGGTTTTCACACATTTTCACCATTATTCGGTTGGCGATCGTGATGCTACCGTTTGTGATGACGATGCGCCTCTGTTTCTCTTATTTTTACCTATTCTACGCCACACCACTAATTGCTCCCCCGGTGGGCAAATCATAGTTTGCGTCATTCACGGGACGGGACGGGACGTAATAGACATGAATCTTGCGCGGACTGAAACTGAACTGTCATCTTTTCTTGTCAGTCAGCCGGTCATTGTGTTCAGCGAGACAAGATGAGTTTTGTTTTAATTTGTGACTCAAGAAAACAAACACACAATGTTGTACCCCGTTCCTGGCCTCCTGGCCGGCCGCCCCCCGGGCTTTAACTCACTTTCATCTGCGCGCTAACTGACCGTGTTCGCGGTTTAGTTCGCTTGGTTGGTTCGCATGGGAACTTAATTGAAAGGCGACCGTGTAACGAATCCGCGGCAGCGCGTGTTGCTCCTCTCCGCTGTGAATGCGGTGAAAATCATCGTACAAAGATTGATGATAAATAATATGAGTGAGCCCGCGCCCGATTTGAGCTTCGTCAACCACCAACAGCCGCACCGCACCGCAACGGCCAGATGCCAGATTTGTGTCGATTATTACGTAAATGAAACCACAGCCACGGCCGCCAGCGGAGAGTCATAAAGTGAAGTTGTGCCTTGTAAAGGTAAAGTGCAAAGTGCAGATTCCATCGATGATGATATGGAATAAATTAGCTTCGAAGCCCCTTGGTGTTCGATCGAAGGGAAGATTGCTTAGGTAGATGAGATTATGCGTAGATTAATGCAATATTTAGCGCCGTTCGAGCACAAGGGGGAACATGGTCAGTCGTCGAGCGTGAGAAATTGATCTCTCGTCATGAGCGCACGGTTACATTTGGACGACAATCATTTGGCTTCGATCATCAATCGAAGTAAAATTGGATAGGAATTTTATAGACGAACTGAGGCGACACACAGACACACATACACACCCGTTAAGATTTAGTGGGCAACACATGATTCACACCGTCTGTTTACTTTGGATTCCATTCGTCCAAAGTGCCACGGAAGGATGTGTCATGCGATTATCGCAAACGAGCCTTCGCGCCACCAAATTATACGTTTCCGTTCCCAGCTAGCAGCAGCAAAGCGAGCCCAGAGTGTAGCAATAGCGTATGCTCGTGTCACCTTCCACGTCCTTCACGATGCCAAAACGTTGTGTTCTCTTCATTAACATCCGTCGATGGGCCCCGGGTTGAGGCCAGCGTGTGAAGTGACCACATTTCGTGGGCCTGAAGTTAAGGAAGTTTTAGCAACATCATTGTGCCCCCACCCCAAAAGAGCAGAAAACAAAAGTACAGAACTGCCTCGATGCTAGATTTATCTCGGAATCTGCATAAATCCTCATCAAACGGATTTCAATTAAAACATAAATGGTGTCGTTGGCGGACGTGCTTAAAAGGTCTGGCTGGACGGGGCCCATGTACTGTTCGTGGCGCTGGCGGTGACGGTAGCCATATGCAAGCTCTTTTGCAACTCTCGGCATGTGGTGTAATGCAACCGATCCACGAGTACGTCGTCAGTCGTCACTCTAGCCCCGGTGCTACCGGTTCAAGGGGGTATAATTCCGTATCCAGCGGAGATTAGTACCTCTCTGGTTGGTTGGGTGTAGTGTACCGGTTGTCGATGGAGGTAAACCGTTTACCTCCGTAGCCTCGTCGACTGTAGGCACCTGGGGGATGTACTAAAAATAACTCGTCATAATACTGAACAATTCTCACGATCACTCCCCGCTGATCTTGCCTTGATAGCGACAAAGGAGTACGGAAAGGGCAATCGAAGGGAGTGAGGCGTGTGTGTGTGTGTGTGTGTGTACGTGTAGGTCGTTCTAACAGCCTCGGCCGGACGCAACAACCTCGCATTATAAATTGTATTTCGCGCCCAGACTCGCGACTCAGTAGCGCGTGTTTGATTCAATGAATTATCTCGCACTTACCGTGTAACCTGTTCTGGAAGATCAGCGGCGCGGCGTTGGCGATCCCGGTGGTTTGAATTGTTCCACGCTCGAAAGCGTGACTCAGAATAATGTCTTCCAATTAGTATAGTTTCAGTTTGGGAAAGGTTGTTATAATAATTGAATCGGACTACGAGTAGAGATATGGACTCTCGACAGTCGATCGACAAGTTGCCGCACAAGAAGTGTATGCAGCCTAGGTGTGTACTACCAGATGTTCGTCCCTACCACTCGATCACCTTCCATGAGTGGGCTCCTGCATTATGCTGGCCTACTTCCAGTGGGCTCGAACCATTAGGAAGTTTTATGGCATCGTGGTGTTTGTTAGATCTATGATGCGGATTTATGGACCGATCTTGTTTAAAGATATTTGTGAGATTCACTGTTACACGATCTCCGTATTAGTTTGAATTATTGCTTACCCTGAAGTGCTCACTTCACTTGAATAACCGAATACTTTTCTCGAATCAATAATTAAAATTCAAATCTGTCAACCACCAAAAGCGCAGCGTGCCCATTATCACGTCTGGCCGAATCGGAACACTTTGGAGCAGCAGACAAAGTTTCACCCTTGGCGTGTGTGTGCCCACTAAACGAACGTGACATTGGCATTCACAAGCATTTCAGTTTTATCACGATCTCTGTCGCTCCTCGTTCTCCTTCAATGCTTCAATGCTAAAAAGGCCGCGAGCGCGCGTGCGCATATCATATTGAGTTTCTCCTGCTGCTGCTGCTGGTGGTGATGGTGAGGTAGTAACCGTAGTTCCGAGTTCCCAGTTGACAACGTTGTGAAAGGTGCGAAAAAGGGGGAACGACTCGGCGATGTTAATGTGAATTACCCCCTATCCTATGTTGCTAGGACGCGATGCATATTCTCTCGTTGGGCACACTCTCTGTGCAGTGTTGTGATCAACCTTGATCAGCTTCTAGCATGCAGAACAACGCTGGCGAAGGACGAAGGCGAAATCAGCGCACTGGTATAGCGAGCGAACGAGCGAGCGAGCGAAGGTTGTCTCCTTAAATGCAATAAAAGATCTGAGCTGCCCTCCAAAGGGTCCTAGGCTCGGTGATTGTTGGTTTGACCGTGCCACTCTCATAACAGACCTTTCATTGACAGCATATTGAAAGCTTTAACAGCACCTTAACCTTGTCTTGTCCGCTGAAACTGTTTACGATTCCGTTAACGGCAAGGACGCGAGGACAAGGTGAGAACGGAATCATTCAATTTTGCCAAATCTTCATACCGTACCTTGAAGCGTCAATTTGATTGAAGTCCATGACCAAGAACAGCTCCCCAAGCTTTTCGGACCGATGGCGACTTTGCGGCTTTTTTATGATAAATTTCCCAGCTTCCAACAGCGAATTAATTAGTTTCTTCGCTTCGTCTCTTCACCGCTAATCATTATCTTAACAGCATGGCGTTCCTAGCGAATGATGAAACTTTTAGTTCGTTTTTTTTCTCTCTCCTATTTCATTAACCTCAAACGTTTTTCATTACCTACGGTAGATGGCCAATTTTGACATTGACCAAAGCGCGACCAGTTAAGCCGCAAAGTAGAAGAAGAGAAAAAACACGGTCCCCGTAAGGAGAGCTTAGCTGAAGCGACGTTAGAAAGAAGGTACGCGACGCCATCGGGGGCCCTCTCCTTGTCGTCCGCAAGAGATTACGCAAAATGAGCTGCACAAAAAAGGCAATTTGTCCACTTTGCGCGCCATCGCACCATGAAAGTACATGGCATGGCTCGAGAGTGATGAGGAGAGTGTGTGGACACTCGCCACTATTTGCCAGCAGCGCGGGATGAGGGAGAGGCTGTAATAGTTTCAATTAAATCTACCACCACAAGGACAAGGGCGTTGGAAAGGCAAGGTCGCTGATGAGGACATTTCTGACGCGGATTCCTTGGAAGCGAATGGCTAGATTATACGAATACTGAGTAGTTCTTGGGACCTTAATGTATTATAACCCTTAGTTACTTCCTGCCACAGGAAGCAAGCAAAGTCACGATCATTTGTTTGACTTTATGCTGCTATCTAACTCGTGCTAGTCAGCCCATATATTGACTACTACCTCGGTGACTCATCACATGTGTTACATTCATTCACGTGCTAGCCCTGACCACTCTGCCGCTGTGCTACTTACCTTGAAAGCCTCGCGATCGCCACACAACACAAAAGATGGACGAAGATTCACTGTATGGGCTCGTGTCGTGGAGCGAACGTGTCGACATAAGTCAAGCATACGGCGGCTCGGAGTCTCTACCACAGCAACAGATAAGCTACTCGGACTGTTGTGCTGCCTGGTGTGCCGAACGCAAATGGCATCTGCTGACAAATATATTGGACAGCGACCGCAATGAGAACTGCGCGCGCTGTGAACCGCAATAATGGAAGAACGTGTAATGGCTCGATGTACGGTGTTGCTGTTGCGTTACTGAACCCCCTCCCTCCTAGCTTCCATTCCGTTCCGTTCCGTTCCTTTCCGTTCTCCTTCATCATCGTCCACTCCGGGCATCGTATTTTACATTGATCTCACGACGATCTCTTGCGATACAACTCGACGCTACACTCATCTCAGAAGGTCATTAATATGAGGAAAATACACGACGGCTGGCGACGACGACGACAAGCAGTGGACTGGGCGTTGATGAGGATGATTGACTGAAGAAGACCAAGAAGATGGGTTGAAGAATTTAATTGAAAATCAACATTTTAATATGTTTCGGCTACCAGCGTGCGAGAAGACGAGAAGCTCGATAGCTCGAAAAGGCGTCGATTAGTTCTTGAGCTCTTCTGCGATGATATCTGTCTCAATCAGCACAGTACGCGTGTCTGTGTGTCCGTGTGTGTGCGCGCGTTTTATATGACTTTGGAAAGGATCTCCATAAACCATGCTTCACATCACATGCAAACCAAACATGGCCCTTCGTTCGTTCGTTCGTTCGTTCGTGTAACTGGGCTATCGAGTCCTTCGTGTGGAACGCCTCACCGTCCGATTGCTGGCACCGTGGAGAAGGTTAAGGCTACTCACGTGTGACCAGCAGCAGCACAACACTTCTGTTAACTGCCGGTCTGTGCCACACCACCATCAAAAGTGCAGCACATGGCATCGTATCCGTGGCATGCAGCTGGCAGCGCGGTACTATGCTCTAGAAATTATCTCGCCCGTAAATGAGCACTGTTGTGGGCTATGGCGGGGAATGCGCGCGCATATGTGTGGTTCGTTCGTATCTGATGTCCATTACAGGAGAACGCAAAAAGGTACGCAGAGGTGTGTGGCTGGTGGTGAAAACGCAAAAAAACCGTTGACCATCACCATGCAGCTGGTATACTCTCCCTTCGATGTTCATCTTCAAGGCCGAACATCAGGGTTGAACTAGCAGAATACAGGCCCGCGGACGAAGGATGCATCTCCCTCTGACGACGACGACGACGAGTTTATGAGCTTTCCTATTTATTGAAAAAAGCGATTAACGATAATGCATACAATTAGAGTGTGCCCGCTATAGCCGCTTCAACAAGCTCACTCCAAAGGGAAATAGATAGATCGGTGGAGTTGTGGTGGAAGATGTCAAAAAGTATCTTCTGTGCCGTGGTGCGTCGTCTCTTACTCAATCCACTTCGCTTCGTGCGTGCCTTGGACCATGCTTCTGCTGCTGTCTATGTACGGTCCATTTTATGATGTCTATTGGCGTTGCTTCTTGCGAGGTAGATAAGTGGATTGCGACGTGTAATTGCATTTACATTTGATCGTATGCACTGGAAAGAGACCACCATTCCTCCGTGTCTAGTGGCTAGTTATCAAGTAATGCATTCGCACAACGTTTTGTTCATTGCTTCGACTGCTTTGCAACCTCGCCTCTGAGTCCATTGAATGGCGAGCTTAGTGGCCGTTGCAAGAGACACTGTTACACAAACACGCTGTCCACTGTTTGATGGCGATGGTTATCTCGCGAGAGATAAGGATTTCGGCGATGAATTAACCTCATTCAAGCTGGGCCACAAAACAGGCCAGCAATGCTCGCCGCCAGTCTGCCAGTCTGTCGCGAGTTGCAAATGGCATTCTTCGGATGTCTCGAAACAGCAGAAACAGCCTCCGCCCTGCTGTGCAGTCGCGGGCCTTCATTTGCATACTGTACACACTGGGAGGCATTCCACCCTGCGGCCTGCGTTTCTCTCCGACGAACACACACACAGAGCAACGTATCATTGCGCGATGGCATCATGGCATTTTCATTCACGATGCGCAATTAGCTAGCCAGCCAGCCCGGGGAGGTTGGTGCTCGGGCTCGGGTACTAAGGCGGTGTACTAGCAGCAGCAGCAGCGTTGACTAAGCCTAACCCTAAATGAGATTTCTTCAAATCGTCGAAAGCGTCGCAGCAAGACGCACGCCTGCAAAAGCGGTGAAGAAGATTTATACATTTGCGCACCGGTGGTTGCGATTAAGCAATCTTATAAAGTAGCAATTGCCACCTCGTCGTCGTCTTCTTCGTGCCAATTGTGTGTTGTGGCCTCGTTTTGCAGCTGGACCTCCTCTCAGCCCGGGTACGGGTATCACATTTCCACCCAGCGTCAGTAGGAGCGTCATCTGAAGCAACAGTTTATGGTGTGAAAAAGCATTAACAATTAGAGGCACTGCCCGGGAAGTCAACGCTTTAGCGGATGATAATTATATGTGAGAGAGCTCCAGAGAAAGGTACTCTATGCAGCCGGCGTTTCGCGTAGCGTTCCGGTGTGACATTTGGCCCGACGTTGTTAAAATGGTTTAGAGATGTGGAAAGCGATGAAGGAAGTCTCCCCCCTCATAGAGCGTTCTTGACACGGACGGAAGCCGCCTCCCGGGGATCTAGGGCACTACTTTCCCTTTCCCGGCAGTGACACTGATGTGGCGTGATAAATATCAGTTCCGACGGTTCCGGCCACGGAGAGGCAGGAATATGATTTTCGAATATGCTGCTCACTTTGTATTCAAATTGAAGTCATTAACACACCCGTGGCCCCGACTAATAGACGGATGCTAATATGCTGGGGAGTATCTGCTTCCCTATGTCTGTGTCTGTAAATGCCTTATTTGACATTCAAATGTTGCTGGGGGTGCGGTGATGCGCAAAAAAAAAACAAACCGGAGCCCACCCCGAAAATGGCGGCAGAAGATATCCCGGGGGCCCATCGGTTACTAATATGCGCGGCACGCGGCATCGAGGCATCTGTGGCTTTCCCCCCGACGGCCACCACGGGAGGAGCCCAATTTTCGAACGCAGCAGCAGCAGAAGCAGCACCAGCACCAGCATCTTTCCTCTTAAGCACGCACATGTTTCACCAAGTTTCACTTTCGCTCACGAAGATGATGCCGATGCCGATGATGACGGCATGTTTTGGGCTGAAAAACGGTTGGAACCAAATGCTGTGCCAAAGGGCCATTGGCATGATTGCCTTCACCGAAACTCATGATCATCCTCAAGGTCTCGGGAGTGTATCGAAAAAAGTAGAAAATGGGGAAAAATGGTCCATCCCGCTAGGTTTGGCCTACCGTTTGGCCGCGTGCCTGATCGAAAGCGAAACTGAAGATCAACTACAACCAAACTCGATGGAAAGCAGCAACATCCAAAACCGAAACATCTTCTCTGTCCGCCCGATCAACAAGAGAAGCATAAAAAAGCGATGTTTTGAAAATGAAAATCCCACCTCCCGCGTGCGTACCAGCACCGCAGAAGCAACAGCTTCTGCTTTTACCGATCTGTTACTGATCGATGCTCAGCATGCCGTGTCCATAATTCACTCGCGGGGTGCGGCGAGCGATCATCTTCCTGCTGAAAACATGAACTGAAATATGAAAACATGAACTGAAATGAAAGGAAACAGCCACACAAACCTGTTTTCGTTTAATCGATCATCTCTCTGCCGCCATCCCCCGAAAAACCGATTACCGGCTCGGATGAAAATGACGAAGATGTTTTTGTTTCTGTTTTTTTTTCGTTCGAGACGCTTTTTGCCAAAAGCCTAGTGCCCGACTGACTTCAAGGGCTCCACCGTCCCGTCCCGTCCCGTCCCGGCCATCCATTCATCCATCATTGTGCCTCCTCCAGGCCGGGGGCCACAATTTTCCATGGCCCACTGCTGTGGAGCGTGTGCAGAGAGTCGTGTCATCGCCAACGGCGGGTGGTGGCTTATGAAAATTGAGAGTTTTTCGTGAGTACGTGAGCCGGAAGGAAGCCAGGCGGGGAGAAGGAGGGGGCATCGAGCTCGAGTTGAGCTTCTGAACTAAACGAACGGACGGAAATTAAGGTCACGAACGCAAATCGTCGGAAAGAGAGAAGGAGGATGGCCAATTAGTTAGATTCGCTTTACTGATCAGCATGATTTTTGGCCTAGGCCTTCAATATTCCTTCGTTTTTTTTTTTGTTTGTTTTGTTATTTATATTGCTCCTTCTACCGCCGCTGCCGCCGGCCGATTCGCAGGAATGCAAAAGTTCATCCGCTCGATCGCGCGTGATTATCCCATGGCCACAGCGATCTTGGTGGGACCCAGCGATCGAGCGAAGTACATCATTTGGTGACCGGAGGAAGTGGCTTTCCTGTTTTTTTTTTTTTGCTGTTGGTCTGTCTGCCTTCGCCTTGTGATTGATTCGTTCGTTTGTGGTTAGAGTCCAAAAACCATCATTCCAATCAACCAGTCGCCGGTAGTCGTTGTTTTGGATCGATTTTTATGATTCCCAATCCACAGAGAAGGAACGTAAATACGACGGAAGACGAAGAAGGAGATTTTTAAAAGGGATAAATCGGAAAAATTATCCCGGATTGGGCTCGGTAATCTCTCTGCCGGTGGTGATCCTGTGCTGTGATTGAGTGATTCGTTTTCGTTCACGATGACGAAGCAGGAACTGTGCTCTAAACGTGGTAAGTTCCCTTTGATTTCGGAGGCCTTTCAGCACCGCCTAGAACGTGAAAATTGCCCCAAAATGCGGTTTAAAGACGCTCGAGTAACGCGGTAACGTAATGCTTACAGCATTGCATCACTCCGTGGTTATCATTCCGATCATCAACAACCCATGCTCATCATTATCGTCGGTGAGAGCAATTTTCCGATTCAGTGACGGTTTGTTTTCCTTCTCCCCGCCGTTCGCCGTGCTACTAACAACACACCCAAGATGATATGCAGATGATAGGGTGCGGTGGTACATGTGGTACTCGCGCCGATTGATTGTCTACCGCATTTGTTGCCCCTCGGCTTTTACGTTTGTTCGTTTGTTTCTTTTCCGCCGTTTCTTCGACCGCTCATCGTGGCTCATTTTCCAGCCGCTAGCGGGGGGCTGTGGTGGCGGTGGTGTGCCTGTTTCCACTTGACCAATTTCCTATCGCGTAAGAAGATGCGCCATGTAAGCCTGCCAGCTGGAAAGCACGTCTGCATTTGCCTCGCGAATGGACGGACACATAAGTGATGCGTTTATGATATCATCGTTGATCGCTGATCGCTTGGCAATCTTGGCTACACCACACGCTCCGGTTCGGTATGCAGTAAACGGTTTTGAGCTGTCATTGGTTTGGAGCGTGGAGGTAGGGGGAGGACTGAACTGATGGGCGTTGCAGTGCGCTGCTCATTTGCATCTGCTGCAACGCGGATGCATCGATGATGGTGGCTGTTGATGGTGAGTGTGATGACACAGCTGGCCTATTTAAAGAGCTTACGAAACGAGTGTGGTCAAAGAAAACTTTAAAAGCACGGAAACATTGGATTAAATGGTTTTGTTATTAAGAAAAAACTGCAAAGATCAATCGACAATGAAAATGTAATGTTCCCTCCCCTGTTCCTGAATAACTCCCCCAATAAGCTATTAATTTAATACTTTAATAACGAAATGTGTGTGTTTTTGGGGCAGATATTACGATAAAATCATAAAAAGAAAGCGAGTTTACGCTTCGTGTGGCACCATTAGAACATTTTTTCCGCCGGGCCCAAAAAACCACGAAAAAACGGCCAAATCAAACGTGGTGCAAGAAAATTACTTGATATGAAATCATTTCAAGCCAATAGTTCTCACGTCGTTACGTAGATGGCGCTAAAAGCAAGCAAATGGTATCACAGGACATAATTTCAAGCAATATGCCTCCTAGGTGGCGCTGGCGTCTAAATTGCATAGCTCAAGGCGGAAAACTTAAAATTTAAAAAGATCAACGGCCTTTTTTCTGCTCCTCATCTCCACCGTTATCTTCACCGCAAAAAAAACCCTGCGAAGGATACAAGGATGATTTTTACACTTATTGCTTCTTTTCTTTTGATATGATCTTTTAAAATTATTGCATTTTAAAAGAACGACCTCGAAACCAGCGCTGCAAACACCATTTCATTCCGCTCATTATGTTTTAACCTCCAAACACAATTCCTTGAAACTGAAACCACCAAAAACTAAATAAGACAACTCATCATTTCCCTCAAATCCACCTGCTTGCTGGCAGATCGCGGCCTAATGATGATTCAGACGATCAGCTCATCAACCACGCGCGCACGATGATTGGTCATCATTAAACATAATTTGCAATACTTTGCGTTTTGTTTTGTTCACGCTCGACACCACGTCACCACCTTTTGGCCCCATTTTCAGCGGCACGAGTGGCGATGTGTCACGAGCAACCCGAGAGCCAGCTGAGCGGAAGTTTTGCCAACCCGTCAAGTTCTAATGAGTGATTTGCATAATCGATAGACGACCGTGTGCCGTTCGTTTACAAACAACGCGCTGGCCCTTTTGCTCCCAATAAATTGAGAGAAAACTGCTTTGACTGGTGGAAAAGAGGTATAACTAAATTTAGTATCAATCGATGGTTCCAGAAATTCCATTTTCAAGATCGTCTGGCTCGTCTGGTTGGTCGTGTTTTGATTTGCAGTTGGTTGCTGCACCTGAGAAGGGCCTCATCTCAGGCAGGATGAACATAATAAAAAGTTGTAAAATTCGAGCCTCACCAGAACCAGCACCTGGCCTTTCCGTTTTTTTTCTCTCCTTGTTATGTTCGCTCTTCTACGGGATTACTCGAGGTTTGCTTTAACAGCATTTCCATGTGTCGGAATGCTCTGCTCTGCTCTCTGCTCTGCTTTGTCGTCCTCTTCGCCCTTCCGGCGCATTAGAGACCCAGAACAGAACCCGTGTACCAGAAGTCCTGATCTGCCAAAGATCAGATGGACGAACGCACACGCACACGCACACAACACTTTGGAAGGTCCACGCGGCAGGACTCCTTTTTCTGCCTTCTTTGCACTCTTCTGCTTCCCCGGCAGGTTTATCCCGAGTAAGTCTTCACGCATCCGCATCTCCAGGTTTTTGGGTTTTTTTTTCTTTCTTTAAGGTTGTCTTTCAATTTTCGGAGCAACAGCTGCAGCTGTCGCTTTGTCGCTCTTTGACCCGGGAACGCGGGAAGGGGGGCATCCTTCCCATCATCAAGATCAAGAGACCTTTTGCACCCACACCACGGAGCAGGACCCCTCGATAGTATCACACACTCGTGTGCCTTCGATGCTCGTTTCTATCTCTGCGCGAGATGTAATTAAAATAATAAATAAATCGATTTTGACGCCACAAAAACGATTCGACGACGCAGCTGGAACGCAAATCATCCCCAGAAAAAAACGCCTTCGTCATCACACTCTCGTTGGCGTTCGTTAATCACCAAACCCTCTATTGTGCTCATTTGGCATTCACGAATGTCGTCCAAACGAATGCTAGGCAACGATAGTGACTGCAGCATCCAATCCACACAATCGTTTGAAACCACACAACACAGTCGCTTCAATCGACGGCATTCGGTTGGCGTTCTAATGAGCTTTGCGCTTAGCGTGTGAACTACAAATAAACCGAAACCGGAAGCTCTGGACATCCGCTGGATCGCGTTTCCGGTGAGCGAACGGCGATGGCGTCGCTGCGCTGCTTTGCGCCAATTAGCCACACTTAGGATGGAGAGTGATCAAGGGATTGAATCATTATCACGGTCACGGTCATTGCGTTGTGTCGGGAACAGCACGAATGACCCCTCGTTTCCCATGACTGCCATATTGATCTGAGCAATTTAAATTGAACATCATTTTTGTGTTTAAAACTTTAATCCGATTCGAGAGCGATTAATTCACACTTTTGATTGTAAAAAAAATGTGATGTTGGTCATTTGTTTTGCTATCCAGAACCCTCGAAAAAAGGGGTTTTAATGTTTGTTTCAAAACATCATGATTCTATAAGCGACGTTGATCTCTCATTTGCATTATCTAACAGCTGACTCTTCAAGGGCACTAAGGACCCGTCTTCATCTGCTCCTCGAGTCCCTTACTTTTGTTACATAAAACTATGTCCTATTAATATGTCCCCGCTGTTTTTTTTTGGGGGGCCAGTCTGTTGTCTTCACGTGGATGCTTTGGTTGCAGAAGAAGACCCTCAAACTCCACCGACGGGGATACGTTCAGCACCTGGCGCCGGTGCACCGATGGTGGTCAGAGCGTAACCTCCATCCACCCTCCACCGACGAACACCACCTGTACGGTGGGTTAATCGTGACCAGAATCGGATTACGCTTCGAGGCCTCTCCGCCCTGTCGGTCGGTCGGTCGTTCGACTTAAACCCTTTGCCCTCTTGGAGCTGCTCTGTTTAGCACCTTGCTACCCACCAGAAGAAAAAGGAGTGGAAAGCAAAATCGTACAAATTATGCGCTGCTGGAGATGGATGGCGGCGAATCCACCCTTGCTCCCGGTGGTTCCGCGTTGGCAAAAACAAAAAAAAAGGGAAAACTGACCTCTCAATCGGTTGCCAGTCGGTCGCGAACAATTTTTGCGCGAACATCTGCCACCGGCCAGACTGGTTGTCTGTCGATCGGACTTGATTATCGAACGGCCATGGTATCGCTTACATAATTATAGTTTTTTTATGCGCTTCTTTCTCGCGAAGCAACACGAAACCTGATTACAGGTTCGCGAAACTTCGCGGATCCTTTTCCCCGTTGTTTTTTGTTTTTTTTTTTGTTGTTGTTTTGCTGCAGCCTCCTCCGAGCAGCACGGAATTACTTTTGATTTCTGTGTGTCCCCGCCACGACGCCAGGTGTGTGTGCCGTGGCCACGAATCCGGTCCGAAGTGACGCGTTGATGTTGTTCGAACGGAATCGAAAGGATTTTGGGGACGTTTCATTTCTGTCTCCGGTCCACGGTCGTGTTTGCTGGAACTTTAAAAACGGCGCAAATGCAACGCAAAGCGAAAGGTAACCATTTTCGACTGATTTCTCCCTTTCTACTGCTCCTGCTTCTGCTCGATAGCCCCCCTTTCGTCGTCGCAGTCGTTTAATGGCAAAGTGCACAATCTGAATCTCCCGGATTCTGAGTAAAATGTTTCGCTTCCGCGAGCATCACGAGCACGAGTTGCAGCGTTCTAAGAAGGAATCGTACAGCGGGTGGAGCGCAGGTGCTACAAGTGGGCACTCCAGGAATCGTATTTTTAATGCAGTTCCCCGTCTCTCCCGGCCGTGGCGGAGATTTTCCGGGTGCCGGTTGCACTCGAGTGGCAGGTGTATCTTCGTGGCGTGGCTACAAACAGATCACGCGAGACCATAAAAGCGAGTCGAGCGAAACAAGAACGATGCTTGAGGTTGTTTGAATTTGGAAACAAGTTTTGGAACTTGTCCGTGAATAGATATGCAATGGAATATGATGCAGAAATTTCTTCAAGAATTTCAATTTTTCTATTACAAACGAACACAATTTACAAGACTTTTCTTTCGCGCAGCAGAAAAGTACCAGTACATGGTTCGCTCCATGTACCAATTCTGGTTCTAGCGTTCTCGACAACAATAGTCGTAATCCGCCAGAACGGATCAACTTCTTCCACGCGCTCGCTGCATCGCGGAAACCCGGACTTAGCTGGAGCGCTTTTCTTGCTTACCGATTCTTGGCACTCGCTTGGTTGCACTTTTGTAGCTCTGTACTGGAGTAATTTCTTTTTGTGTTTCCGTTTTGTGCAATTCAGGCAAAGGCAAATAGTATGCCAGGCAGCATGATTGCCTCGCTTCGCGGAGTTCGGGATACTTACCGCCCTTTATCGGTCCCGTTCCGTTTTGTGCGAAATCAAGAAAAGCGCTTATCCATTTACACGACTGCACACTGCATACAGGATTTTGTTGCATTTGCTAGTGACATAATGGAATCCGATGCAAAATTAATGCTCCGTCGTCCGCGCATGATCTGGCACATTATGAGCCGTATATGGTCCTTCGAATATTAATCAATTATTTGATTTCTGTGACGGATATTTTTGGGACCAAAGCACACTTCTTGGCAGCTCATCTCCATCAGCTTTTCAACTGCCTGTGATGTAGGTTCGCCGGGACGAGTGTTTCGTTTCTGGTTTCAAAATAAAGGACTCTTATTTTTCTTCTACCGCCAACAAAAAATGCCTTCCAACTATGGTGTGGCATGGTATTGAATGTCCTGAACATGCCGGGATCAGTGGGTGTGTGTGTGTGCGCGCTTAGGCCTACGGGCCGAAATCTGTAGGACAACCCATCGCAGCGAAGCAACAGATGAGCACAACCATGGCGGCAGCTGCTGCTGCTGGTCTGAGGAGTTTTGTTTCTTTTGGAGCCTTTTGACGATTATCCTTCATCATCTGATGCCTTCGCTGTCGGATTTTCCTCTTGTTTTGGTTCCGGCGAAACTGGTGCTTCACGAAACTGGTGCTGCGTTCGTCTCGTGACAGCTACATCAAACGAGATCCTCCAGATGCATTTCAACGAACTCGTTGGCAAATAGATTTAATACTCGAGAAGCAGCAGCAGTCGCTCGTCTGCACACGGCACGTGTGGGTTGTCTATCCTGTTTAAATATTGATCTTAAAGTTTGGGTGTGTTCCTCCACTGATCCAGCGAATGTCTCGCCCTAAAGACGCGAAGATTCTGGGGCCAACTTGTTTAAAACGCATGTTAGAAGTTGAAGAAACGACACAAAAATCGATTAGGTACAACAATCAACACCACTTATTGTGTATTAGGCGGTCTCTTAGATCTTTAATTACTCCGACGACGTTGAGCAGCAAATTCACGTCCAATCAATATTGATCGAAAACTGGTGGGAAAATCATCTTACTTCCCTTCCATTAATTCAGGATGATCGAGTTTGTTGATCAACCGGCGACGAACACAGTTCCTTGACTAATTAGCAATTAACATACTATTTTTATCGGTTTGTTGAATTTTCATCAACAATTCCAAACAGCAGAGTAGTCCTTAAAGCCTTCAGTACGCAATGACTGGAAGGCTTTAAGCCTTAAAGATGATTCGCCATTTGTATCCTACGCTCCTTGATTCAATTACCGATGGAACCGTTCCGCATAGAAAGCTTCTGGAGTGCGTTCTCTACTCCCATACGATTCGGTAAACGAACCGCGAAGCAAAGAAGGATTCGGGAACGGGAAATCAGCAATTTCTCCTCGTCACTCGGACGATGAATCGCCTTCATTTACTACACATCCTGGATTCTACAGACCGAACATCGGTAAGAGAGGTAAAGACAAGAAGTGTACACGAACGGCGTGTTCGAACAACGAGAAACGGTGGAAAATGCATTTTTACGCTCGATTTGCTCTTCCTACCAAGGACTACAACGACACGGTAACGGTCCCTTTTTCTTTGTCCTTCGTTGTTTGATTAGAATCGCTCACGAGAAGGACCTAGGGGCGCATCGAAGATTCCTTTTTGGGACCAGACCTCACAGCAGATTCGTCAAATATTTGATCTAATCGTGTACTCGTTCCTTCCCTGGCATTCGTTCAACTGATTCCTCGTCATCCTTCGTTGCATTCGGTTGAACAGCATAGGTACCAGGGACCCACAGACATCGATTACTCCTTATCGACATCAAACAACCTTGAATCGTGCACACGTCACAAGGATTCCACAAGGGTAGCGATAGTAGTGGTAGTAGTAGTAGTAGTATCGACAACTTTCTGCTAAAAATAGCGAATGCACAATGAGCGTACGGCCATCAACACTCCGGTGCCGGCGTGTCCATGCAGTTGTCATGGCTATCAGCAACCACAACTTATCGCGCTTCTGCTACCAATGGAAGCGCACTGGTAGCGAGTTAAAATTGAGTTTTCTGCCTGCAAAAACTAAAAGGACGAAACCGAATTGTCGCATCCGGACGGGACAAACTTTAATACCCGCGGGCTAGTGTCATAAAACCTGGAGTTTGTTCAGCGCCCGAGGTACAGAAAAGCTCTCATGACGCGCGTCCTTTGGTTAGGGAAGTTAGAAGTTTAGATGGTAGATCGTGCTCCTCACGAGCAGCTAACCCGATCTGTTGGAATGTCAATATTGATCATCGTTGGCTTGAAATGGATCCTATGAAGGCAACCCCGGAGCGCGGTATGTCGCGTGCGCATGGCAAGTGCCTGAATGTGTATTAAATTGCATATTTTCGATTAAACAAATACTACTGCAAGCGAACAAAGAGCCCTTTACATTGTTGGTAGTGGGTATTGTATGTTTCGAAATAAAATGTAGTTTAGGAGACAGTCCACTCCGTTAATACGCAAACGGAACTCAGCATTCGCTTCTTGAGCTCATTCATCAGTGCCGAGTTGGCAGACTAATCCGATCATTTTTACCCATTCAACTCAAGGACACCGGTAGCTACGCCAATCCCTCCCTTGAATCCTTTCTCCGGTCATGAATCCTGATGTGTGGGGCGGCTCCTCCTTCTCCTCCTCCTACTCCTCTCTTCAAAAAGGTACCAGAGGACCATCCGAGCGCTCATAAATTGTGAGAGTAATGATTTATAAGATTTTACCGTCGGGTGTCCTTTGATTTCGGCCCCGGCCACATATCCTTCGCCTTCCGGATCTGGCGCTTCAATCGAATGGCCAGCATGGAGCTATTTAGCTGTACGTGAGAGAGTCCATCCGGTCACGGCAAATGTGACCGAAGAGAGAGAGAGAGTGTCAAGGATATATTCCCAGCGGAATCATCCTCGTGAACGCACCACCGCCTCTGAGAGAGCTCCTTTATCCGGTCCTTTTTCGGAATTCAGATCACCAGTCGACAGGCGGCGACGAAAGACAAACGAAAACCAAATGGGGCGGGGATTTCTATTTTCCTTATCTTCACAATCGCGTGTTTCCCCGGGAAAGGATAGCAAAGCAAAAAGGGATGTTGTCGCCGATGTTGTGCTGCTCTGATTTTCTTTCCTTTTTTTCTATTGAGAACGCAACACGCGGACCACCACCGGACGACCGAACCAGTCAGGACCCTAATTCCCACCGAGCATATTCCCGAACTCAATCAGTCGGAATACAATTAATTAGGAAATTTTATTGTTCTTCTCCTCTTGTTCTTCTGCTGTGTTTCGTCCTTCGAGTCGCTTCGAAGGACTTCGGTTTTCGCCCATTCATTTTCATCGATGAAACCGTTTTCCCACTCGCTAAACACATGTTTCGGGTGAACTTTCGGGGCCCAGGAGCGCCATAATAGTGCGGTGCGACGATTGCACTGTGACCTGTCCGGTGTCGATGCAGGAGAAGAATGCGCACCGCAGGATATCGAACGTTTCCGCTCTTCTACCGGACATGCAGTGACACTTTAATGGCCCACGGGATTCGGGTTCGTATCCAATCGCTCTTGCTTTGCATTCTTTCTCCAAATTCCCGGTTCTGATGCAATTCGACAACTCTCCGTCTCGGAACCCTTATGCGAGCAAAGATTCCCTTCCTCTGTCTGAATTCTTCATAAGGATGGACCATTTTGAAGGAAAAAAGGACGTAACAGGAAGGAAACAAAAAATCTTCGAGGATTTAGCTGCTCACTTCTGTGCAGCTCCAGGCTCCTGGGCACTTCTGTTGTGCGATGGTTTTTAGAAGACCGCGCCCTGCGTCTGCTGGAACGAGGGTCCTTGTGGAGGAATGTTTTAACAACAGCAACAACGAGCGCATCCGATGCATCCGATGCCACTAGCAGCAGCAGCAGCAGCAGACACCAAGCACCCATGATTAATTGTTGTTTTCTCCAGCAAAACAACCACTGGCTAAGGGTTAAAAATTGATCGTAAACATGGAATGTTTCCCCGTAAAATATGGTCCCGACGTTCCGGAATTGATTGCCATCCCTCGTCGCGCTTATTGGTCTGCTCGATTGAAAATTCACCGGTTTTTCGTAGCGCCTGGCTCAGAATAAAAACAAAGGAGCGTCTTTGGGTTATCCTGTTGGGTTATCCTCCTCAAACACTGAAAAAGGATTACCCGAAATTGGATGAAGATTCTCTCTTCTTGTTGCTCTGCTTTCTTCATTCACATTCCACTTGTGTTTCTCTTCAACGGAGCCAACAGAGGCCCCAAGACGCGCTACAAGAAACGCGAGGTAACATGATATATCGACGTCTGATACACCACAAAGCTGTCAGCTAATGTCATGCGCTTCCAACGCCTTTCGAAACGGAAAGGGGGGGAAGGAATTAGTCTGTTGGCCGAAACGTAAGCCTTCACGAAACGGAGAAGCTCCATTTGACGGGATTCACCGCAAGTGGGTAATTATCTTGTTTCGATGTTCGATTTCTGATGCTGCCACCAAACATCACTCAAGCAGGAGCGTCCTCCAATCTCCGATTCTTCCTTTTCGGTTACTCTTTCTAAACGAAATCTCGGCGCACAATCAACCTCTGCGGCTGACGACGTGAAGCACAACGCATCGACCATTATCATGCGATGCGACCTTCCGTTGCGAGGTCCCTGCTCCTATCTTAATCTTTTCGACATCATCATCATCATCATCATCATTAACATTGGCTGCGCATTGATATACGCCAACGATCGTTGTTGGTTGTAGGATGCATTCGTAGGAAATTCTCCGAGACCACCCAAATCGTGGCCGCGAGACCAAGAGCTGTGTCCTGCTGTGAAACCGTCCATTTACAATGTTATGCTACGCATACACGAACGAGCCAGAACGCCACAAAGCGAAGAATTGAAACATAACGTCCTAGGGTTCTTGTTTGGATTCTATTAAGCCGCCTGGGGCTGAATGGAGTTTGAAAAAAC